>NC_051270.1:11012289-11327914 GCF_015220745.1 Sebastes umbrosus
AGAGGAAGAAAGACATGGGGGGATTTTCGGAGGTACCTCCAGTTAAGAAGTGACACCGGAGCCATAGACATCAAACCAGGCAAGGGGGGAAATATGGTAAAATTATTTTTGGAGTTACCTAGATCTGCTCACTAATTTGGCAAAAAGATCTAAATTGTAACATTGAGGTAGATGCATGGAAAGACATAGTAACAAATACAGGATGGTTCATTACGGATGTTCGAGGTAAATGCACACATTATAGGATCATCAGACTCCAGCTTGGCTCTGATTGGTTGTTTTCCTCCGGTCTATGAAATCTTGCAGATGCCATTAGGAGCACCGGAGGACACCAGAGGACACAGAGGCATATGTTTTATTTCAGATTACCTGTCTCATGCACTACTGTCGGGATATAAAATATATCCATCAAATAACAAAACGGGTTCCTATACAGTAACATGTAAGGGTAGGAAGACTTATTTTTTCAGCATGGTTTTATTGTTTATATTGAAGTGTTTGTTTGTTTGTTTATTTGTTTTTCCTTCATATGACATTTGACAAATCCAAAATCTAAATAAAAATTTAACTGGCAAAAAATAAATGTTACAGAGGGAGACTAGCGGTAGTGCTGCAGTGATTCAAACTCTTCCCCACACGTAAGGAGGGGAAAAGGAATCACTTTGAACTCTGCAGCAGCAGCAGCAAACAGATGTTAATGAACATGATGTTCTAGTACAGGCCCCTGGCAACAGGATTAAAACAATTTAGAAGGGAAGTAAGGAAGAGAAGATATCCACATGAGCAAGGACGAACACTGAAAAGACCGCACTGATGATGATTCATACTTGGCCGGGTTACTATTACCAAGAAAATGAGGTTCCCTATTAACTGTATCCATGAACAGTGGGGCCGTATTAAAATTACAATGATCCAATTCAAATGTTATTTTTTAGAGATTTTTTTTCCATAATTTGAATTTCAGTAAATATGGCATAGTATTCGTGCAAGCAATTATGCTTTTAAGGTCAATCAGTGAATGTAGACTAAATGGGTTTAAGGTCTCAACAACTCTGTCAATGACCTTTTCCCCCTGAATTTCCATGAAGGGCGTAATCTAATGGGTTTCTAATGATCACTTCATGGTCTTTTGTCTCTAGCCTCGAGAAACAAATAGAAATACTAATTTGTAGCGTTAACATATCAATTGTGGATGTGTAAAATAATGTCATTGCATGGCACAAGGGAAGACAGTTTCTTATTTATCCACCTTGTTTTCCTGTCGTGATGTCAAGTGTCAAGAGTTTTGTCCATTATTAGAGTGAGTTGACCATCCCTGCCTCCCCCCCAGTGCCTGTAACAGGAGAGCCAGGTGTAATTGGTTATTTGACTGGCGTAGTTTACCTGAGATGGACTGTGATGGATGCAACTGTGAAAGATGAGGCATAAAATTACATATACTCTGACAGCCAGCCAGCTAGTTCTTGTACAAAAGGTTGGAAAATGTCATAAGCTGCGTCTTGGTGTAGCAATAACAAGCAGTAGCGCAGCACAAAACAGAATCATGAATAATGTATTTACACGTGCGCACACACGCGCACACACGCACACACACACACACACACACCAAACAAATCACGTCAAATAAATGCTTGATTATAATGTATGAAATGTTTCTGATCAGTCAGCTGAAAAACTAATTTCATTTTCTCATTAGAAGTCTCTGCCTGAGGCTCATTCTCATGTCAGTGTTTATTACTCTGAAAACAGAAAATTAAAATCATCAGCTTGGTCAGAATCAGAGCCGTGAATCACTATTTATGACTGAGAGAGAGAAAAAGAGAGAGAGAGAGAGAGAGAGAGAGAGAGAGGGAGAGAACAAATATTAAAGACCGGACAACAATTGAAGGAATCCATCTCATTTTACTGAGGCGGTGGATATATAGCCCACATGACCTTTCCCTCGCCAGAGATTTGTTGCTCTGCAGTCGTCCATCGTGTTTCTAATTTGGCAGGTAGGTACAGTAGGTTAGTGAATAGTTTCCATTAAAATACTGAGTAGATTTTGGCAAGCTGATGAATGGGTTTCAGTGATGAAATGATGACCATTTGTTATGACCACGCTAAAACTATTTACATTTGTGTTCTTAAAGACTTTCAAATGCAATTGAATGTATTTGCACATCGTCATAACTCATTGTTTAGCTCCAGCCATTATAAACACAACCAAACCACCTCTGTGTAACTGTTACATATCCTCAGGGCACCAGAAACGTTCCAGAAAAAAAACACTAGTTTATGAATCCAAAAACAAGACCAACAAATATCAAACTACAGAGATGATCAATAGCAGGACTTAAGGCTATAGAAGCATATTTACAAAATTCAAGGCAAATATGTTAAAGGTTCTTTATACGATAACCAGAGCATTAATATAGCAGCAAACAACTATTTGCTTTACAGATACAGAGAGGTAATATCTACCTGAGCAGAGAATGAAGTCACTCTCCCTCTGTGTTATGTTGTAATCCGAACTTCTCCGTGCTTTGCCACGCATGCAATATCAAAATCTGCAAAATCGGATCTGAGATCTGAAAAAAATGCTAGACGACCTATCCTAACCTTAACCATTCAAATGCCTCAACAATGTCACGAGAGTTTCCCCAGTTTGCGGGATCCCTTCTAGCCACTACCGTGCCCCACTAGCTAGCTCACAGCTGCTGCTCTGCACTGCTCTCATACGGTGGTTACAACTGTAAAAACAGCAATTTTGCTGACATTTCCATTGCATCGCTACCACTGTTAGCTGCGAGCATATACGATAGAATCCAGCCTCTCTGTGAAACTGATCATTTCCACAGGAGTTGGTGGAGACCAAATCAGAGCTAAAAAGAAAGTGAACATTGGGCTTACATTCACCACATGGAAAAACTGCTTCAAGTTGATAGTAACGTTTCTTTGTGTCGGCTCGATGAGTAAATTAGCAACTGTTTGTTAACAAGTTCTTCATATGTCACGGTTGTACTGCCAATAAGTGGTTTAGGTTTAGTTGCTATTGGTAAAAACAGTTTTTAATATGCAGTAAACCACTGTGTAAAATAGGTGTCAACTTATTAAAAATGGTACATGTATAATTTTGGAACTCTATCCAAAGATTCACCAAAGGCAGAAAACCTTGGCTGGTATTTTTATCCCCCTCCCCTCGGATCTCAAGACAGGCTCCAATTTCCATTTGTGCCAAAACACTGTGCCGCAGTGGTGTAAACTACTGCAACAGTTACAACACAGACCCACATTCGACAGTGTCTTATTTGTGGATCTCAGGTCTTTTTGGGGTACAGTTACTGTTGGTGTAAGGTTTAACACCAGACACCTCAATCCTCCCAAATCATTCTGATATGATTCAATAAAGATCAAACCATGTGTTCCACTCATTGCAGTTGATTACACACATGTAGTATTTGTATTTTAGTAAGGATTACCTGACCTTACACACCGAAACACACAGACTGTACTGTGTATGTATACTTTTTAATGCTGTCATGACTTACATTGTCTATTGAAAAATAAACATCAGGCTATATCATTACTTTACAGAGAGAAGCTAAAAAATAAAAAAAATATGTAGCTAATACTGTTTACATATCGTGATAAAACAGATCATTGATGTTCATCTTGTTCTATGCTGATATTGCTGTTAGTGCTGGCTGTGGGCTGCAAAATTGACATTTATACAAAGATGAATCAAATGAACCGCTCCTGAATCAATTTAGTTCTGTCTGAGTTATTGTATGTTAAAAGAATCAGGCTTCTCTCCACTGAGGGACGTGTTTGCACTGTCCTCCACTGAATATACTGTGTGCTGGTGTACAGTCATTGTTGATAGTTTCCTCACGCAAAATCAGGTTAGTCAGACACATTGTTATCTATTACAATGCCTCTATAATCATTGCACCTGATCGGCACTAATTAAAACAAAAAAATCACTTCTGCTTTTAGTTGCAGCTGTTTTTCTGTATGTCTGACTCTGATTGATGTGCTGGACATAATCTTTACTTAAAGGGATAGTGTGTGTTTTGAAGTGGGGTTGTATGAGGTACTTATCCAAATCCATCCACACCCCCAGCTTGGGGAAGCAGACAGGAGTTACCGCACCAGAGCAAAGCAATACAGTGCTGTGGACGGAGAGGGCCGAAAAACGTATTTTATCCACCTAAAAGAAAGGCCCACCTAAAGAAATCAATATCCGTTTAAGTGTACGCTATATTTAGAATATTTTGCCATCTTTATCTTGCTGTCAGACAGCCTTTTCCTTCTCCTGAACTGAAAGTGAAACTTATCTATGCTCTCTCCAAAGCCAGCAGGCTCAGATGACAAAAACAGTATAGATACGTTTCACTTTCAGTTCAGTTTGCCATATTTAGAAAATATTCTAAATATCGTGTACACACGGATATCGATGTTTTTGGTGGGCATTTCTTTTACCCGGCGAAAATATATTTTTCTACCGTCCCTGTCCACAGCTCTGTATTGCTTTGCTCCAGCACTGGTGCTTTTAGTCTGTTTCTCAATGCTGCCAACCGTCATTTACTGTAAGTAATACATACACCTACTATGGATAAGTACCTCACTTCAAAGCACCCAAACTATCACTCTAACACAAACAAGCTAACCGATCGAGGCAGCGGTAGACCGGCAACTCCCGTGATTTGTGAGGTAAAGTTAAATAAAATGTTCAATGGAGTCTGGTTGCTTTGGCGAAAGCATAGATAACGGCTTCAGTTCCCCGTCAGAAACATAGACTGTATAGCTAAAGCTGTCTCACGGCAAGGTAACTAAATATAGCGTACACTTAAATGGATATCGATTTTTTTAGGTGGGTCTTTCTTTTAGGTGCCGAAAATACGTTTTGCTGCCAGCCCCGTCCACAGCAGTACATTGCTTTGTTTCCGTGCGGTAACTCCTGTCTGCTTCTCCAAACTGGGGGGCATGCCAACCATCATCTACTCTAGGTAACACACTGACAATAGCACCTCATACAAACCCACTTCAAAACACCCAAACTATACTTTAATCTGTTTTATCTGTACTGTCTTATCATTGCACACTAAATATGCATGTTTTGCAGACACCTCTGCAAAGACTTACTGGCCCATCTGCCTATTTGCCTCATAATGTTTTCTCCATGCAGTATTACAGCCTTACTGGAGCAAAGCATAAGTTCTACTCACATTAGGCAACATCTGGTCTTAACTGGTCTGCTCTAATTGTTGTCTATGGGGATACTTCTGAGTTTAATTTTTTTTTCCTCATCTCATCAACAATACAATCAATGGTAAGTGAAATGGAAACTGTACAGGCATAAAAAAAAGTGCAGGATCACAGCCTTTCTGCCAACTTTGATCAGTATAAATCCACAAATAAAATCAAGAGTCAATGCTTAGGACATTTCAGCTATGTAAGTCAGCCCTTAACCCATCAGCCACAGGATGTTTCACAAATTCCTAAGGCATGATCATACAGTATATGCAGAAAGCATTTCACTGACTTGAGTTGTTGAGGATTCTTCTTTGTGTTGAGGTGCAGTCGGCCAAACCTCGCTATAAACAGACTTTATTCCACATCACGGAAACATGTGTCCTGACCTTTCCACCAAGACCTTTCATTTATTTTCTAATACAGTTCCCCTTGTGAGTTACTCTGTTCTCATAGTCATAGAAAAGGTCAAAGCAAGCACTCATGTCTGATGTCTGCCTGCTGAATTAGCTGTGTCACCTTTAGTTTCACCAGAATCAGACCTCACCACTCTGCCGGGTCTCATTTGATTGTGTTCAGTATTCATGCTGTATTAAGCATAGTGATTGTACCGTATATATGAATATGAATAATACTAAAATGTCTTAATTTAATTCTTACAGAGTGTCTCCCTCCCAGGTTAAGCTGTGAATGAATAAAAGCTTATAAAAATATTAAGACATTTCTATTCTTGCAATGAGTGGGCACCAAAAAAAAGTAACTCACTTCTATTAGTGGGTAAAAAAGACATAAAAGAACCGCAGAGATGTGCATCTCTTGTACAAACCCCATTTATCCAGACGTGTCCTTTAATAACCAAAAAAAGAATGAGGGGATGTGATTTTTCCATTAATCAACAACGGCAGAGCAAGCTCATTTGTATTGTTCGGGAGTGAAATTGTGAATTTGGGACATTGTGAAGAAATGACCCCTTTATGCATGAGAACAGCCTCTGAGAGGGGAGGCGGGGGGGTGGGGGCCTGTCAGAGCGATGTTGATCGATGATGCTGCCTCAGATTATGAACACAGAATTAGCACATTAGGACTTGTATGATAAATAGACCAACCACCAGCCAGTCCACCAAATCACCGAAAAGAGCAGCCAGATAATTTGACTGCACTCACGGCTTAAGCTGATTTCAGCAGCGTGACTGTCCACAGTGTCAAGTTAGGCAACACCGGAGCCTGAAGGGGAGGCTTGACCTTACTGCATACAATATTATTCAGGCTGGTGATAGTGGCAACATTTTGCTGCAAAATAATTTTATTTCATTGGAATCGCCACAATTAGTGATTTGAGGGGGCACAGTAAATTTTTAAAGTTCAACTCATCTTGACACCGCTGACAAGTGGAGGAAGCTAGTTTATTAGCTGTGATGAACCGTCCACTTTTATTTAAAGAGGACCCGTTATGTTCATTTTCAGGTGCAAACTCGTATTTTGGGTTTCTACTAAAACATGTTTACATGCTATAATGTTCAAAAAACGCTTTACTTTTCTCATACCGCGGTTGTGCTGCAGTACCTCTTTTCACGCTCTGTTTGAACCCCCACCCTCCAGCTCTTGAAAAGCCCAGTCTGCTCTGATTGATCAGCTGGCCCACTGTTATGATTGGTCAACCGAACCAAACTCTTCGGACTCTACTCCAGCTCCGCTCTAACTTGTTTGTTTGAGGCCAAACTGGCCACTAGGCAGGTATTATGTAAATGTGTTACTTGGTGACATCACCATGTCACGAAAGAAAAGGCGGAACTTCAAGCAAGACGTTTCAGGCGGTTCAGGAGCAGTGTTTCTGTGGGGGAGAGTAACTCCCTTTGGCGTGGACTTTGTGGTTTATAACATTGCAGACCTTTTACATGCACACAAAAACTATATAACACACTAAAGGAAAAGCTAAAAGCACAAAAGCATAATAGGTCCTCTTTAACCCTCATCTATCGGAATATAAACTTCTCACAAAAGAGGAATGGTTTACAGACAGTTATGTGACAGAAGGCTTTTGAATAAACTGTGTGAACTTATTGTTCCATTAGCAGCCAAACTAACGTAGTCAAATGCTACGACAAAGTAGGGAGACCGGAGGAGTTTCAGAGTAATAAATAAGGTTATTTCTTACAACAAATAATGAAACAAACATGGAAATCAGTAATTAGTCATCTAAGTGTGTATCTGCAACAAAAACACAGCAGCTGCTTCAGCAAGGGAAGAGAGAAACTCTGTGGGAAGGCGGTCAACTTTATATCCTGAACCAAACCAGCCCAGGTGTGACTCATGAAGCTGACGACCCAGATCCTGCAAGACAAACCAAGAGCCAGCAGGCAGAGAACACAGAGACCCCTAGTGGAGCGGAGGGGTCGTCATAGCAGCAGTTTTCTAGGACTTTTTGTCTGGACCGCAGAGGGCCAGCCCTACAAACGCAAAAGTCTGTCACTAAGTGACTGAGTGACTGAGTGATGAAGTTACACGATTGATTGGCCGAGTGTTGGAGTTTCCTCTTTGGCCGTTGCTATTTGAAAATTAAAAGGCGTGGAATAGTTCTTTATGCAAATGAGCCCATCCAGCGGGACACGTCTGACTCATGAAACTTAGACCAAGCTGTCAAACTAGATGATCTAGTTCTAAAATGAAAAAAGATTCAGTAGTGGCATAGTCTATTTCTCGCTTAAATGTTTTCAGAAACAGCAAGCCGTTTGTGTCACAATTTAGTCACAAATTAACAGGCTGTGCATACACGGTCCAGCCATACAGTATACTTGGTTTTGACCGAGTCTTGTTTATGCAGTTTTCTCTCTTGTAAAACTCTTTATTGAATGAAATGATGTACAATCCAGGCAGCAATCTGGCAGGGGGAGTAATCAGTCAAGAGTAAATTAGATATAATAGAGTGGGAAATTTTACTGTTACAGCATTTAAGAGCAGATCAAAAATATACAATACTTATAAAATAATGAGCAAAAAGAGAGAGATCTACTGTGACCATTAACATTTCCCAGCTGGCTAGCGTGTTCGTTGTTAGCTCTGCAGCTACAGTGTTGTGAAGGCCTTTAGGTGATTGACCTGTGGTTCTGTTGTTGTTGTGAGTGAAATGAGCTACTTATCTTAATTCAGCTCGTCCCTGCACAGCTTTGGCCCGACCAGGCTAACAGGTGTTTTCCCTTATTTGCCTGATTCTCCTGACTGTGTGGGTGTGTACTGAACTGGTTTGATTGACGTCTCCCTCGCTGGTTTGTTAGTTTTGTTGCACCTGTTAGGGCGGGACAGCTTGCACCTTTATCTTTCTTATTTTTGCATGGCGTTTGGTGACCTGAAGTAATTCTCTGCATTACTCCACCCAACTGCAACCTGAGCCGAGCAGCACGGGTCTAATCAGCCAGAAGAATTGAAAACACCTGTGTGAGTGTATAACCAGCCTTTAAGGTCTAATTTAAAAAGTATTAGTCAGAGATTCTTTTTACAGATACAGTTTAGCCTGTGGGGGTGTTTTCCACTCATCAACATTTATTTTGTGCCGTTCTAAAGCTACATAGTGATGTGACTGTGTGTACCACTGCGTGTAGCAGCAGCTATTAACCTCCTCGAGTTAATGAGCCACAACTACTGAAGTTTGTCTTGACATGATGAACCTCAGTACTCAGTCTGATCTATTGTCGTCAGTGTTGCAGCAATAAACTTGGCCGAGACACACAGTGCCTCAAAGCAGAAACTGAAAGGTTTTATGAGAGCAGCTGATACTACTTCAGTGTGCAAAAAGAGGATAATTGGCACCCACATCACACACTAACACAGGCTCAGATAAGACTGGAAATAGGGAACTTTTAAATAGCTGACTGACTCGAGCCATTTGTGGCTTGTTTCTTTAATTAGCGATAAACTGTAGATGTGAATTGATTTGGAGATTCATAACTCTCATTACTGCTACTATTAATAATTGTATTTTTTCCTATGGTGGTGTATAAATGAAACCTTAATAGTGGGTTGGATCATGTGAGTGTGCTGATGGTTTTTGTACACCAACTTTGCCACTTCAGCCAAGCGTAAAAACTTTGCGATATTCCAAGAGAGTTTCCACTCAGGTGTTTTTACTCAGGTGTTTTTATGCACAAATTGAAAATGTGCATAAAAACAGGTGGATGGAAATGCACGTACTTTCAGGTTCATGGATTATGTATGTGGGAGGAAACGTGGGACCTCCACTGAGAAATGTGGAACTGTGAAAACGGTTTCTCCACTGAGCCGCCATGCCATCTCTCGGTGCTTCACAGCATATAGCATATGCATCAAACGGCCAATACCCGATGAGGTGAAAACTCCCAAAAGCTTGTAAACATCCCATCATCGCCGTTTCAATCAAAGCATTTCAGGCAGTTCAGGAGCAGTGTTCCTGTGGGAAAGAGTAACTCCTTTTGGCCTGGAATTTGCAGACCTTTTACATGCACAAAAAACTATATAACACACGAAAGGAAAGGGAAAAAGCACAAAAGCATAATAGGCCCTCTTTAACCCTCATCTGTTTGAGTATGAACTTCTCACAAAAGAGGAATGGTTTACAGACAGCTATGTGAGAATAAATACATCTTTTGAATAAACTTAACTTATTGTTCTGTTAGCAACCGAGCTAAGGAGTCACAGCCCGACTCAAATGCTGCGACAAAGTAGGGAGGCCGGACGAGTTTCAGAGTAATAAATAAGCATGAACAAACAAAACAAAACAGCCACATCAGCAGTGGAAAAGAAATGGTGCCTTCAAATGAAACTCGTGAGCTCGTGTTTACAGCATGGGAAGTCGTGTACACTGCTGCTAAGCAACGGCAATATTAACGTTACTGTCGGTGTCTAGAAGCCACAGAGGCTAACAATTTAGCAAGCTAGCAAGTTGGTAACATAATGCAGTAAAGGCAAAGGAATAATGATGGAGGAAAAGTTGGGAATATCAACATTTTCCTCAGACTTATAATAAAATTATGAAGAAAAACAATATACGACTAAAATTACAATATAATCACTTATTATGTACCAAAAAATGACAACACCAACAAACACGTCATAACTCCTGAACTCTGAGCCTTTCAATTTACGAGGTCGTGAATACAAGATGAGGGGGGCGTTCATATGGACTCATCTCGTAAACACGGTAAGCACGACCCCATTTGAAGGCACCAATGAAGCTGACAATCCTGCAAGATAAACCAAGACCCAGCAGGCAGAGAACACAGGAAAAAAACAATTTGTAAACATCCCATCATTTTTTATATGTAAAAATGCTGAGAAGTTATTTTATGCATCTCTGCAGATTAACCTTTTTTAATCTACTGTTTGGTTTTACAGTGCCGTTTATTAAAAGCTGCAAGGAGGCAAATTCCACACTTACAAACATGGCCGTAAAATATTGAATCTGTCTGATGCAGCAGGTACTAATATTCTTCACTCTGTGTTATTTTCCAGCTTTTTATATGAAACTTTTACATCAGCGAACCCAGTCTGCTTCTCAAAAACTTTTATATTCTTTGCCCTCACAATAAGAAAAACCTGCTCTTTTCTACCGGGCCTGCCTGGATTCACCGTATTTTAAATATTTCAGCTGCATATAGCAAACCCTGACCTGTAGTGTAAGTCTGAAGTGTTGTGTCTTCAGTATGTGTGAGTGTGCCAAAACACTGGTACACATAAATAAGAATTAGGTTGTGTGGCCTTTTAGGACTAAAAGGACTGTAGGTGAGAATGTGTTGAGGGTAAGTGCAGACCCCTGGCACCCAGCGAGACCCCGGCTCTGCTCCTTCCCTCCCCTTTAGCTGGCCCCCTTCTCCCTCTGCAGGCACCGAACAAAGAGAGGACCCAAACAATGGATCACTCTGAGAGCTGAATGGCTTTGCGGGTCAAGCACTAACCCCCCCCTCCCTCTTTGACAGAAACACAACCCACACTTGTTCTGCTGAAGAGAGGCTGACCCTCCCGGCAAAGAAATAATGAACGCTGCCTGGGCATTAAACTGATAAAAACTACCGGGACTGGGATCAGTTTGGCAGACAAATCACCTCTAATGGCGTGAGGCTGGAGCCTGTCTTCTGTCCTGTCTCCCCACTCTTCATTACTAGTCTACTGTACACTGTCCAGGCATCCACACAGCAGCCATGTTGAGCCGCTCGGCAGAGTTCATGGCTCAGGACGTGACCTCAAACAGCAGCTGTCCGCTCTCTCTCTCCGAGCATTTTGTTTTTATCATTTATTATATTCTTGTTTTGGTTTTCAAGTTTGCTGTAAATGGTGTCGCAAACAAAGAGGCCATCGTGTGCAGCCAACTGAAAGTTATTTGTTAGGCAAATTAACTGATCAACTGCCACAGGAGCTTCTGTTTATAAAAAAAAAAGCCCCGCCTATGAAATCTCTCAAGGTCCAACCCAGAGATTTGCATGTTTCATAGTCAAATTGTTTAAAAATACATTTACAAATCATCTTCAGCTCTTTATTATACCGCTCCTTCCTGGAGTCGCTCAGGTTATCAATCACATCCCAGAAACATGAAGAATGTATATTTCCTCTGCGACTGTCTGAAGCTTCTCCTGCAAATTCACTTGTTTTATGGCTCCAAAAACACGCCCAACCATCTGGTACTGTGAGGTTAAGGAATTATTTTAATGTTATGAATTATGCCAAAATGCAATTAGATCCAGGTCTGTTCATAGTCAGCATAAGGTACGATAAGATAAAACTTAATTATCCCCATGGGGACAATGGGTAAGATCATCATCACTCACTGGTCCCTCCCTCCTCTTCTTCTTCTTCCTCCACTTTAACTTTGTTCCTCCTCAAACCTTATTCCTTCCTTCCTGTCGGCTCTGGATGCCGTGACACTTCTATATGGGGCTCAAACGGTGGTTTTACGGTTCGCCGTCTGTATGGGCAGCTGAGGTCTAGAGGCATGCAAGCTGTTCGGTCTTTCACCTTCGCTCGCGGCCCCTCCCCCAGGTCAGCGGCCATACATTAGATCAAGCTAGGCCTCACGGGGTCGGGGAACCGGTGCCAATCACACCACAATGCAGCATAAAGCAGGGCTGGGCCTCACTGAAGCAATGTCACATATATTTCTATCCTTTATTTCAATCCATGTTTATTTCTAGTGGCTGTTGTCATTAAAATGTCCTGTTTTTGAATGATTATATCAGATTATCTGTACAATCTGCTTTATACACACTGAAAACCTGCTATTACTTTGTATTTTTGCTAGCATGTCATTGTGGACGTTATAAACTGTCAGCATACTGGAGCATTAAAAACAGTCTAGATGAATAATTAGTCAATAAAAAGATCATCTACTTGCATGTTGAAGTGTCCTTGAGCTGGATACTGAACCCCAAGTTGCTCTTTGGGCGCTTTACAGCAGCCCACTGCTTCTAATGCTCAACATGGGTTGAATGCAGATGTCCAATTATGATGTATGTAATGTATATGATGATAAAAATAAAAGTTTTTTAATATTTGCTGTCTTTCTTAGTTGACTAAAAGAGAAAACCAGAGGTGGAAAGTACAACTTTGAGCTACTTTTACTTGACATAAATGTTCTATATACGATATCCAGAGCATTAATATAGCAGCAAACAACTATTATCTATTAAAGATATAGAGGAGTAATGTCTACCTGAGCAGAGAATGAAGTCTCTCTCCCTCTGCTGTAATCAGAGCTTCTCTGTGCTTTGTTGACATCGCCGGGCCGGCTGCACATGCTTTTAGTGCATGTGAGCGTGCCCCACTGGCTAGCTCACTGCTCTCATAGAGCGGTTTCAGCTGATAACGCCTTCCTGACTGACGGTGCCGTTGCGGAAGTGTAGTGCCCACCCTCCGGTTCCCCCCCCAGGTAAAAACTGTAAACTTTGTCAGCAGTGTTGCCATAGTTTTCAATGTTAGCACCATTAGCTGCTCCCAATCTTGCAGTTAGCACCTTTAGATTTTATGTTTTTGTTTAAACTATTTCACAGCTACTCGTGACTTTACTGAACTGCATGTTGCTGTCTGTATTTTTTTCAGGAGTATTTTTTATTTATGGTATTACTACATAAAATATACAGTATATAAGCAAACGTACTGAATACTTCTTCTACCACCGTAGGAAGCAACTTAAGTCAAATTGGGCTTTAAGAAATTGTGATGGGCATCATATCACTATTTTCTGACATTTCAAAGATCAAACAATTAATCAAGATAATTAATCAGCAGATTAGATGATAATAAAATAATCGTTAGTTGCAGCCATAAAAGATATAGTAACCCTCTAATGCCAACAGGTGTGTACAGTATGAAGAACAGTACATATGGCCTGTACCTGCTTGTGCATGCCCTTCAGCCAGCAGCCGTACTCTGTGAGGAGACTCTATGGCTCATTTACCTCTGCTCCTGCACCCTGAGGACTGACTGTGTAAAAGAATCATCCTCAGCTTGAATATATTATCACCTGATCTTGTACTGTTTCAAGTCTGCCAGGCCCACAGATTGAACGCCTCACGTTTAACCATCTCCCCGCCGCTCTGCTGGATGGCGTCCCATTTCCCCGACTATTACCAAGAGTAAATGTTTTCCTTCGCCCTCTCCAATGAGTAATTTTTGGTGTCGAACTTGTCTCTAACCTTTTCCTACCCCCTTTTGTTTGGCTTTTGTTTGGCAACAGCTGTTATCATGGATTTCTTTTTTTTCCTTTTTTTCTTTTTTTTTTTTTTGGTCAGCTGTGATTGCTCCGGGCAAAACAGGAGCAGATGGTGTTTTGCTATGCATGAATGGAGCGTTAGAGGAGTTGGACTGAATAGGCCAAGTTTTGAATGGTGTCTACACAGCACCTGCCTCTTGTAGCAGCAGGGACATCCTAGTGGCATGATCTGTCTTGGCTTCGCTGCCGTCGTAAAAGGATGAAAGAAAAGAAACAGAGGGGGGAACCTTGTTGGGTACCGTCCATATTTATTGATTTTCCTGCAAGTCGTGGCATAATGTGGTGTACAGTCAGTTTGAGTTAATTGGATGTGACACAGCGTGCACGTGTAATCTATCACTCTGGTCTCCTGGTACACTTTATCAGTTTTGTTGCCATAGAAACATGTTGGCTCTGTAATAGCCTATATTAACAGGCTAAGTAAGTTGCAATAAAAGGCAATTTCAGAGCTGGGATCCTCTGCTGAACACAAAGCCTATAAAATACTGATGAAATAAATGGGTGGCAGTGGGGGGGTTAAAGGGGGGAGCGAGCTGGATTGTACATAAACCAAGCAAGTCCAAATAAAAAGAGACTGCTATATCGTTTCCATACAATGCAGGGACATCTGTCAACCTCTGGGGCATGATGATCTGTCACAATAAAGAAAGCTCTCTCAAATCACTGACAGCTTGCTGTGCATTTCTTTAGAGCGGACTGTATAAATGCTCCAGATGCATTTGGTCCGCAAAATACTGACAACGCACAATAACATTGTGAGTGAACCATAATACTATGAAACAAACCAGATCCTCATATGCTCACTGCTGTTATTGTTATGGTGACAACTGCTTCAAATAAACAGTTTTTCTTTGGGCTTTAGATGTTTATTCCACGACCTTTATGACGTTGACAGCGGGGGGATGGTGACGGTTAGCTTATCTGAACTCATTCATACACTCAAATATGTATGAAAGGCAATGTCATTAGCTTGAAAAATCCCATTATTTGAGTTTGTGTTTGCAATATCTAATGAGTCTTGAGGCATTTCAAAACAATCATAAGGCAGGTAGATTCATCTCAAGGACTTTCTTTGCTCACATCAAATCTATGCAAAATTCAGATGTGGCGCTTTAACAGCAGATCCATGTCAATCCTCTGATTACGATTACATATTGTTAATCATTTACAGGAAATAGGCTTATTTACATCCGAGCCACTGCCCCTGGCAATGTTAAACGTATGACTGCAGCATCAATATTCGCAGTATATATAGTTTTCTGCATATTAGAACGGTTGTATCAGAGAGTTGTGGTAGTATAGCGGCGCGCAGGGCTGACACAGGTCAAAAGACGGGCAGATCAGACTCACCATAACAGAACACTACAAAAGAGGGGGCTAAGCCTTAATGGCTGAATCACTGCGTCACCAAGGCAACGTCGCTGAGCAGAATTTCAAGGGTGGAAAACGTGTGCATGTGTGAGTTTGCATGTTGCATGTGCACACGTGGCTGTGAGAGATGAAAAAGATGGAGAGGGAACAAAAGAGCACATTTTATTTGTGCAATAGAACATTTGTATTTATTGTTGGTATTTTTTTCCACATAATTCATTAAAATGAGCACTTTTTTATTTAATTAGAATTAATGTGCTAGAGCAACTCACCAAATGAATGATGAATAGAATTAAATTCAAAGATTTTTTTCAGAAAGGTTGTGCGAGGGTATCATAATATTTATACTAGCCCCCCTCCCCCCACCACCCTGAATTTACCATTAACTTTGCTGGGAGGCATCGTCTACGGCGCTCCTTTAGTCTGGCAGGTCAAAAGTTCTCTAAACAAACGTTACCATTGGTCAAAGATGTCAACAGTCCAGCCAGCCAGCAGAGCAGCCGACAGCCCCCCAAACAAAGTTCACTATTCATCTCAGAGGTCAATAGTTCTCCTCACAAAGCTCATCATCGCAAGGTCAAGAATTCCTTAAACGGAGTCATCCATTTGACTGGAGGCCTCCCCGTAAACGTGGACTGGCATTGGACTTGTAAGGGTCATCTGCACTTCCCCGGACCAGGTCTCATCAGAAAAAAAAGGCCTGTTTAAGGAGACAAAGTTTAGCATCAGAGCAGAGTGGCAGGTCCTACATCTGCGACCAGACTGCGAGATTGGCTGCAGCGTGGGTCTGACGGTCAGATGGTCAGTGTCAGCAGGGCTTTTGTTGCGCTCACATTGTATCTGTGCGCTGAACGGGAAAACAACAAAAGGGCCAAATAAATCATTAAAATACAGAATCCCTCAGCTTCCACATCTGACTCCTTAGTCATCGTCGGCACAGTGCCGAGCGGCTGACCTCGGTGGGGAGGAGGAGGACAATTAGGTCACCTTGTGATTACGTTAACTCAAATGACAAATTAATGTCATAGTGCCCTTCATCAGTGTTAGTTAATGATGAGGACAGAAAGACAGAGGAGCATTCATGCTTCTATGATCATATCATATTGCACTCTGAAAAAAATGTACTTATCTTGCAGATACAACAGACAGCATTTATTTATTCACCTATTCAAATTACACCAATCCCCATTACAGGAGGAGCAGTGTATTATCCTTGTAAATTACGTGTGTGTGTGTATAGCAGTGTTTTGAAAATATCTGTAACCTTTTTATTGCCGAGTCCCATAACTCCAACCCTGGCTGTGAGATATTTGTACACACAGTGACCGCAGTACTGAGGGGTTATGGAATAACAAGGAGCTCCATGCATTATTAATGGGCTCGGCTGTGAATCTGTTCAGAATAATAACGGCGATTTCCCAGAGCCTCATTACTGTGTGTTTTTAAAGCATGTGTTTGGTATCCATGGACACCCCGCTCTCACATTCTCCTCTTCTTCCCCCCGCGTTGAGATTCAGGTCATGCGCGGCACTTGCTGTTTTTAATTTTCATTTCATCATAAGCACTTTAAGACTGTTGCCAGCGCTTATTTGCAGTTTTCCTGCAGACCTCTTCACTCGCGCTCCTGACAGGACAGATGCTGTAATTAATCACAGCAGAGAAATGGGCATCGTTTCCATACCGAGATGAAGAGCCAATCACCGCAGCAGCAGCAGCGGCGACGGCAGAGCCCAAATTACAAATGCTTTTCCTAAAACCAACTAATTGAAAACAAACCAAAAATTTGGAAAATTCTATCAAGCCGCTATCACAGAAGCACAGGAGCAGATTCTCTCTCTCTCTCCTAATTTGTAACTAACGTTAACCCACGTCTAAAATGTCTCAGCTGCCTTTTGGAATAAAAAGGCCCTTCTCTGGGCCAGTGGATTCACAGCCCATTGTGAAGATATGATAATTATTGTTTGCCTGCCTTCCCTCCCCCCCGCTCGCCATTTTATTCAAGGGAGCTCAGCAAACCCCCGGGGACGTCTTGGAAATGAAGCGATTTTGAAGGGAGTAAGAAAGAGGCAGAATCCAATGCACTGGTGTGTGAGAAGGGGACTGTTATTGAGACAAGTACCAGTTACATGCTGACCTTGTCCAGTATCAACACTGTTTTTTTACACACAGTTACAATGGACTTCCATTCAAATCACTGAGAAACAGCACACACTAAAATAACGCCAACATGAATGCTCGTATACCCTTTTGTCTCGTATAGAATTACTCCATAGAAAACATACAAATTTATTTATTTTTCTAATATCTCATAAAGAACCGAGTGCTGTGGATATTTATTTTCAATAGCTAACAAGGAGACGGGAAGAGATATCTCATAGAAATTATGGCTAATAAAGCTTTCGAAATAAACCGATTCCTCCAAATAAATATTTGTGATTGATAGTTTAATTTTGAACAGAGACACAAAGAAATATATAATACTTCATACAAAATTATGGCTACTATCATATTAGTGATGGAATGTCTCTGGTTTCGTCTTCATGGCCGAGCAAAAACTCAAAACATTAAATTACTTTTCCTATCGTGAGCTGGAAACAACCTTTCAAGAGCTCCATACCGATATGCATTTATTCTATGGACAGTTTTCAAAAGCAATTGGTTTGTAAGCAAAAATACAAACAAAATGAATCGCTGCTATTGGAACTCATAAAAAAGTATAAAAGAGCAGAAATGCACTATGTGATATAGCAATCCACAGGTCGTTTAACAATGTTTTAATTAAAGCCTCACATATTAAAACTTTACAACAGGTGATATGAAAAATGTACAACATTTTCAGTTTTTTTTTCCCCAGGGACTTCTGTACAGCTGGCAAAAATACCTCCGATGCCTTTTTCAGTTGGCTTTGGCAGTGCAAGAAACTGGCTCTGCTAGTTTTCTTTTTTTAAAAACGATGACGTATCAAGGAGCAGAGTAAAAATACATCAATCCCCAAAACATCTGCCTTGATGCGGACATTTGTATTTCCCATAAAATATCCCCTTTGTTACAGAAAATAAAAGCATAATTTAATTGTTAAACATCTGGAGTAAAAACAAATAGATTAAAGATGTTTTTTTTGTGGGGGGGGGGTGCCAGTTACACGCTTTTGGGCAAATCATGTGGAGGGTAGATTACTGGATACGGGAGGTCTCTCCCCACGCTACAAAACATGTACAGCAGATTACAGCTACAGTTGGGTGATGTGATGAAATAAATGATTTATGGCAGTTTCTGTCTCAGTCTGTTCAGGCGTTCATCCAGAGATCTGCATCCCTGAACTGTTTATTTTCAGCTCCCCTTATTCCTCAAGACATTGTCTGCATTTGTGACATGATTTAAATGTGTTCAAATATCACCCAGGCGTGTGATGATTTGATCAAGCCATTTTCCTCCACGCCATTGTTGAACAGTCACATCTGCAAGAGCGATGGGTGAAAGGTTGGAGTAAAGAAAGTCTCGCTATATACTGGCCAGTGTGGGAACAAAGACTGATGTGTGGGTTTACTGGTTTCCAGCAAGGATCCTGTGAGTCACTCAGTCCAGGTGAGATCTGATAGAAATCCTTTTTGCATTCAAAATGTCCTTCTGCTGCGCCGAAACTGACGACTCTGGCCTCATAAATAAAGCTTTATTGTTAAATAAAACAGCGAAAGACACACGTCTTTCAACGTATTGTGTGCCCAGTCAGTTTAAATTGACAACTGAAAAGACCTCACAAACAAACAAATAAACAATCGCTGGGCGCTCGCCCTAACAGGCTTCTGTCACAGCTCGGGCCTATTTTATAGACAAAAAACCCAATGTTTACCCCCCTGTACACGCGTGTGCATATCCGTCTATAACAATGGACAAGTTCTTTGTATAACATTCTAAATCTTACACACTTCTTAAGTGCAACTTAGAAAAGCAACGTGGAATGATGCTTTTATTCTATTCCTGTTCTTTGAGATAGGATTTCCATTTGGCTCAGTAAATGCTGACTTGGGACAGGACCTGGGCATGGGCCTGGATTTGGGAGGGGTGTGGTTGCTGCTGTGGGGCCGGCTGGGGGCTGCCGAGCGATGCAGAGCCTCCCACTGAATGGGGCGTACCAGGAGAGTGCTGGGGTGGGGAACACTGGGACTGGTGCTGCTGCTGCTGCTGTTGCTGGAGATGTTGAATCTGCTGCTGATGCAGCTGATGTTGCATCTGCATGTGTTGCAGCTGCATCTGCTGCTGTTGCTGCTGCTGCTGCTGTTGCTGCTGCTGCTGCTGTTGTTGGTGTTGCTGCTGTTGGTGTTGCTGCTGTTGGTGCTGCTGCTGTTGGTGTTGCTGCTGCTGCTGCTGCTGCATGTGGTGCTGCTGCAGCTGTTGCTGGAGGTGGTGCTGGAAATGCTGATGCTGCATCTGCTGCTGGATCTGCTGGTGATGCATCTGCTGCTGCTGCATCTGATGGTGCTGGAGGTGCTGCTGCATCTGCTGCTGCTGCATCTGCTGCTGCATCGCATGCTGCTGCGGCTGCATCGGCGGGCTCATCTGAGACACCGCTGTGGACTGGGCGCCCGCCACCATGCCCCCTCCGGCACCCATCTGGCCGAGCAGCTGCGGCGGCATCCCGGAGGACATGTTCTGGTGGGAGACTGTGACCGAGGTCACAATCTGATTGCCCCCTAGTCTCATCTGCAGGGGTTTTGGGGCAATGGCCCGTGGTATGCCTTGTTGTTGGAGGGCCATGGAAGCTGTTGACATAGAGGGGTGCTGGTTGAGGGGTGAAGGCATCACCAGGCCAGGGGACAGGCTGGTGGAGGCCAGGGTCTGCTGTACTGAGCGGATAGTCTGGGCCTCCGCTGATTCTGCTGCAGCCTGGATGGGGGAAAAATATCCAAACTTATCTACAAAGCCACAGTTTTCCCTTCTGAAGAACACCATTTCCTCTATCTATAGGTATACTAGGTATTGTTTCATCAAATTGCTTCAGTTGCTTTTCTCATTACCAAAGAGTTTTCTACTACTTCACAGTGCACAATGTAATACAAGGAATTTTGAGAGATTTAATTAACTTTTCTGTTAAAGTCACACATTGTTCAGGTGAAAGGAAGGAAGTTTCTCACCTTGGAAACCAGGCTGGCACGGTATGCTGCAAGGGCTTTTAAATATTCTTTCTTGGCAGCTTCTGTTTTGCTTTTGTAAACCTGCAATGACACAAAGGTACGTGTTAATCGACAAATAAAGTGTCTTATTATTAGAGATGATTACTATTACAATGTACTCTAGAGTACATTACACAGATCACATACTGTATATACATCGGTTTCTGTGATGATGTCTGAATAATTAAACTTTGTAGTACCTGCTTCTGCTCCTCTCCCAGACCGTCCCACATGGAGGCCACAATCTTGGACACCTCTCCAAAGGTGGCGTTGGGATTCTGACCCTTAATAGCGGCCTGGGTGTCTCTGAAGAACAGGGCATAAGCCGACACCGGCTTCTGAGGCTCATTGGGATCCTTCTTCTTCTTCTTCTTAGGAGTCTTGGGCTTCTTTGCGGGATCTATGGGGGCTGGTCGCTTCTCTCCAATGACCTGCAATGATTGAGATAAAGACAATTTAAAAAAAAAAACTCTTTTACATCAGCTGTTAATTCCCTACAATTGAGTTCTGCAGGAATGAGTCCTAAAACCCAGAAATGAGTTAGCATTTAGCACTTCTGGTTCCCTCATCTCGAAGTCAATTGATTTTTTGAATGGGTTTTTAGTTATATGCCTGAAATAAGATCTGTGGTTAACACAAGCTTACAAGATTTTAACGCTAATATTGTACAACACAAAATACATCAGTAGATATCCCACTTGTGAAAAAAACGGTTGCTGACAAGTGGCTAAAAGAGACCACTAAACATCATCATATCTAACACAAGTCTGCCTTTAGAAAGTGGTGCTCATCTGTGGAGATTATCTTGCTGAACAAAACGTGTAAGTATCATAAATGTGTGTTTGCCACGGAGCTTATTTTCTGCAATAATCCAAAACCCAATGGAAAGATCCCATTGGCTTTTTGTCGAGGGAATCAGTGCGATGCTACTTCCTGGTTGGCCTACAAAAAATCGTCATCCCTGGAGCACTCTATTACCATTTAATAGAGTAATCCAAATGATTTCTAGCTTTGCTCACCCTGTTGCTTTCGTCCTGGTCGTCTTCGTTGATGGAGCTGGAGGGAGACGGCGTGGCGGACTTGCTGGCGGGCGGTGACGGGGAAGTGTGGGCGATGTTGGGTCCCGCCATGTTTAGGCTCAGCTGCGCGTTGAGCTGGGATTGGTTGATGGTGGTCAGCTGATTCCGTGACAACATCCCATTGGGGCTGTTCATGCTGATGATGGACTTCATCACCATGGCCGGGTTGGGCTGGTACTGGCGAAGATGGCCTGGTCCAACGTTCTGTAAAGGAATTGATACAAAAGCAAAGGGGTTAAGACAATAATAACCAAATGTAATATTTGATTGATCCCTTTCCCTCTGCTTTCATACTGCTCTTGGTTGTTTTGGCTGCAAAGACTCATGTCTCCAGCCCAAAGATATCTCTGTATGACACTCTGCTGCCCAGTGCACAAAGCTCATGAAGCGGTATCTCCGTCCCAGAGAGGAAATCGGGTCACTGGATTCTGCGGATTGTTATGTGGCAGATCACATGTCACCATGTCCCGCGTCTTAAATGTCTCTATTACAGGCCATGATAAATTATCTCGACACCCGAGGAGCCAACTTTATAAGCCAGTAATAGATGGCTGCACAGCTCAGTTGATTCATTTAAAAACTCTATTGTATGGAAATCTGTGACACAGCTTTTGACTGCCCGGTCCCTGGAGGGGAACAGTGGACTCAGTTCCCCGGCTCTGTGGTACATAACTTCAAATGCCACAATAAAATCGAGTAGCAGTTTGTATGCATGCACCTACATGTCTTCAAAGTTTGGTTAGAGGCTGCCACGAGCCTATACGCTTAAGTGCAACGTTACTTTAAGGTTATAACTCTGTGAAAGAGGCACCTTTCATAGATCATTTTTGACTGCCAGAGTGGAAAAAAATACTTCTATATAATCAACTCCATAAATGAACTGGCTGAAGGTATGAAGCTTAAGGGTTTTGGACGGCTCCCCCTCCCTCCTACCATCCAGGGCACAATGTAATAACATTTTCAAAATCTCTTTCACATTTTTTTTTTTTAAATGTTCAGTTGTTGAAAAGAGTCTACGAGAAGGTGCATGCAACATGTTTGCATTGATTGTGGCGAAGATGAAATTACAAGGACTGCCAGCTTCCCCAGAGGGAAGACTGATCAGAGAGCCAGCGGAGCTGACATGGAACAGAGGAGGGGACGTGGAACACAACAGAAAAGGTGATTTGTTCTCCCTGGGTACATCCATCTGGTATTCAGCAGCGCAAACTCAATCTCTCCCAACATCAACACATCATAAACCCACACACCTGGCTTTATTGAAAGAACCTTATGAATGCCCCGTCTTCAAAAACAATATTGTAACACCATTTCAGACAGAAACATATTGGATCTACAATCCATTTCTTTCTCGTATACGCCGTGTCTACTGCTTATCATAAATACAATCTATGAAGTGAGAGCGGATTTATATTTACATGTGCGAGGACGATTTTGCAAAAGGTGAGGCGGAGAAATTGAAGACATATTGTTGTGATGCTTCAAATATGGAAGCTTTCAGTCTTCTCGCAAATAAAAGCTGCAATAAACAAGCCTGTGACCAAACGGCTGTGATTTACATATCTGCAACCCGCCATGTTCCGCGTGCTATTGTCATCTTCATTACTGAGAACACGATGGCTCGCAGTTTGCTCTCTGCTCGCTGCGAACATCAAAGACGCACACACTGAGCTCATTAGTCGTGGCCATCTGTATAATAACACTTTTGCCCCAATCCCAATGATGCAGTTTTGACTCTTCTGCCATTTATTTAGAATATGGTTTCTTCTCCTGAACGGCCTTTGGATGTTGTGCATTTTTTTTTTTTAAATATGCACTGATGACCATAGTTAAACACTAAATCATATCACATTCAGCCTGCTAAATGGCTTATTTTATCGCAGAGAATATTGTAGCAATAACTGGAGTAGCAGCAAATGGGCTTTTCACTCTATCCAGTCTGTTTTCATACAGCGTTCGTAGCTATACCTACGAAAAGTAATGCACTGTAATTCAATACAAACATACAAAATCAATTTGTATGTAATACACGTAATTGTGAACAAGGAAGTATAAAAGTGACAAACGCTGCATAGGGAAGTGGTCAGGGTGGATGGGTGGGTCAAAAAACACCGGACTTTCGCCCAGGAGACCGGTGTTTGTACCCCGTGTGAAACCAGAAGTCAACGTTGATTTATTAGTCACGTAACTTCTGTATTTAAATTACGCCACTTTCAGAGTTATTTTAACCCAAATCACGATCTTTTCCTAAACCTAACTAAGTAGTTTTGTTGCCTAAAGCTAACCAAGTAGTTTTATTTCATCCTTACTGATAATCCAGGATTCATAGAACCGTAGTTACATACGTAACTTTCGTTTTGTTGCCTAAACCTAACTAAGTAGTTTTGTTGCCTAAAGCTAACCAAGTAGTTTTGTTGCCTAAAGCTAACCAAGTAGTTTTGTTGCCTAAACCTATCCGAGTTGATCTTTTCTTAAACCTAACTTAGTTTTATTTTGAAAAGACTGGTACGGAGATTGACACATGCATCATATGTTGCTGGACATTCGTAGGAAAACGCATGAAAAATTAGGTACAACTTTTCGTAAGAAATCCTACTTGTATAAGAATAATTTGCACTTTTTTAAAAAAACAAAAAAAAATTTGATTAAAGACAATATCATATACAATAATGGCCATAAAAGAACATGAGAAAAAAACAAAATACAAGGTGTCCAATAAATTTGAATCCAATCATTGAGAAAACACAAAGGATACGTTGCTCTATGTAACAAAAGAACGATGACGGTTACGTCAGAGAAGCGCCAGCATCAGCAAGAAAAGATAACAGCTAATAACAGTGAAAGAAATCACTTTAAGTAACAGTTGCCTTGATTGTGAATATGAATCTGGTACTAGGATGGTTATTTATGTCCCTCTACTTCCTCATTTGCATTTTGATTGCAGTATTGTCAGCAGTCGCAGCAGACATCTAACTGGATATTTTGATAGTCATCGTAAATCTGCAAATAAGTCCTTATCTTGAGTACACAGTGGCCAGATGTGCCCTCCTTAGTCAGGTCTGTGTGTGTGTTTGTGTGTGTGTGTGTGTGTGTGTGTGTGTGTAGGTGTGTGTTTGCACGGTCAAACACTAACAAGCTGAAATCTACTCCCAAATCAATAAATGTAAATTCATTTTGTAATATTCCCCATTGTGTTAGCCGACAACAACATAATGCTGTCAACAATATGCTGCAAAAAAAGAAGAAAAATAGCTACATTATTGTTGGCCTCAGCCACACTTAACACAGCAAACACTCCACACAGAGCCACATGAAGCGTTCGGAAGACTAGCAGATGAGAAAAAACCCCACTATTGACAATGTGTGAAACCCTTTCCACAATAAACGCAGGCCAATAAACACACAGCAGCTGGACACAAAATGAAACATTAGGCATTCACCGAGTGATAAAAATCTCAACACTGATGTCAACGAAAGCAGGCTCCGCTCCAGTCTGCTCTGTAAGATATTAGAAATCAGAATTTGGGGCGAATTTATGAACAGTGGCACCATGTACTGAGCTGTAACAGGCTGAAAAGAATGTTAACAAGTTCAATTTCCATTCAATCAATGCCAGAGCTCTTGGAAATGTTCCATGGCAGGAGAGGGGTAAAATCATCTATATGGTAATTATAAGGATGAATCCCCCAGTAACTTTCGCCAGCATGAAAGGTCAGTCCTATTAAAGATAGTTTATCAGTGCTCTGCACATATTCCTTTACTCGCCTTCTAAACGGGTACACCATTTTATTTTTTTCCTTCCATTTTCAGCAACCTGCTGAAAGTCTGTGCTTAAGCCAAATGAGAAAAATGGAATTTTGAATGCCGGTAAAGGCTATAATAGCATGAAGATAAATTGTTTTTCTTTCCCCTGCCCTGTCTCAGTCAAACACACTTCTCTCTCTTTCTCTCTCTCTCTCTGTGGTGTGCAAACTCAGTCCATCTATCTCCCCAACCTCTAACCCCCACTTAAAAACAAATCTCTCTCCGTCTCCCCCCGCCCCGTCAGACTGCGAGGCCACTAGGCTCCCTCCCCTCGGTCCGGAACAGCCACTGACCCGTACCCCCTTTCCGCCATTCCTCCTGATGCATTATGGGTATTTAAAACTTGTCCAACACTGACATCATTTCACTTTGAGAGCTGCCTGAGAAAAGTAAATTACAGAATCAATCATGCAGAAGGTCAAGCTGAGACTTCATTACAAGTATTGCATGCCTGCATGAATATCTTTCATTTCTGACTGACCCAATATGTCACAATAGCTGTCTGTCGAGGGAGAAAAGAAAAAAGAAACGGAGCAAGAGAGAGAGAGAGAGAGAGAGGAAAAAAAAAATCCACTCTCTTAAATTGATGTACAACTCATGTCAGTGCTTCTTGGCTTGGAAGGGAGATAAGAGGGAAGTGTAGAAAAACATGCTTTCTGCAACAGTGCTCACATGTTCCATTTGATTCAGGATATAGTGGTTTTTGACCAGTCTAAACCCAGGGTATTATACTCGTTGGCAATCTACACAACATCAAGGCATATCAAATCATGTGAACAACAAATCTCTTTTTTTCAGCCTCGCTTTCATGCGGTCCAAACAGACATTAGCATATATTTGCTGCTGTAAAGCTAATGACGTGTGAACGAGCTAGTTGGTAATGAAACATACAGTCTATAATGCATCACCACATAGTGGGTAAATGTAATAAGACAGCAGGGCTCATATCTCCTAAATATTGATTTTCAACAACTAGTTACTGTAGGTTTTCGAATCCAATCGCAGAGGATATTTCAGTACATGCCTACATGTGTCGAAAAAAGTGTGGTGGAGGCACCAGGTGTTTTTTGAAATGGAACCCAGAGACCCTTGCTGTGCAGCGGGGAGAAAAATCGAGAAGAAATTGTGAATAAAGCAACACTGGCAGCTCTAACTCCAGTACTATTTGGCACTATTGAGATTCAATCACAAATCAGGAGGACACATGCTGGGAGACAAAAATGAGAGTCAGAAGCTTGTTAGGAGAGCAGATTAAATAAATAATGACTTCAGATTCATGGCTTGCCAGGCACATTGCAGCTGAGAAAATGTATTTCTCTTTGTAGAAGCCCCGGCATCTGTGGCCAATTTGGAAAGACATACGCCAAACATTATGGGGATGGAATTAGCAGCAACACTTGGCAATGCAATGACATGGAAGAAGCCTTTTTGAAAATAGCCCAGGTATATTCACTGGTTGGGTTTCTCATTAAGTTCTGATAAGAGACAGGCGTCCGCACACGCTAAATATTCTCCACCGGTATAGAGGAAGAAAACCAAAGACAAGTGTTTAGGAAATATGAGCGGTGGTGGCTTGATGAAAAATGTAATTGCAATAGTGCACGGTTTATTTGTTTGCCCCCGCAGCCATAACAAATACCACAGAATGTAATCATGTATATAAGGTTGTCATTCCTTTATCAGTGCGCTGACAAAATGACAAAACACCCCTCTTAGGGCCTTCGTAAATCATTGTCTCTGTATATAGAAAGCACTGCGAACAGTGTTGTTACTTATCTCATTTAAAAAGTTGCGTTCTCTTTTCGAGGCGAAGATAACGCCACAGATGAATAGAATTTCTAAAGGCATTGTCACGAGACTTTTGGGGATCAATCCCATTTACGGGGAAAAATGAAGGGCCACCACGAGCCTTCCCGCGGTACAATGTGCGATGACTGATAACAAAGTGAGTAGTGTTGCCGACGACAAAGCCACGAGGCAAAGGAGCAGAAACCCACATTCTCCTCCCTGGTTTTTTAATAGAGTCTCGGCACAATCAGAGACATGAGCCATGCAAATGGTGTTAAAGAGGAATAATGTTTGAGAATCAAATCTAATCCTCCAGCAAGTCGTGAGAACAGTCAGGAATGTAATTGTGTCAAGGTTCCGTTTCTTCCAGATGTAGAAAGCTTAACTGACCATGAAATGAAAATTCTTTAGGCAAAAGCCTTCTGGGGCTCACTTACTGTATGCGGCGGAGATATTTTAAAAGCCGCAATTATTTTACATGCCAGAAGCATGGAAGCAGGGAAAAGAGCTGTAAAAATGTTATAGCCTCTTCCCATATGGAATGTAAATAAATATCTCTAATATCAGCGTGATTCAACAAATGTGTTGGAGAGAAAGGAGGTGGGGTTGGCAGGAGGGGGGGTCTAAAACACATTTCATTTATTCACACAGTTATAATGATCATGGCACCTCTTCTCAATGTGTTTTGTGCTTCACAAAGCAAATTCAGCATCAACATCATCATCTCTCCGCTCATGCCTTTGTCCTTTTCATTTCTGTTTCTCCTATAAATGAATCTTCCATTTTTATAATAGGTCCGTAAGACAACTAGTCAGCCAGTGACATTTCCATTTTTCCTCCTCAATGCTTCTATGATTGTGGCATTTTGAAAATGCCTTTCCACCCCGAGACAACAATCTCACAATCTATATAGCACATAGCAACATAAAGAGAGTGATTATTTCATCTGCTGCTCCATGTTTGACTGTCCGTATCAGAGGATTAAGCTAAAAGTAGGTTCATAAAGTCCTTTCTTTGAGGTTAATTCTCTACAACGCAAACACAAAGCTGACCTTAAACTCCAAACAAAAGCGATGTGTCTTTTCTGAAGACCTCGTGCGACATTGGACAGAAGCATGCATCAGCATTTACAACAGGAAAAAAAAGGGGCTTCTCGAGGCAACATGAATTAAATATGAGCATGTGAAACTGTGGCACTTTTGGGTCCCATTTTCACTGTCCTCCTGGGACCGACTACGCTTTGTACTTTAACACCTGTGATCTATTCACATCTGCTCACCTTACAGAGGTGGATCACCCACAAAAAAAAAAAAATCCTCACAGTAAGTAACATAATATCATGACATTTACTCAATGTGATCATATACCTCCTGTGTTGTAAACAAGGCCAGATGCTGCGCCAGATGCACTGACAACAGGAGGCGTACAAAAAATTGTGAAGGTGACATTACGGTTCAGTAAAAAGGGCTCATTTAAGGACTGTATGCTTCTGATATCAGGAGTGTCCACTTATAAATCATGTCTTTTAGTTTGGATGCACCATCAAAAAGCACATCTGGAGCTGCAGCTACCAGTAGGACACATACTGGAGCAGTCGCTACTGCAGGATTTCTGTGTTGACAGATGAGGATAACATTTCTCTAGTCTCCGAAAATAAATAGACTTCTTGGTGTATATGCATAGCGGCGCTCACCACAGGTTGGCCGTTGTTGACAGACACCCCTTCCTGGTCCATCATGTTGCGTGAGATGGTAATAGAGGGCAGATCCAGGCTCTGAGGGGGGAACTGGGGAATTAAGAGACCCCTGTGAGGAACCGGGGGCTCCGGCATCGCTGGGAAAGGTGAGTCCACTTCCGATAGACCCAGACCGGACTCCGTCTCAGGTGGAGGCGTGATGGGAGGGATCTCAAACTCCTCGTCTCCCAAACTGGGTGTGTGAAAAGTCTGCGAGAGAAGAGGAAAAAAACAAAAATCATAAAATCCAACAACTCAAAACAGCCAGGAAGAGGTGGGCCTTATCTAACATGCCGGAAAGGAAACCTTCAGGGATTAAATCAGACAACTTTGTTTAAGAGAGGGAGTGTTTTGGTGGAGTGGTAATACACTTGTCTGTAAGTGCACTAAGATGTAACATTTCCTAAACCTATTAAAGTCCACTTTGAGGAAAAAAAGAAGGGAAAAGGACGAGCCGCGGAAGGAAGACGTCAAAAGCAAAGAAATATCAAGCGGCAATCACGGGAGAGAGAGAGAGAGAGAGAGAGAGAGAGAGAGGATACATGATAAAAGCCCTTAATCTTAAGGATGGAAGATGTTGGGTTGAAGTGCAGTGAAAATACACGTCACAGGGAGATGGGTTTAAAGAACATTTTCAAAGATTATTACGCTTGGCCAGAAGTGTTTCTTTTTGTTCCCCTCGCCTGCACCCTTAAATCTGCTCATCAAACAGCCTAATCCTTCTGCCTTTCGAATTAAAGCTTTTGGTCACACTTAATTTGCTTATGTGCCTTCTTGGAGATGGGACTGTTCACCTACTTGGGTCTTGTTTTCATCTGCGCATTGCATTAAAGCTACTCTCTGGAAAGCCAATATATTTCATATCCTCGCAATGACCACACTGCAGGTCCGCATATGCAGCTGAACATGGGGCCAAACGGCATGTTATCCATCTGCTGACATGATTTCAACTGCTAGCACTTTGCACACTGCTGCTCGCATCAAAAAGCTACGAGGGCACACAAAACTAAGTGCCTTGAGTTGATCTCAAACACTACTTTCTTGGCCTCTGCGGTACTGTTTAAGACCCGTCTCCAGCGTCCTCATCAAATATTTGAAATGTGTCGTACAATCCAGGCATGAAAAAAATTGGCTCAGAGGCCAAAAAACTGTGAGTAAATAGTGCATTTATACCAATTTCAACAGGCACCGTTGAGTCTACCGCATTCACCTTTCCACACACCTGCATTTAATTTTCGACGGGGATCGTGAGTCCTGGAGATGATCATGCCTCGCTTTCTCAGATAAACCCTGTTTTCTTTGAAAGGGGAGCTGGTTTGTCTCACTCTCTGTTGGCTCACTCTTAACAAAATGTGACAACATTACAGCATTTAGGGCACATGTAAAGCAGCATCGCATGGCTTGTCAGATAGGAATCAAACTCCTATTACAACAGAGGTGAAGTTCTACTAACCTCAAACCTATAAACCTGATATAAAGAGTTGCATGAGCTGCCAGCAGAGCTCACTACCGTCGAAGCTAACCAGGCATGTCTTCCCTGTCTTCCTCGGCTCTGTCTTTCTGTCTACGGTAGGGGATGGAATAACAGAAGGGAGACAACGGAGGGAATATGCCAACAAAGCCCTTGATTAGAGGAGTATTAATGTTCTCCTTGTTTGCTTTAGCACACAGACACTTGAAACTAATTCATTGCCTACTCAGGGCAGCTGTCTTGACAAGCACTGATGAATTCCAGTAGCGGAGGCAGCAAATAGAGTTCCTTCCTTTTCTTTCTCTCTTTCCTGCTCCCGACCACTGTTTCACTTTCCAGTGCTTGTTTCACGGCGAGAGAATCAGTTCTCCTTTCAAAAGGAGCTGAGGTCATATTCATCACAGCCCTGGCCTCTGGCTCGACAGAGCGCAGAATAAATCACGAGCACCTTCGGTAGGAACCATTTGCTCGGAGTCCTCTGCCGTCATATTATGCTTCAAAAAACCTCCAGAACTTAGATCACAATAATGCCTGTCCAGCAGCGTGTGAATCAAAATGCAGAGTGTTTATAAAACATATAAAACAAAAACTGTCACGAGTCACGGACAAAAAGTTCCAGTGGCACGTGGGAAGTCAGTGATCGTTCATCATCGCGGTCTTCATTCATCTTTTTCAAATGTCCCCGCAGAGTAGGGTCAACCTCCACACCAGCCTTGACATCTACGGTCCAAGTCTCATCTGTATCATATCATGTAGCAATCTGAAGACACTAGCACACTATTATAATCTCTCTGACAGCAGAAAAGTATCAGCCCTGTCCAGTTCAGTCAGATACACTGTACAGGCTCTGATACTTTGACCACATTTATCCACATAAGCCCTTGCAGAAATGCTTTTGAGGAAAGGAAACATATCACTTACATTTTTTTTTTGCTCTTGCTCTACTACGGATACTATTTGCTGATGTAAGTAGGTTTCCTGTGCTGTGACACCTTGTAAGGTAAATCGGGGAAGAACTATATAGGCCAGTGGATCCTATAGTAGGCTGGTGCATTGTGGCCTGAATTACAGAGCCAACCTAGAGATTTAAGATGTCAAAGACGAAGGTTGGCTGGATGAGCTCCACTTTTGTAGGAGAGCAGCACGGCATGACTGTGACCTTTAAGCAAAACATGTACTTGGGGGGGAGAGGAATGTTAGTGTTTAGTGTCTGCTAAACAGAATGGAAGTTAGAAGAGGATAGAAACAAAAACTGTGGGGAAGGTAAGATAGAGCAAGATCAGTACTAGAGACTGTGCTTGTGTGCATCGCCTTTGTTAATGATGATACAAATTAACATCTGCACCAGGGGCACTGATAATGGAGACATGGCGTTTGTGTCTCATTTGGGAGGGGGGGTATGGAAGATGTCAACTGTCTCCGAAGAAAAGGCCCTCTCCCCGGGGGAAGAGCAGCCAGATTTCACTGGAACCCACAGAGTGTTACAGTGTTGCACACTGTCTAGTGTCATTTCACATAAAGCCAGTCTAATTCTGCACCAGGAGCAGCTTAGGGGGGCTCTGATCGGAGATTAAGAGATGCACAATCCACTTTCTTCGCATCACCAGCCTGATTATCCATTTAAATTGTTCTGAAAGGCTCAGCGGAGCCAAGTGCCAGGCCAGATGCTGGCTTGGGATGTGCAGGCATGTACATGTTAAAGGGTGGGCAAGGGACAGCACAACAGAGAGAGAGACTGTAGTGTGTGTGTGTGTGTGTTTCCATTGGCAGCCACAGGGTCCAGTGGTATGAGGGCAGATCAGGGCTTGTAACAGAGAGGCCTGATGTACCCAGCATGACCATCCTGAGCAGGTGTGTGGGAAATCTCCAGTCTCCAGTGGTAAACCTGGACGACACTATACTGTAGGGTTGGGAGGAAAAAATCAATACAGCATAGTATCGCGATATTTTGCGTGGCAATATTGTATCTATACACGGACATCAATCTTTTATTATATAAACTATTACTTAACAATCTGACTGCTATACTGTCTTTCTGAGGTTGTAGTTGTAGGTTGCTCAGTCTAGAAGATACTGGTATCATATGAAACTAGAAAACCTGAGGAATCCATTGGTATCAACCATGTTATGTTAACTTGGTCATGTCAGATTGTCAGGAAGAACGCTAAATAATACTCCAAAGTCTTGCAAAACTTTGGTGAGGAAAAACTGGCATGGCCATTTTCAAAGGGGTCCCCTGGCCTCTCACCTGACGATATGTGAATGAAAACTCTGAAATGAACAGAGTGAAAACTGTATCTTATTAGATAAAATAGATGTTGACAAACTGCATAATTTGCAGTTGAAAAAAGAAAATCAATCGCAAATCATCAAAGCTTTAAGATTCATCCTGATGGGGTCACATGTCTGTAGAATCCATTCAATAGTTGAAGAGACATTTCACTTAAAAACACTCATGGTGGTGCCAGAGGAAATAAGTCGACGGATCACAAAAGTCGTAGACTATACATCGTCTGGGAACTCTGAATGTCAGAACAACACTTTCTGCCAATCCATCTGTCAGATGTTGACGTATTTCAAGAGATAAGTGAAAAAGTATCTGTAATATCGCCTGTGAAATATCCTGGAGGCTCTGGATGAAAAGTCAGTGAAATACACCAGAGTCTTCCTCTATAGGCAATCCATCCTTTCATTTTCAAGACATTGGCAATAAAAACCAAAAAGGTGAACCTTATTGTGGCGCTAGAGGAAAAGTCAGAGGATCATCAAAGTAGGTATAGGCTTCATCCTCTGGGGAATATTAATGTCTATACAAAATAAATAGTTGAGATATTTCAGTCTGGACCAAATTGGTGGACCTTCCAACTGACCAACATCGCCATCCCTTGAGCCAGGCCACTAGCATGGCTAAAAGAGACTTTAGTGCGAATGGTCTACAAACTCTTGATGCTGCTTTATATACAGTATACACATTTTTTACTGTAACTCTAAAAAATTAAACACTAAAACAATACAACAATAGAAACATACAGGGAGGTGACTAGGAGATGTGTTTCAGTGAATATTTTATCTCTGAGCTGCCATAGTGCTCTTTCAATATCAGGACAAAGAGCAAGAGAAAGCTTTTCGGGCAATATTCCCAGCCCTTCAATAAACGTAGTAATGCAATTCACAGATGCAATAACCAAGACTTGTTAAAGGCAGCAGCATGCAATTACTGCATATAATAGGCCTCAGAATCAATAGAGGCAGGATTGAGGATCCAGTTTCAAATATCTAGACAGGCAGAGTGCAGCTACTCAAATGACAACATCAACCATGGCACCCCTTATCAACATTACTTCAAATTTGGATCATTTGTAGTCCATTTCTACATATTTATAGTTCATTACACGTCTTTAATTTGATTGGGAAAGTAAAGTGATACATCTGAGTGGAACACAATCTCAGTGTACAGTATCCTTTTCCCTGAGGGAAGCAGTCAAGCTTTCCCTGCTAGGATGTATGCTTTACCAGGCACACCAAGGTCATCTTATCTCATCCTCTAAGTGCATAAGGTAAATGATACACCAGCCATCTAAGCAGCAAATACAGGTCGGCTGTTCTGATGTAGGAGCGTTCTGCCTCGAGCATGGTACATACTGTCATTTTAAATATACAGTATGTGTTGTGTAGACAAATAATTACTGGATGCTAACAGGTTTCTATTTAGCTTTAAGGCATATGTGGTAATGCTTATAGCACACAAAGTGAACAACTATTTTCTTTTTAAGAGTCAAAGCCCTGACAGCAACACGATTCTTACCAAAGACAGTGAACCATAATGCTATACATAAAGTATATTAAAGTGAAACTTCTTATGAAGAAAGAAATAACACATTCTTCCTCCATTCTTATAAATTAAAAGTTAAATTCATAAGCATTAAAACACATGGAGTTTTGCTGCTACAGTCTCACTTGCTTGGTACTGGTATGACCAGAAGCTTAGTCTGGCTAATGTTACGTAATGTGAGCAAAATTTGGATAGGTATTGCTTAGAGGGTCAGTTCACTGACTTTATATCCCCTTTTCCACTGGACCAAAAAACCTACTAAAGCCCACTAACATCTGGCTTTTGTCTTTAGTGGGAAAGGTTACAATCAGCATTCATTCCCAGGACCTCTACAGTAGTTACGGGTATTTATCGGCTCCAGCTCCGATCAGCAGTGATGGAAACATGACACACGGGTGGACGCGCTAATTTTCGCCCCTTTTCCGGTGCGAAGCCATGTGTCACGTATTGAAGTGAATATATCATTAATAAAATCAACAGGGATTTGGACTATTATTATAATGTATTAATGTACAAAACATACTATTAATATACTCTCCTCAAAGACACCAGACTCCAGTCAGACAACAATAATTTTACCTCGCTGATCATCGAAATACGCTTCATTCAAACTCAATAGAAACAAAATAAACTCATCAAAACCGTCTTTGTTAGTCTTTACACTGTTCCAACAATCACCAACTCTGGTTTGATGAGAGTTCGAAGAAAGACTGAATAAGTAACATATAAAACAAGAAGTAACCATCGTAACATTATCACTGCTTCCGGTGCAGGCCGGCGCGTCTGTGACGTTGAACGTTACACTCTAGGGAAAAAAAGTGAAATGCCAGTGCAACGGCACGGCATACTCGCAATGGGAAAGGCGTCTATCGCCTACTTTTAGTGGGTTTTCCCCACTAAATGTGGGAAAATGTTTAAATGTTTTAATGTTTAAAAAAACCTGCATATACACACAAATGTTGGTGGAAAAGGGTATAAAACTCTACTTAATGTTAATGTTACACTATGTTTTATGTTTTATCCTTAAATTGGCATTTGTGGCCACAGTAGCAGCTGTTAGCAAAAATTGTGCATTGCAATTTCTTCATGTAAAACAACAGGTGGTTGGAAAACAAAAGGGCTGCAAAGTTGTTGACTGTTGTTGTTCATGCAGTCAAATTTCACCAGATGGAAGCAAACGGTCCTAAGAACAAAATGGAAGATACAATAGCCTACTATAACCAGAAAAACCTGTTACAATAAGTGATGTGATTCTAAGAAAGATCAATTTTTAAGTTTAAAATAGAAAAAAAAAAGAGAATTTATGTGCGACTATAGAAATGCAAGTTAACGCTATAGCCTTGCTAACAACCAGGCAAAGTGAAGCCAATGTGGAAGTGCCTTAAACTTGCATTCTTTCTAATAGCCAGCGACTCTCGTTACAAAAAGAAGTCAGATTGTATAGAAGTCTATGAGAAAATGAGCCTACTTCTCACTTGCTTTATTACCTCAGTAAACATTGTAAACATGAGTTTATGGTCTTAATCTCAATCTTCAATACAGCGTGATGTTCATTTAGTAAATTATGGTCCTATTTAGAGTCAAATAGATGATAAAGAAAGGTATGCTTTCGCATGTGGCTACCTTGTGATTGACTGGTTGCTACCATGGTGTTCGGTCTGAGAGTTGTCTGTGTTTTCATCTTATCTTTAACCCTTTCACAGTGTGTTTTCAGTTCAAATAACTTAATTATAACCTCTTTAGTCACCTAAAAATGTCTTATTCAGCGTTCGGTTGTACTTTGATCCACCCTCTTGTGTCATTTCTGGTTCCAAAAAAACAAGATGGCGATGGCCAAAATGCCGAACTTGAGGCTTCAAAACCCACACAAGTCCACAAATGAAAGGGTGACGTCACGGTGACTAAGTCCACTTCTTATATACAGTCTATGCCAACAACCAAAACCCCAATCCAGACCTCATTTGAGAAGGAGTTGTAGCTACGCACAAAGTAGGAGTGAATCTTCATAAAATACAAAGAGGGTGCATCTTTTTACGCGATAGCCCTCTGGTTTGATTTGAAAACAATAGCTAACCAAATGTGGTGGCATAAATTTAGCCTGCTGTCAAAGTTAGCCGTTCATCATGGAGCCCTCATAATGCACACTTCCTGTCCCACTGTACCCTCAGCCCACGGCAGACACATTAAGCAGATTAATATAGCATTACAGTGGAGCTAGTGTGAAACCTCAAAGTGGAAGTCGCATTAATCTTACTTTAGCTCAGGTTGCAACAAACAATACTTTGGGCACTCCAAGAAAAGAAAACCTATGCTTAAGACTTCTTCTTCTCTCTCTCTCTCTCCTAAGCACAATACCATCTGTGCCCTAACACTGGAAACAGTTGTTCCTTTTGATGAAATGCAAATGAGCTAGGCTGTTTTTATCAAGGAGCACCCCCCCTCCAGCCCATCCCCCTGTTCCCTGACTGCCACAGTGGGCCCTCACAGCTGGGGGCTGAACGCTCTCCAAGCAGCTTGTGTCGGCGTGGTCCCCGCTGCAGTGGGCCTCAGCAGCAGCAGCCAGTGGATACAGAGGATGCGCCCACTCAGCGTAAACGTGGGGGGAAAATTAAACTTCTTCCATAACACTCTGTGGCTTTGTGAAGCGGCCACTTTATGAACATGAGGTCACACAATCAAAACGCTTCCGTCCGAGCTTGAATGTCACCGTTGCATCCCGACTGCCAAAAGTGACGTGAGTGAAAACAATAAGGTTAACGGTGACATCTATCTCACTATTTAGGGGCTGTGTAATGATGCGCTGCTGTGGGTTTTGAAGCCAGATCAATCTCCCCCTGCTAAACTGGATGAGATTGGCCCGTTTGAACCACAGAGGATGACGGGTATTTTTGGTGCACTTGTCTCTAATGACAGGGCAGCGGAGTGGGTGGAGGGGGAATAGAACGAGTAAATTTAGCACACTGTTAGGACTACTATGGCTCAGAGAGGCGCTTATATAGAAACAACTATTATCCTCTTTCATTTCAATGCAACAGTACAGTACACAGAGTTATTCCAGCAGCTCCACACACTCAGATTGTTGGTGACATTTCACTTTATTTAAGTGCCAGCAGATAGAGAGTGACAGAACTACAGAACCTCTTTGGGCTCCTTCAATATGTCTTTGAAAAGATGAAAAAAAACAGGTGTTTTATAACCTCAGCTTTCTTGGGATGTTGCTTTATCTTACCGAGACAGTCTGATCACATCAGCATCAGCTCTCAGAAGTTACAATACAGGGTGAGCCTCATCTTTCTGTAAGCTTATTGTCTTTTGGGGCTCTCGGGACAGGCAGCAACATTTCAGGCAATAAAACAACATTGCATATGACAAATATGGATAAATTCAAATAGGAATTTATCATTGTGGATGTTTTAGAGGGCTTTACAGTGTGAAATATAAGGCTTTTGCTTTAGATATTGGCTTTTACTGTTGCCAACTTTGCCGATCTACAGTTACTTAAATAGTGAACCACAGAGAAATATTAAAAAGAGAAGCATCATTTATATACATGACACCTATGTAGGGCTGCAACTAACAATTATTTTCATCGTCGATTATTTTCTCCATTAACTGATTAGTTGTTCGGTCTATAATATGTCAGAAAATGGTGAAAAATTATGATCAGTCTCTTGTTGTAATCTTGTTTTGTCCACAACTCAAAGATATTGAGTTTTCAGTCACAGAGGAATAAAAAAACAAAACAGAAAATATTCACATTTAAGAAGATGGAATCAAAGAATTTGAACTTTTTTATCTTAAAAAATTACTCAAACCGATTAATCGATTATCAAAACAGTTGGCTATTAATTTAATAGTTGACAACTAATCGATAAATCTATTACTCGTTGCAGCTCTATACCTATGAAAACTCTCCTCCTCTGTACTTCACTGCATTTGTATTGAGAGCATGTTTACATTGGTTTGTTTTCCCAATGTTCAAAAGAGAATTTTAATATGTACAAACATAGTAAAATATACTCACATCGCCAGCAGCGAGCAGGGCACCGTTCGCCTCCGCCATGTTCATGTAGTTGTTGTTATTCTGGAACTGCAAATGAAAAGACAAAAAACACAATGAGTCTACTAGTGTCCAGATAACATCCACAGTGCAACTCGAGCTCTCTCCTTTCATAATGGACACCTGTCACTCAAACAGATTGCAACACTTGGCTCCCAATGTTTACACACCGAGTTAACCCCCTTTTCTCTACGTGCACGAGCGCATTCTGCCACTCTGCCATTATTGCGACATGGCGAGAGGCATGTGAGAGGCCCAGGCCAATTCAGACCGGGGTAATGAGAATCTGGTCTGGCTATTCAGCTCATATGGGATGGCAATTAAGGATACGTTTGCATCACAAAGCCAAGTATCAAGATGCTGTGGCAGGTTATTAACTTCAAATAAACTATGGGAGAGGAGAGATACTGAGGGGAAATAAGGAGGTGGAGAGTGTTTTTAATATGGCTGGAGTACATTTTTGGTTAATTGAAGCTGGGGAATGGACATATATCCATTCTCGTCATCTGATCTAAACATAAATGTATTTTGGATCCATCCTGTTTTAGTGCAACAAATAAAAAAGTGTATTCTACTCAAGCATTTACCTGTTAATATGAGAGTAATGACAGAGTAACCAGTGGTGGCACACTGTAAAGATACATTAGTGTGTAAGACAGTTGATAAGCTATTAAAACCCTGCACTTTGGTAAGAAATAACATGTTTTCACAACACACCCCGCCCTCCCAACCCACACATAGCCTGCTGGCAAAATGGCAGCCACTTCCTTTCTTTGGAGACACAACCATGCTGACAGGTAGGAACAATGGGACATAGAATGAAGAATTATGGGCTAGCAGCTGGGCCCAGGAGCACAATGCACCTCTCTGTGAGTGAGGAGTGCAAAAAAGCCCAGCCTACACGACACGGAGGAGAGAGAGAGAGAGAGAGAGAGAGAGAGTCACAGCGCGTTTGCGTCTTCGCGAGGTTCCACTGAGAACACATTTCCAACAAAGCTCGGCAGTAATCTCTTTTGTGTGTTTATTACAAAGTCGCTCTCTTAAAACATTATGAGGGACGAAGAACTCCAATAGACGGAGAGAGAGAGAGAGAGAGAGAGAGAGAGAGAGAGAAATAAATGGCTTCTTATCCGAGCAGAAGCCAAACAATAGTGGAAACAAATTAAGATCAGAGCGAACTGAGAAGTGCATTAATATATTTTCTAGCCCTTTGTGTTTTTTTTTCCCCTTCTCCTTTTCTTCCAAGTGGTTAGTATGCGAATGTAATTACCGAAAGAACTGCTGCTAATCAACTGCGAATGGTATCCATTAATTAGTCTATGCCCTGGAGAGAGAGTGGGGGAATCAGCAGCAATGTTAACAGTGTTACGCACCAATGAGAAGCGGGAGCCACCAGCTCTGCTAGCAGTTGCTGAAGCAGGTGGTTTGTGCTGTCTAGGCCTCTGGTGCCGACTTACCTGGAGCTGCCCCACTAAACTATATCTGACTGGAGCACTGGGAGGGTTTGCATGTTTGCACAAATGCACACACAAATGTATACACGCACACACCTCGAGTGAGAAACATCTGTCAATAGCTAGCACTCCTTCACTTCCCAGCTGTGTGTAACTTTGAGACACGACATGGCTGGGTTACGTCAGCCACTCGGCTGGTAATTAACCTTACGCTGGGCTTATCTTGGAAGTGTTACTCCGTCCCTCTTCTTCTTTTAGATAACAAATTGAAGTCTCAGAGATATCCTTCTCTATTCAAGCACTAGGAACATTGTTCTGATTGTGGGGGGAGATAGGGCTTCGTGCAGTGCCGTCTCTGTTTCTTCTGTCCCTGTGTCTCTCTGGGTGTGAATGCCTTTTTTTAAGAGTGAGCAGCTTTTCTTTGTAAATAGTTCTCTTAGTTTTCAGGAAAACCCCAGAGGAAAACAGACAGATCTGATATCTTTATGCTACTTTTAATATAGATGCTTGTATATTTTCCTGCCTGTTGCGTGAAAGAAAACAAGCTTCTGTGAACGGAGTAGCTTTTAAAGGTTCCATGCAAACTTCTTGGTCAAATGTTTTCAACTCAATTACCTGCCGTGTTGCACATCGCTGGTTCGTGTCGACGACAACTTCAGGAGCATTCAAGTGTTTATGAATCTGGAAGTGATGTGTCATTAAAACAAACACCACGCTGTGAGGTATGGTGGAAATACATACTGTAAGCACGGACATTAAGCGAATCGCATTAGCTCCATTAGAGAAAACACAATCGAGTTAAACCCAAGCGCTAATTAGTGGTGTGAAACTCCCCTGGCTCTCTGTCTCCGTGAGTCATGTTTTATTGTGTTTCCAGGGCCCTTTAAGAGCAGTTCCATATCTCCTCTGAGAACTGTGACTAACATCCAGAGAAATGTCCCCAGCCACCGGTATCAATCTTCGCCATTAAAAGCTGCACCATGTTGCGGCGCAGCCCGGGCCGGAGGCCCCGGCGGACGACCAGAACAGGGAGTGGAGATTATTATTGTTATTCCCAATTCATTTTTTTGTGAAGGGGCGGGGGGGCAATTGCCGCTCATGTTCGCAGCAGTGACGATTGAGTCAAACGCCAGATGAAATTAAGTGTGATTGGAGGGACCACGCAGCTAAAATGGGTCAGCGCAGACAATGAAGGCTCTGTAATTAAAATGACGTGATGAGTTAGACGAGAGCTGCCATGTGAGGGGCCAAACAATCGCGAATGTGCACGGAAAAGCATTTTGGAATCAGAGAACATAAATGAAAACTTGGGGAATGGAATTACTTGACTTTTTTCAAAAATAACAGCTCCTGAAACACAAAAAAACTGGCCTTAAATGTCTAGTAAAGCACTATAGCAGCAGCTCAGACAGGCAGTGATGTTAGATGCATTCAAGAAACCAGCATCTTACTTCTTAACATTTCCAAAAAGCAGTCATGTACTACAGTACTAGAAGGGAACCCAAAGGGAAGCCATAGAAAAGAGTGCTTTAAAGTAGCTGTGGGGTAGAGGGCTTTTATTAACACAGTGAATTCACGGTTTAAAGGTGCTCTGTAATATGAGTCGCGCTCAGAGCCAGACGTGGCTACATGGCAGAGCAAACACTGGGCACTCAGTGTTTTTATTTCTCCTTCTGCACCAGCAGCACATTTCTTCAATAACTGTTTAACAGGAGAGAATTAAGAGCTTACACGGGCCCTGATCCTAACGTGAAAAGACTCCACTGTCTGCATGATCGCAGGCAGACAGAAAACCAAGCAACCTCGCAGTGAATGGGATGAATATGAATTTCTGTAAATGCACAGTTACCGCCTTTCTTTTTATTCTAAGTCAAGATAATGCGTCAAGGATGTTCTTTGAATCAGTGTGAACGCTTCAGTTATTCATTATCAGACGAAACCGTGACAATCAGATTCTAAACAACAAACATCAGCATGCTTGTTTTTGATTTTTCTGACTGAAGCGAGTGTAATTTTGAAGCTTGATCTCTCCCCCCCCCCTCCCTACATTTTAAATCCCAGTGCAGGAATATTTGTATGAAAGAATGTCCAGTGGGAAATAAGGTGTTTTACAGCTATTATAGCAAACAAAATTATTTCAACCTCAGGGTGAACACAATATTGCACCAACGTGACCCCGCCTCACCCTCAATATGATGGAGTAACCACGCAGATCCTATCAGTAAACATGAACTGGACAACCAAGACCCACAGAATACACGGCTGAAGAGCCTCTGATAGCACAGCTGCCATCTCTGCATGCATACAAATGGAAAATAAACATGCACTAGCCCGTGCCGCATCTGAGCATTGAATACTGCTTTGTCAACGGTGATTAAAAGATAAAGAAAGGCTGCGATGAGATGCAAGATGACTTAGCATTTTACCATAAAAAATAAATGAAAATCGAATCACCTTCAGAAGACGGTTCCTTGGTTTTAATGTACGATCGAAAAAGTCACAATGTCTGTCAGCAGGTAACCCAATTGGACACATTCTTCCTCCCCACTGAAAACCACCAAACTAATTCAATCAAGAGCCCAGGCTTTTCCAGAAACATATCAACTGCTGACAAGCGATTTTACAGTTCAGCTTGAGCTCAGTAATCACAGCCTAGCATGTGTTCTCTGGAACATGACACTTGTGCTAATATGTTCTCCAGTGGTCTCCATAAAACACAGCGAAAACACCACAGTTAAAACTCAACCTCCAATCCTGAGAAACCCGCTGTAATTTGCTATGTATTATTTCATGCAATTTCCTTTAAAGCTTGGCCCGCCACCAGGCCTCTCATTCGGTGAATCGGAGACTCAAAAGAGCAGCGCTGTTTCCTTTCCTGTGCAAACCTGGTCTGGCCCTGTGTTGTATAGCCTCTGGAAAAAAGTTATCTTCTGATTCCCGAGGTCCTCCTCACAAAATACATGCTCATTTACAACCCAATTCAGCATAAACACTCTGCAGCTGCTGCCTCTCTGGTGATCACAAGGCCTATTCACGCCCAGCAGGCCGTCGCGCATGCAGCGCAGTGCCGACATATATAGATATATTTCCTCCTATGTGTGCAGCAGTCAATTTGTAAAGCGACTCCGCAACACAGCATGTCCACGCAGTCGGCTCGCAACCTGTGTTCTGATCTGCACGCCGAATCGATCGGTAATTCAGTTTAAAGCTAAAATCATTACTCCCCTCAGCCCGGCACTGTCTTCCACCATTAGGACTGCCAGTCCTCAACTACCTAAGGTAGAATTGAGGGGAAGTTCATTGTAAGCATCTCACTCTTCCTCTGCCTCTCAGCGTGAGTACCACCACAGCAGTGCAGAGGATCCGGCGTGAGAAAAAGTCTGGGTCTTATCTGGGTTCTGAATCAAGCTGATGACAGTTTTGTTCAGGCTGTGTGCTGAGTATCTCCTCTCTCACACCACACTGACCGCTGTGGCCTGAACTAGTGTCATCACAGCTTGCTTTGCTTTACTAAACATAGATCTGGAGGAACAGTTTAAACCCTTGCGGAGATATCAAACCTGCCACAAAAGGCCATGTTTCCTACAAGAAGAATGATGGGGAATCAGCTCTAACAGTACGCTACCTTTTATTAGATCAGAGTGTGTCAAACATTTATGAAATTCAGGTTGGAATTTGGACCTTTAACTTTGGAAGATGTCATCACTAAAGTCTCAAAAATATGTCAGCAAGAAGTTATAGTTGGAGGTTGTCATGTGCAAACCAAAAAAGAAGCACAGCTTCTGTTCTTCAAATTACTCCTCATGGTACAGTCACAGAGCATGAAACTAAGTTTGCATATCCAACCAAAATGACAAGCTTAACTATCAAAATAAAGGAAAAACTTAAAGCGATTTCACAGCTCAGCAAATATGTATTATGCTTTTTTCGAGCTACCCAGTCATTATGGCAGTGTTGAAAGACAGTAAAAGGCAAACTATAGTTGGTGCGTTCAGCATATTCCTCGGGGCTAAATTTATATTCAGCACAGACGCAGTGTACAAGAGTGATAACATGGAGACTCAAACAGACCAGGGTGAAACAGCATTTCTAAGATCTTTGCATTTCTTTTTAAGTATTTTGAGAATGAGATTATTTGAGTTTACTGCGTCAATACATAAATTAGTTCAGGCAGAAAAAGCTGTCAATCATAGAAAAGTCTTCTGTCTGGCACACACTGTGCTGTCGGAATCCACTCGTATTTTATAACAATTTTAAACACATGCTGTACACTTTTTCAAACACTCTTTCACCCTTGTTTAACCACTTTGGCTATTGCATTGAATGAAAGAAAACACAATGGCAAAGTCTTTTTGGGATGTTCAGCTATAAGCTGTAATATAATAATGGGTCTCCCAATTTAGAAGCACAATTACAGCCATAGTAGCAGCTCTGTGAGGCTGTACTTGGGCACAACAGTGCTTTGAGCTGAATGCTGACGTGCTCACCATCGAAACACACGCTGACGTTTAGCAGGTCATGTTTGACCATGAATGCATGTAAGAAAAATACATGCAATCCATCCAATAGTTTTTGGGAATAGAGCTATTTCCATCTACAGTAGACCAAAGTAGTGGACCAACTGATAGACCGACACCCCCATCACTAGGGCCACACCGCTAATGTGGTTAAGAATAACAATAACACTCCCCTAGTTTTTTATCATTGATATTTTTTTAAATAACGCTAACATTTTAGGCTTCTCTGTCATCAAGTTTGATGTGTAAAAGTTGATTTTAAGAGTAAACAGTGACAGTACAGTAACACCATACATTTGTAGCATGGCCACATCCAACACCACGTTACACAATGGAGCTAAAATACACTGAGGTTCACCATAGCTATGTTTTCTCTAAGGCCTAGGACTTGCAAATGCTGCCAAAACAAAGCTGGTCTTAGCATTTGTCATAATGGATCCATAGCCTGAGCCCAGAAGTCTCAATTCTTTGCAGGTCAACATCCAACATCCCGTTTTTTTTTTTCCTAGCTGTTGAAGTCTGCTCTGTACTCTCAAGAGCAAATCCTAAAAGAAAGCGCGAGCTAAATGGGGTTCCATCTTTGATCTGGCGGGGCGCAAAGCCATTGGCCCACGGCCACAAAGGAGCTTAGGCAATGGAGAGGGCCTCAGAAACATGGTGTAGCATTCTCACAATGGCTGCTGTTGCGTGGACACACAGCTCTTGAGGAAGCAACATGAGAAAGGCTCGGCTTGGTGGTGTTGTCTTGCTTTTGCTGCTAAGCCATGTCTCAGGGCTGTTTACTCTCTGCAGCTTTGAAGCAACTCCAACTCAAGATGGTATCAGAGGTGTGGATTTTAACCAAAGCTCGCTCTGCTTGCCGTTCTTCACTACAGAGCAAGACGCTGCTGTGGGGTTAAGGAGGCTAATAACTTAAAATGACATGGTTAAATGTCATACAGGAGCAAAACAGCTTTCAGACAGTGGAAATGGGTTTGTTTCTGGTGCCACTAATGGTGATGGTTGTGCCTCTCTTGATTTGCCGGACAGCTATGAGCTGGTACTTGGATTCACATAAAGCTCCATTGAAAGCTGCTGGGATTTGAGTCCTCTCTTATTGCTCTAGCAGCACAGATGCATTTTCTATTCCCTGTACTGCCGTTACTGGCTAATACACTCATTATAACCGGCTTTGGGAATGTGCACAGTCAAGAGCTTTTAGTGATGGACTCAACACAATCCTCTATTTCTTATCTAGTAATGGCAGGAGAGGGAAACATATGGGCTAAATGGGTAAGATAACACGTATTTAAATCAAAGTATTGAAAGCAAAAACATCAAGATATTCAAATCAGTAAAGGCCTTAATGCATAGTATAGTAGGGATGTCACGATACCAGAAATTTAGTAGTCAATATCAATACCAGTGAAATTCAAAGATTCTCAATACCACGGTAAAAAACAAATGTAAAACAATAAATCCCTTCAACATCCACTCCTTTATTACCTTTTGTATACTGTGTTTTTGTCAGGAAGTTAAAGAGATCATAATTCCCTCTCAATTATCTATTTTATTTTGCTGTGAAAACATCTCCTTCATACAACTGTATTTACTCAAGTTTCTCGCCTAAGACTACATTTTACAAGATTGCATGTGAACACTTCATGATAACATTAGTATTTACTTTTGCCCAAAATAATTTTTCACTGAATAGAGCCTGAACGCATCATAATGTAATCAATGGCAGCTCCCTCGTTGAAGTCGGCAAGACGAGAGCTAGTTAACGTAAGCTGTTAGCAGCCGAGAAGCAGCACAGTCCTGCACCGAGCTAACAGCTAAAAGCAACGATTTCAAAACAGATTTGTTGTTCGCAATGTAGCATGATCAGGAAAAAATAGGGTGCGTCCATAGTGAGTTTACTGCGTCCCAAACACATTTTCTATCGTCCCTGGGACTACGAGGCGCCGTTGGTCTCGAGCCCTGATCCCCGGTCGACTGAAGTATCTGTTCTTGTGAGATCCCTATAGTATAGCATCCTTGTGGTCAACCTGGCCTATAGTGGCTAGCTTGGTTTTGTTTCACTCATTTTCAAGTTCAATGATATCAGAATTGAACTTCTCGGAAGTCCTTACAACAATACTTTACAATTACACAGTTACATGAATTCTGCCAGTTTGTTGTTTGATCCAAAGTTTTATATCCTCCAGTAACTTGCTGATCGGAATTCTTAAGTCCGGTCATAGGTTCGCACGGTCGCAATACCTTCCACGTTGGTGTGCGACCTGTGTCTTTTCTGTTATTCTTAACATAAGCCCACAGTAAGCACAAACTGAACAGTTGTTCAATCTCTATAAATCTGAAAAACACAAACTGCTGAGCGGTGACTCATATATCAGTCTATTATATACTACAGGGCTGACTGTATTAAACAAATGGCTAGGCCTGCAGCTGGAAAAGAGAGGCAATATAGAGAGAGCAGAGGTTATTGTCTAATTTAAATCTTGGCTGCTTTCCCAGAGCTGTACCACATTCCAATTTGTGGCTGTGTTGCTTGGCGCTACCGACAGAGGTCCGGCTGCAAATACTCTCGGGCTCGTCTCCAGAAATGTGTCTCAAAACTGACAATCAACAAGTTGGCAGAGATTGACGATTAATGAGGGGGGGGGGGGCATATTAGGTGAAATAATGAAGATGCACACATATAGATGTTGCGTTTTTGTGCCGTTTCTGCAGGTGCCTTTTCCCCCTCCCCCCGTGGTTGCAATAATGTATCTATAATCATTATGACTTGATGTGCTACAACAAAGGCTCATAAAGAAAGCCAGTGCATTGCGCCTGTAATGTCTTTGAGTTCCATAATGAAATAGCAGCTGGAAAAGACATCTGTGAACACATAGTAGTTACAGAATGGTTGAGCGGGCTCTTAGAAGCAATTAGCTATTTCAAGCATTTTCTTCTTGGCACACTATTGTCCGTTCATCTGGTGGATTGACAGCACACCAGGACATCATTAGCAAACCTGACGGCTGTTGAGTCGCAGACATTGTTTTTCTTGTGACAGCAACCATCAGGCTAAGTGCTTCACTAATGTTTTTAACAGTATTTAAACTCAAAATGTCACTTTAACATTTCCTACTTCAAAAGCAGCGCGAGATTAAGATACCGGCTTTGAATAATTACAAACACTAAGCTTCAACTCTGATTCCATATCATTGCGCTGACATTTAAAGAGATCCAGAACAAAGACACACTACACATCTTTTAGTCATAACGCAAAAAACTGATTCCTTTCCTCTGTGTGAAATGACAGGTTGGAGATCAAAGGCACACATGCTGTGTATTGAAGCGCTGCTTTTTTTAAGAGAACAAGGTAAGTTAGCAAAGTGTTCACACATGGGGAAACAAAGTAGGAAAAGCTTTATGCAAAAATCTTCTCTGTTGATGACACTTTGTCAGTGTGCGGCCACTCAAATGCAAACATCTTCTCCAGACTGAATTTCCGTACTGATGCTATCAGGCAAACTAGTGAAAATCCATTTGTCACACAAGTATTACACTTGCAAGTACATTTTATACACTGCAGTTGAAAAACAGATGACTGTAAATCGAAATAATGTACACAAACACATGGGTTATTCTTGTTGTCCTATATAAGTGTTCATTGACATAACTGCACATGAAAGTGTACAAGAAATTAACTCTGAATGTGTCCCTTTTTACAATTGAAAATAACCATATATGTTGTATTTGTACCCCCCTTTACAGCTGTATTGATTTCCTCCTTTTGCCACAGCTCCCTCTGAGCACTTTTATCCCATTTCTCCAGTGCAGGCGGCTAAAAAAAAAGGGGGTCACTGACATTTTCTGTATTTGAGCCTTGACCTCTATTTTAGAACCATGCTGTGAGTTTCTCCACCAAAATAAATGAGAGCAGCGCACAGTCTGCTCTGCGCTCACACCTTCCCCTGCACATGTTTTCCAATCACTCTTCATTTGTCTTCATTAGGGCCCATGTTTGACCCGCTTCTCCAATTCCCTACCACTATATATAGACTACAGAGAGCATCAGAACGTGTGATACTGTAGCCCAAATTGCCTGGTATCGTGATGTTTATATGCAGAAGTGGACATAGTCTCGGTGACGTTACCCATTGGTTTGTGGACTATAGTTTTGAAGCCTCGAGTTCGGCATTTTGGCCGTCGCCATCTTGGTCTTTGGCAACCATAAGTGACACGAGAGGGTGGAGTAAGGTACAACTGAATGCTAAGACATTTTTAGGCGAGCAAATTGGTTATAATTAACTTTCACAAACTGAAAACACACTGTGAAAGGGTTAAAGTTGTAACACGAAAACACAGACAACTCCCAGACTGGAAAACGCCGTGGTAATTGTGGTAAATGGGGACCATAATTTACTAAATGAACATCATGCTGTATTGAAGAAGACTTGAAACTAGCGATTAAGACCATAAACTCATGTTTATAATCTTTACTGAGGTAATAAATCAAGTGAGAAGTAGGATCATTTTCTCATAGACTTCTATACAATCAGACTTCTTTTTGTAACCAGAGGAGTCGCCCCCTGCTGGCTATTAGAAAGAATGCAAATTTAAGGCATTACCGCATTGGCTTCACTTTTCAGAACCGGAGGCTGCCGCCTTGTAAAAGATCCGTGATTGATCCAATTAATCAATACATAAAAAAGCTTGTAATGGCAATATGAGTGATTTCAACAGGTGGCGCCATGCCGGAAATACTGACTGCAGCTGTTCGTCGGAGTGAGGAACAGAATTCCCACCGTCAACTTGTCATCAGCTAATTCACCTGGAGCCAGAGGGGGAGATTCACTGGACACATAGGGAGAGTTAATCTATTCTATTCGTCTTTGCTAAAGAGATCGACCCAATTAGCTTGCCACATTGACCGACAGCCCTTGTGTTTGCTTTTCTCCCTCGACTTCCTTCCCCGTCTTAAATCAGGAGTTATGCAGTTTATGCTGGCTCCAGCTGAACGCCTCTAAAATTATTCGAGGGAACTGTACAACAGTGAAATAATCATGATGTCTTTATTCAAATCTGTCGAGTCTGAAATATCCACCACTGCAATTTGCTGTGACTGATTAGCCAATGGAAGGGTTGCTTGGGGATAGCTCTCCAGAGTTCTGTAATTGAGCGGATTTGACTTGGGAGAGGTTTTCTCTTTCTGCTGATAACTACACACATTCCTCTTTTTAATGTACTTTTCTTTTTTTAGCCTCTCCTAAGAACCAGTGCACATCAGAATTATGACGCTTGCAGAAACAGCAGTATGTAGGACAGTTCATATTTTCGATTGCTGGCCCTTGAAAATGTGATTCCACATCGTGTTTCGTTTGATGATTTACCAAAGTGTCTCTGGCTGTAGCCCAGAGACCAGTCAGTGTTAGTTGGCCTGGTCACTGCAGAACTGTCAGATCTAGAAACTCAAAGATCAGGGACAACAATAACCCAGAGGACTGCCACCGTGGCCTCTGACATACCACGATAGGCTAAACACAATGTTCATGCAAATGTCTGTGTACCACTACTCATTTTGTATTATAATATATGAAAGCTTAAAATGCTATAAATAATACCTGAATTTTATCATTTGGTGTCTTTTAGATCTCTTTGGAGGGAGGATTCTGTTTTTAAGAGTTATTTTACCAACCAAAGCAACCCATTATTATATAAACTTATTATGTACTAGCCATATGCAGTCTTTTATTGAAGTGAGAGTCCCTGTTACAAATCAAAGACTACAGAGCTACAACGATTAATCAATTAATTGTCATCTATTAAATCAAAATTCTGCGATTCCAGCTTCTTAAATGTGAATATTTTCTGGTTTATTTACTCCTCTATGACAGTAAACTGAATGTCTTTGAGTTGTGGTGAACAAAACAAGACATTTGAGGATGTAATCTTGGGCATATATAGATAGATAGTGAGAGAGAAAGAGAGAGAGAGTATAGTATAAGTATGGTTATATTCTGTAGCTGGCACATACATGAATTTGAGGGATTGCGAGGCTTAAAGAAGGGATGAAAGGCATCAAATAATGCTTAATAATGAGCTGTTTCATTATAATCCTGTATGGGTAATTACAAGATTAATATATCAATGCTGGTTTTGGCAGGTTCTGAAGCCAGAAAAGGCTATATTTACCACAGTCCTTGAGCCACAATGCACTGAAAACAGCTTTCTTTCAAATTAAATCTCATTTATATTGTACAGAAAAAAAAGAGAGATGCTGTTATTCTTTTCCAGAACGCACCACTAATGCTCCGGGGCATGATTTGTCATTGTTATTCAGTGCTCGCTCACCTACACTTAAAACATGATCCTTCTGGATTTTAATTAAGCACCGAGGTACCTCCCAGGGGGTTCTGGCTTGGCAAAGGAAACTACTTTGATTTATGTACTACTTTGTTGTTCCTGCTTGAAGCTTGCCTGTTATGAGAGACTGTGGTGATGAATGAAAGAAGCGGGCAATTATTCTTATTTGTTAATTAGTTCCTGTTAGGAATGTATTCTTCTGACAACATCAATAGTGAAGCTGAACATAGAGTTGTCTCTTTACACGTCATCTCTCATCACCTCACAACAATCAAACATAAACCAGTGACTATGTTGGGACTGGGTAAATTGGGAATCTTACTGGGAACATGTTGATACATGTTCAGCTAAATTTGGTGACAATTCACTACTAAATCAACAAAAGCTGGTAGGAATTTGCCTCAGTGTGTTCAGCATGCCAACAGGATGATACAGCTCTTTATGCATTTACATGCATCCCCCATACTCACCCCTCCATACAGCAGCAAATAGCACAAACCAACAAATTACTTGTAAATACAGTACTAATTTGCACAACTCTATAGGATGCCATTTTCATAGCAATTGCACTCAAACACCATTTACTGGCTGTTAGATCAGTAATTATCAGCAAACATTGTGGCAGTTTAACACAATTCCTAAAGCGTACATATTTGTAAATTATCAATATGCCTCTCAGTCATCAGAGTATGATATTTACACACACTTTTAGTACTCTATTTAGGAAGTAAATATGATTTTATGGTTAGACATAGGGCTGTGCAATTAATCGAATTTCATCTTCAATTACAATTTTGGCTTCCAACGGTTATGAAAACAAGATAATCGAGATAAAACGAATATTGTTCGGCGTTAAGTTTCGCAATGACACTCTTGTTTTGTCTTGTGTTATAAATCTAGTGCACCCCTTTCTTTTACAGCAGTGCGCTTTTGACCCTAGCTGCCCATCACTGGGCCCAATTCCTCCGTTGTGGTGCACCGCAGCCACTTCTTGGTCGGCTTGGAAAGACCCAGGGTCAAGATGGCACTTTACATCACCCCTCACTTAGACCTCGCCGCTTAGTGCTCGCTGCGCCATCTCTCCCTGCGAGGAGGGGTGGAGCTCCAAGCTCCTGGTGCGACTATTAACCGGGGCGGACTGTCCTTAGTGTGCCGATGTCGGACCCCGTCTCGTTGCTTTGTGGGTGTGACTTTTTTACCATGTCATCACCATTCATTTTTATACAACCAATGTATTTATGATTAAATTGTTTACAAGAGCACAAAATTCTTCATAGATCTAGCCTCTTAATTTTGCTCTCAAAGTGCACCACATTGATGCATCTAACTTTAATATGTACAAAATGATCTTTCTAAATGCATGATGTTTCCAAAGTCCATGAGTAATCGTGTTCTCAATATTGACCAAAATAATCGTGATTATGATTTGACATAATCGAGCAGCCCTAGTTAGACATATCAATGCACAAGGCAAAACAATGAACCCCATAAAAAAAAGAAAAAATACAGGTACTGTACAGTGATTCATAAGAACAAAAACATCCCTTTTTTATCCTGTTGTAATGAGAAGCCAAACACATTTCAGATAGATGAATATAGAACATATTCCAGGCAGTGTTCACGTGTATAACATCCCAAAAGTATTATACTTGTTAGCCAAAGCTAATATTGTTGTTTCTCTTTCTAGACAAGGTATTACTTATTCAGTAATCGTATAGCGTGGACAGCAGCCAGTTTTCAATATGAAACTTTAAGTACTGGCAGGAGTATAATCCAGACTACCCAGGTGTGCAATATGCAGCTGTTTGTAATAAAAGGCCACATGCGCTGCAATAACAGATGACAAATACTCATAAGTGATGTAATAATGTTCAGACGATTATCTTTTTCTATGCAATCTGGTTACAAAAGCACCATAGCTGTTGAGTGTGTAATGGTGTTCTTTCACTTTTTATTTTATTGAAGTTTCTCTGGATGAGTGTCAGCTGATTGACTTCAGTGTAAAACGTGGTGTAAAACTTCATCTGGGCCTGCTGTGCCATGTATCCGCATTGACAAATCAAAGCAGTAGCTGAAGATGAAAGCGAAGATGGTCAGCCACCTCAGTGACACAAGAATGGTTACAGAGACAGACCTTGTAAAAGGTCCGCTCTCCTAGATGCGTATCAGAAGGTAATGGAGTCTCGACACTACAGGGGTGCTGCAGGATCGCTACGATTAGCTGGTAGAACTGCTGAAGGTCAACACTGCTGAGCTGAGCAGCCACAAGCTCTCATAAAACCATGCAGCGTATCATTATTTTCAAAGTGTTTCATTATGGACGGTTAACCTTGGCTAACTCCGACCTCACACTTTAATCAGCTGCCTGTAATGCCTTTGAAACAGTGTAATCATTCAGCTTCTCTTCTTGTTTATCAGCGGGAGAGACACAACTGTTGTGAAGCCTATTTAAAAAAAAGGGAGAAATCCCTGTTCCCTTGGCTGTGCAGGTATTTGAAAAGTTACACCGTGAGTCAGAACCTCCAAAGATGAGGAACTAGATCAGCTTCCTTGGAAGGAATGTCATTTGAAAGAATCGTCAGTGGCCGTCCAGCGGGAGGGGAAATCCTGCCAAGGCTGAGGCCTCACAGACCTTAATCCTGTTTCTACTTCTGCCATCCCGCACTACGACCACATGTGAGAGTCCACGAGCCAGCAGCAACACACACACATATCACAATAAACAAGGACATGCTGTGAATGAGCCGCGACTTCAACTCCCCAAAAATATCTGAAGTCGGCTCAAGAATTTCATGGACCCCATTCATGATCCCAGGGACCGGACCTTTAATATAAGGCTGGAGGCCATGTCCATTGTTCCTTTTGATCATGCAACTGAATTAAAACCAGACTGATTTATGAATACTGCCTGATTTTCATCTAACTGGAAATCTGACATAAAGAATCCTCAAAGCGGTGATACTTCAGTAACATGTTGAGAGCTTTGCTCATTCAAATCAAGATAATTGTTGGGCAATTACAGCCAAAAGAATGATGTAAGAGTGATGTAATGAGTCGACAATGTTTTGTGCAGAACATCTCTGATTTGTCTTCCCTACAGGATCAGGTCCTGGCAACTAAAGCATGATTAACATCTTTGTGGTTATGTTTAGGCAACGCAAAGCTCGTGGTTGAGGGTTAGGAAAAGATTATGATCTTAGATTGATATTGGAAAAGATCAGTGCATCCTGTCTCATGATTTAAAGGTACAGTGTGTAACATTCAAGGGGATCTAATAGCAGAAATGGAATATAATATCCATAACTATGTTTTCATTAGTGTATAATCACCTTAAATTAAGAATCGTTGTGTTTTCGTTAGTTTAGAATGAGCCCTTCATATCTACATAGGGAGTAGGTTGTTTTTACGGAGTCCGAAAACAAGAAATATGTCAGGAGAGGTCAAGAAGCCACAGGCTTATACAAAGGACCTCCCCCCCAACCCCAGGAGAAAAAAAAAACAATAACAAAAAAGGAAGTAAGATCTAAACTAACAATTTTCAAAAAATACAACAAAAGTTAAACAACAACAAGAAGCACACAAAATGAGCAAAAAACTAACCAAACAGTGGAAAACAATCCAATAAAATACATTAAAAAACAGTACAGAGAAAAAGAAAGAATATCTAAACATATCAAAAGATAATTAGACATCATGAATTAAATGTGATGATAATTTCATTTTAAAAATGTTCTAAGGATAACGAGCTCTTGATAACATATATTTTGGCGTTTTGGTGGTCCGCCATGTTTCTACAGTAGCCTAGAACAAACAAACCAAACCCTGGCTCTAGAAAGAGCCTTTGGCGTTGTTACGTTACCTTAAGGCCACCGTAGTTCTTCGACACGCTCATAAAACTGCGGTAACGTGAGCCGCAGAGTGCAAAACTGTGGTACCGCCAGCCGTCTGACTTCCGTTGCTCCTAAAGTAGTGTTATTACGGTAAGGTACGGTATGGTTTTGCACTCTGCAGCTCACGTTACCGCAGTCTTGGAAATGGATGAGTGGAGGGGTACTCAGTTGGTTGCAATATGCAACACAAGATGCCGCCAAATCCTACACACTGTGCCTTTAAGTCACGTTTCCAGTCTGCATAAAGACAAGTTCTTTATAGTGAGAAAGTGTAAAAATGGTTGTAGAAATTGCAAAAACATGCGCTAAATTAGTGACTCAACAGGAGCGAAACAAAGACAGTAGATTAGAGGGTGGAAATACAAAGAAAAACATAAGGTAGTTGTTGTTTAATTGCTTGCAGAAGGGCCTCTTTACATGAACTTGCTCTCTACGATGGATAGAGAAGGATGGAAGAAATGTCTGCCAAAGTATAGGGAGGGAAGACATAAAGGGCAAACATATTCTTCTAAGAACAGCTGTCTTATTCTCCTGTGGGACTTTACGGTACAGCGAGACAATCCTCTATCAGAGCACTGTATACTGAGATCCTGATATCACCGTGAACATGAATTATGGCAAAAGACAAAACTATACATGCCAGAAAATATCTAATGCATGTATATGAAATATCCAATCAAACTGTGGCAGGGTGAGATGGCAGTTTTCCAATTCTAGGAGACTATTAAAGCTCATTTACGGTGGAGGAGGGGTGGGTTTATAGGCTGCGGTATTATTGCTATGGTAGAGTAACTGCTGAGATAGACATTAACATTATCCAACTGCCACAAACAGACGTTATGTTTGAGAAGGATTGCCAGCATTAACAGAATCAAGCAAAAAAGGGAACTAAACTAAAGCTACGTTTTTAAAGTGACGCTTTCATGTTTTGCTGTGTGATAAACAGGTCGTATTTAAAGTTAGTCTTTCTTGAACTCTGCGTCAATTGGCTCCGACGTGCCATCTAGTTGACCATTCAAATACAACTCTTATTTACCCCCATTATTTAAGCTCTTTGTTCAGCGGGTCTGAGGGATATTTGCACACCTGCTACTATTGTCAGTCCTTTTAGTGCAACCCGGTAACACGCTGCATTATGGGAATGTGTCACGTTAGGAGAGGGGGGCAGGTGAAAAAGGGTGGATTAATCACACTGCGTGATGTGTAATACTACACACACCTGCAGCCCCATACACCTCTAATGAGAAATATATTCACATTCAACCTGATACATGAACATTTGCTGGAGCAGTGACTAATATTTCTGTGAGTAGGCTGCTTTAGTCAGAGTGGTCACAGCTAAATTGGAGTATAGAGAGAAATCCTACACCCAGACAATAACTCTTGTTTGGTTGACAGGACTAATTTATGTGTTACGGGGAATAATATCTACATTTTGAAAATTGGATATTCTCCATTAACCTGATTGGAAGCTGATTTAAAAGTAAACAGCAGGAGAGAAGTCTAATACAGAGATGGCAGCAATGAATTCAACTAGTCCAGCCTAGAAAATATTACCCATTTGTCAGTGGCCTATGCTCCTTGAAAAAGAGCTGAAGTCAAGCAAGTGAAGTTAAAAAGTGAAACAGCTGAATGTTTTGATACAGTCTGTGAGCCCATTAAGAGAATTGGACATTAGATCTATGAAACATGGAATGGCTGCCTCTCTGGAAAGCTTTAAAAATGAATGTGTCTTAACAGCGAGGCTAACCACTAAAGGGACACAACGCTTATTGAATCAGCCATCCAGAAGTGATTGACTGGTCCTTTTGAAAACTATTTAATTCGCGGTAAAAGCAGTTTTCTGGGGGTGCGGGGAGTTTTTCCCCTTCCTTTTAATAAGTCAGCAAGGTTGAGGCTGTCAAAGATGTAGTGAGCCAAAACCAGATTAAATCAGTTTATCATGGCACAGTATTTACACAGATATCAGAAGACTCCTTCAAACTCGCACACAAACTTCAGAAGGTTCATTTGACCTTTGACCTTACAGGATAAACTAACCCAAACAGTAGATTTACTATTTTTCATGTCGATGACATATATACAACTTAGCAAAATAAGAGTAACTGAAGTGCTTTTGGTGCTCAAGTCAAGAGGTGTCTCCGTCTTATCTTAAGATCATACAACTCCCTCACTGACCGGTTCAGTCTCTGTGTGGAACTATTATTTATGGGTGTTTTTGGAGTAGGCTTAGCTTTTGTAAGTTTAAGTAAGTTTATGTTGTGTCACACAACTTTGCACTTGAACTTTCTCTTTTATACTATATATGGAGCTGCAATGACTAATCAATTACAATTGTCAACTATTAAATTAATCGCCAACTATTTTGATAATCGCTTAATCGGTTTGAGTATTTTTTTAAGAAAACAAAAGGCAAAATTCTCTGATTCCAGCTTCTTAAATGTGAATATTTTCTGGTTTCTTTACTCCTCTATAACAGTAAACTAAACATCTTTGAGTTGTGGACAAAACAAGACATTTGAGGACGTCATCTTGGGCTTTGGGAAACACTGATCGGCATTTTTTTTTACCATTTTCTGACATTTTACAGACCAAACAACTAATCGTTTAATCGAGAAAATATTAACAGATTAATCGACAATGAAAAGAATAATTAGTTGCAGCCCTAACATATAGTTTAATCACCATCAAATTAAATTCAACATTGGAATTATTACTGTCATGTTTTATTTGCACCATACTGATGCATCACATAATTACATATTTTGGGGAATAAGAAGGCAACGAGCAATTTTTATTTGAGTAACAGATTGTGCTGTACTGCCTCTAAACTCTCTACTGTGAATGTGATGATCAGAAATAAGGGAAAAAAAAACTTGTTATTGCGATCAGAAAGAGTGCTAATGTTTATGTAGAGTACAGACAACACTTTAAGCACTACAACAGAAGAAAAAACGACTCTTCTTTCATGATTTTGGATGTCAAAATAAACATTTTTTTTCCTCAGGCACTTACATGGTTTGATGGATGATGTAGTGATGTTGTACATGATCAAAATACAATAACAAATGTGCCTCTCCTGTGGATTCATCCTCTTTGTATTACTGAAATAGATGTTTCTGAAACAGCCATGCAGCTACAAATTATAGGGCAACTATCACTGCCAGTTTTAATCCTAAAGGGAAAAAAACATGAAACTATACACAGATGGTTGGCCTACTGCTTTAAGACACTCTTGCTCTGATTTGTCCCTGGTCATGAGATCACAACTTCTACGTCTACAAGCGATGTCTGGACGTAGGATGCCCGCTGGGTCCACAACCCAGCAGTTGAGAAACAACTTAAGAGCGCGAGGTCTGCCTAAATGAGGCGCGCTGAGTAATGTACACGGGGATGTAATGAAGTGGATTTATGAGCAGTGATGGCAGGATTACAGAAGGTCTTTACGAGTGCTGATCTGGGTAATGGTCTATGTCTGTCTAACATTTCAGAGCCTTTCTCATATCCACCTCATAAACAAAGCAGACAACCTGGTCTTATGTTTCCCACAGGTTCAGACTGTTGGTTCAGATCAGCAGATTATACTAGTAAAACAAGTTGAAATGAACAGAAACAAACTCGGTGTGTGTGTGTGTGCATATGTGCCATATGTCAACATCTCAACGTGATCGACAGAATAAAGAGAGTGACAGCTGCAGGAGGCTCAGTTTAATACAAGTCTGTGAGCTCTAGTTTGGGTCGCTTCTTCAGAAACAATCATTGTGCACCCTTAAAAAGTCAGTTTTCATAAACATTATATAGTTTCCAATAATATGTCATAGCGTCGGTGTGTGCTATCATCAGCTTCGTTCGGCGTTAAGACATCCTGCAGGAAGTGTAGAGCTGTGCATTAACAAAATGTTAACATCTGCCCTGTGGAGACACATGTGCGTGTAGTGCAGTTTGTCTGACAGAGCAGTTATTCTTGGAGGTAGGAACTACCAAGTACAGTGTGTCTTCGAGCAGGCGGACTAAAAATAACACCGTCTAATCTCAGCAGGGAAAATTAGGTGTTTAATAAATCTGTTGAACTACGTCTCCTGACAAGCTACAATTAAAAAGACTCAGCAAAACACATCGGCTATTCACTTCTTGGATGTTTTAAACATTTAACATGCACCTTGAAGTCATATCCATCAACTGCTGAGTTTGACAAAGCAGACAGCCTCTGAGGTTACACCCCCACCCCCCAATACACACACATAGTATCAGCGCGCACACACACACACACACATTTAAAGCTGTGTTTGGATATGTTTAGAATGTGTGTGATGAAATGGCACCAGCTGTGTACACTGGAGAGATGCACAAGGCCCCCCGGTTGAGCAGAGAGTTAACCCCTTCCCTCCCGCTGAAGCAGAGAGGACAGCAGAGACAAAAGAGGCCTGGTCCACTATGGTTTAAACACAATAAGAGGTTATAGCCCCGAGGTTTGTTGCTGTAGAAGTACACTAAGGTCTTTCTCTCAGTTCTTTAAGTCTTTTAGTTTCCCCCACATATGCGTGGGTCAGTAGGGCACACGTGTACCATGAGCAGGCTTCTGTTTCACCTACTTCACCACATTCTACAGGCTCAATAAAATGATAATTGCAGCTGCAGCCCTACATCATCAAGTTAGGTCTAACAGTCGGAACAACTTCCTAATTATTGTTTTTACAGCACAGTTAGTCTTTCATACCATACGTGAGCAGAAGATAAAATACAAAGTAAATGTTGAATGAATTCTCAGGAGTGTTTTCTATTTAAAAAAAGGAAAAAAGTAGACTATGTGCAGAAAGCAATAGAGGATTTGTCTTATTATAAAGTACTTAAAGTTGTGATCCTTCAAATTTAGACCCGGTTGATTTGGTGACAACCGTGGTTACCGTGGTAACGGCAAGCAGTTTAATACAACATCAAAAACACCATGAGCAGCTAGTTTCTTAAAGGAACAGTGTGTAACATTTCAGGGGATCTATTAGCAGAAATGGAATACAATATTCATAACTATGTTTTCATTAATGTATAATCACCTGAATTGTTGTGTTTTCGTTAGCTTAGAATGAGTCCAAACCAAACACTGGCTCTACAGAGAGACTTTCACGTTTTAACGTTACCTGAAGGCCACCGTAGTTTTCCGACACGCTTGTGAAACTGCAGTAACGTGAGCCGCAGAGTGCAAAACCGTGGTATCGCCAGCCGCCGTCAACTTCCGTTGATCCTAAAGTACTGTTTGTATGGTAAGGATGGCCTCTGAGCGAGGCGAACGGCATTACCACGGTTTTGCACTCGGCACTCGCCGTCTTGGAAAGGGAAGAGTGAGCAAAGGGGTCCTCAGTTGGTTGCAATCTTCAACCCCACCACTAAATGCCACCAAATCCTACACACTTTCCCTTTAAGCCGCAGATATACTTGCTTTTATCTATGCATTCGCGTGCGTATGATGGTTGCCTCACATATTCTGCATCCGTTTGGAGCGTTGGTTGTGTGCATCCTCAGAAATTAACGCAATGTGTTGCTTGACCTGAATGCATGGTTAAAAAACTGGTACATCTCCAGCTTTAGAAATACAACAGAAGAACAAACGGTTCATTTGTTTACAACGCAACCAACCACACTAATAAACGCTGATTTAATAAAGAAGTCAGTCAATAGTAATTACAACCACAATCTGATTTCATGCTGAACATGGCACTAGTAGTCTTCTTGGTGGTGTGCAGCCTGTTGCCAGCAGCTCACTGATGAAAAATAATGCTGAAAATTTCCTTTTTTTGTAGACACATTTATAATGTACGATTTTTGAATCTAGTGCAGGAATGGCAGACTCTGCCACTACCAATAAAAACGAATATATCGTTTGGTAATGAATGTCTGTTGCACGGAAACTGCCGACCAGAAATAATCACAAAAATAGGGTTTGATTCATGGAAATCTGAAGGATTATAACTTTAAGTCAAAAGAAGCTGTCAATTAGAAATTTGATGATAACTCGTCTTTGCTCAACATCAACAATAATATAGAAGGTCTCACAGGATGACTTTAGTTTGCACCTTTCCATCTACAATGTGCTATGAAGCTATTTGTCTATATGTTTGTCTGTATGCTTCTGCAATAGCACCATTAAAATACTCAGATGTTTGGTCAATTACCAAAGAATTATGACGTCTCAGTGGAGCTGGGATTCGTTTTTGCAAATAAGCCTCAAGTGTTAGCACCAGTGCAGGTGAAGAGTTTGTATTAACATCTGTTGGTAATTTCAGTCTCTGCGCCTGGAGGTAATGAAAGCCCGCACTAAATGGTTACTGTATCTGAAACATTATTAAACCTTAAAAGAAGAAAAAGAAATAGACCAGATGGCCATAAATATGGGAAAAAACACAGAGTCTATTTCATGAAACCATTAAAGTCAATCAAATTTGACTTTTACAAAATACCAAAAACAGGTTACAAATCCAAACAGCTCCTAGTCTTTGGTTGATACTGAGGAGTTTGCCCAGAAAAACTACAGAACTTTAACTGTCTCGCATCACCGGCATCACCAAAATAAGAAATTGGACAAATGTGTTCGTTTAACGTTGTCTAAACTTTAAAAGGAAGTTCTTATACATTTTTATTGACGAATACCAGGTGTTCTTAACATGAGCCAGTAAAGCTAAGAGTCATTATAACAGATATAAATTGAAAACAAACGCAACTTGAAGTATCAACCAATCAGTAAAAGTAGGAGTCTTGGCAGGTGTGCCCTTGAGCACAGCTGATAAGTGTTCAACCTTAAGTAAAGGTAGTTTACGAGAAGCGGACCCTGCTGTGACAGCCCTGTCCTCCACTTAAACCTTTGCATTTGCTGTAAGGAGAGTTTTGATAAAGGAACAGTGTACCAGATTACATCAAGTGATCTTTCCTGAATTTATCATTATGTGAGTATTATTCAGCCGTGTGAAGTTGTGGCATGTTTCTCCTCAGTACCGCTGTTCCTCCTTCATCTCGGTGCCAACAAACAGGCAGCTTCATTAGTCATGACTGCAGCACCTAATTAAGTTTGTGCCACTCGTTTGGATTTTTCTGTAAATTTAAAAGAATCTCTGATGTTTCAAAGTGCCTCTGGGCCCTTCTGTCTCTGTTGTCATTAAAACTGAACATTTCCTGTGCCAGCGTTTTGAGAGGGTGTTTTCAAATCAAAACTGTGAATCTAGTGAACGTTTTTTGCAAAAAGAAGGTGCTGTGACGGCCTATAAATAGATTAAAGAAGTAATGCCTCAGTTCTGTGGGACTTGTAAGCACGCCGCGTCTTTTGGATGACTAACCGCTCTGCATTGTGCCACCTTTCAGCGAGCTGATTCAAATAAATTGGGAGGCTTATTTGAAAGATGCATGCGAAAGAGCCTATTTGTTCGCCATGGAAAAGCATTGTAATTAGCATGAAATGCATGCTTTGTACTCTCCCTCTCCCTCTCTCTCTCTTTCTCCAACATAACTGGTGGAGATACTGGATAAGCACCTTCTCGCCGCCACCCTCCCTCTCGCTCTCTGCCTCCTTTTGCATTGTGGCCAATTACTGTTACAGATGGAAAATTTCACTTGACCTGGGGAATTTATGAGCGGGAGTAAAATCGCACTTCGCCTCTTACGCCGATTCAAAGCAATGCAGTTAAAATTTCTCAAGGCTGATGAAGACATGATGAAATTGGGCACATATGACAACTTGGCCACATGACAAAGAGCTGATGAAACAGTGAGACAAACCTGGTAACTGTTTAGAGCAGCATCAGATTGCAAGGGCAAACAGCACTATAGGGCTGAATAATTTGGAAGGGGGTGATGTGTGTGTGTGTGTGTGTGTGTGTGTGAGAGAGAGAGAGAGAGAAGGGGTGGGGGGATGTAGGGGCTACCATTGTTTAAACTTTGTAAAAACAGCACGCCACAGTTGTGTCATTAGTCTGTCAAAGTGATGTTCCCTCTCGCTGCTGGGGTACGAGGGAGTCAAGCTCCTGATGGATAACACGGGCCGCATAGTTCAAGTGTTACATCACTGAGAAAACATCACAAACTATCATCTGTGTTTTTACATAACCTCTGCCAAGAGAGTTAATAAACTTGTCATACCTCACACCATACAACTTGGAAACACGGCTGCTTGTATGCAGATGTAGGGAGGTGAATAAACCAACTTGTAAACAATGCAGAAAATAGGGTAGGGTGTTGTACATCATGTGGCTGCCTCTGTTAGTATCACAGTCTGATGTCATGTTTAAGATGGGTGCAATGCAATGCTGACAATGAATGCATTCATACTAGTTTTGTTACCTTGAATGAGTTTAAGGCTCTGGTGAAATCGCTGCAGTCCAGGTTGTCTGTGTGCAACTGTTTTTGTATGAGCAAGTTTTAATGTTGTTAATGTATGTGTTGTCTGTTACTTTCACTATAACTGTCTTGCTGCTATCTTGGCCAGGTCTCCCTTGTAAAAGAGATCTTTGATCTCAATGGGACTACGCTGGTTAAATAAAGGACAATAAAATAATACTAAACATAGAAAAGTGTGCTCTTTCTGTGTGTTTGTGTTTCTAAGAGGAGCAGTAAAGTTAATTTCCAACACTATCTCCAACAGCAACCCCGAAGCTAGTTAAATACTCTAAATAAAGTTGTAATGAGTGGGCATAGAGGAAGAACAGTATAACTCACTAACAAATCCACATGCCAAAGGGTAATAAGCAAGTTGTACAACATGGTATTTAACTGCATCATGTTGAGGGTCTTGCAAACAGGATCACAGTCCAGCAGCAGCAGAGTATCTGACACACTGTGTCTTATACTTTCATCACATTACAGTGCATGTTACTAGCCTGCTGTAATGTTTAGATTGCTGATGCAATGATCCATCAGTGATGTCTAGGAACATGTAACTGTATATAGTCAGACTGACTGTGGATCACATCACTCAGTCTGGTGAGAGTTCAGCAGTGCATCATCAGTGTGGAGCTGGATTAAAGTAACACTGTCTCACCACTACACTTGTCTTGTGCTCTCATTTCCATTATTAATAGCAAAGTTTGAAGCAGGAGAGGGAAGTGTTAATTATGCAACTTTCAGAAAGACATGATTAGTGGGTGAAGTCAGGGGTAAATAAGTGAATAAAATATCACTACTTTTTTAATTCAACTTGATTTTTAGATGGATTTAAGGCACTCATGGTTTCAGCACTCAGCATGCTCACACAACAACACAAAACAGAGGGGTTTTTCTCACCTTGTTGAAGTTGTAGTAGCCCAAACAGTGGGCAAAATCCAGGTTTGCTGGTTCTCCTGGAATAGCATTCCCACCAGCAGTCGGATAAAATCTTACATCCATGGTGTGTGTGTGTGTGAGAGTGTGTGTGTGTGAGCAGCTGTAGCACTCTGTGCCGTTTACAATCCCAGCGCACACAGACGCACAGAGAAAGAGAAACTGACCCAAGCTCTGTTGTTGTTGGGTTGAGGGGTGTGAATGAGACACTTGGCTCGGGGTAAAGTTTAGATATTCCTCTTCTACACCTGGTTCAGCCGCTTCATCTCCGAGGAAGCCCACGAGAAGGTTGGACCGAGCCGAAGAAGAAGAAGAAGAAGAAGCTGTCCGTCAAGCAGCAGCCGATAGACGCTGTGAGTGAGTCCACGATGCATTTACGCACAGCTGCTGCTGCTGCTGCTGCTGTATACAAAGAAGCCACGAGACCGGCGACTGAGCCTGAGCGTGGGTCCACCTCCTTTTCCTCCTCCTCCTCCTCCTCCTTCTTCTTCTTCTTCTTCTTCACACGCAGCGAAACACAAAACTGCAACAAAGTGGCAACCAACGAAAGGAAGTCCGCGCGTCAAAACGGTGCCAAAATGTGTCCGTGTATATATCCTCCTCCTCTCCTCTGCAGAAGTTTATTTCTCTCCAACTTAGGAAACTAGTTGTTGGAGCAGTTTGAGTAAGAAGAAGAAGTAGCTAGCTGCCCATCTGCTTAAATGCATTGGTTGTTTTGGGGGTTTGTAAAACAAGCGCAACACCACCTCTACACAGATGGTGCAATTAGTGGATGTGATGTATAGTACAGAGAGTGTGTTTCGAGTTCAGCCCTCGGCTCTGCCTGTCTGGGAGTGATGATGAACAAGGCGAAATGTGTGAACACGACAGCCACTCCCCATACACACTAAGCCACTCCCATGAAAACACTGCATTTATTTCAAGTCCCATGTCAAATGTTGTGCATGTGACAATTACTGGAGTCTTTTATTGTATGTTTATGTGCAGGCATTTTATTATCTTAAAGGTCCCATATTATAAAAAAGTGAGATTTTCATGTTTTTTTTATTATAAGGCAGGCTTAAGTCCTATATAAATACTGTGAAAGTATCAAAACACTCAATCCACAGGGAAATACACACAGCCCCGTATTCAGAAACTCTGCATTTGAAACAAGCCGTCAGGATTTCTGCCCATTCGTGAGGTCACAAATATACAATATTTAGAACATGACAGCCACTCCCCAAACACACTAAGCCACTCCCATGAAAACACTGCATTTATTTAAAGTCCATGTCAAATGTTGTGCATGTGATAATTTACAATTACTAGGAGTCTTTTATTTGCATGTTTATTTGCATGCATTTTATTATCTTAAAGGTCCCATTTATAAAAAAAGTGAGATTTTCATGTTTATTTTTTATTATAAAGCAGGCTTAAGTCCTATATAAATACTGTGAAAGTATCGAAACACTCAATCCACAGGGAAATACACACAGCCCCGTATTCAGAAACTCTGCATTTGAAACAAGCCGTCAGGATTTCTGCCCATTCGTGATGTCACGAATATACAATATTTAGACCCTTTACACAATTTTAAACGTAAAACATTCTAAATGTGTCCCAGTTTATTTCCTGGTTGCAGTGTATGTGAATGACATCAGCTGACAGGAAGTACACATGGACCCAAGCTGTTGCCCAGCAACGCAATTCTGTTTACAATTCTGTTGCAATTCCGTCGCAATTCCGTCAATATGCTCTAAAACGGAGCGTTTCAGACAGAGGGTAAATACATGCATATTCAGGCCGACACTATGAGGAAAATAAAGGGTTTTTTGACCATTACAGTATGTAAACATGTTCTAGTAGAAACACAAAATACAAGTATGAACCTGAAAATGAGCACGATATGGGACCTTTAACTTATTTATAGGTCTATTACTACATCATGCTTTTTGTTTTATCTGATTACCAAGATTAAAGTTATTCTATAGTCGGTGGGGAATGACAGCATGTTTTTTAAAAAAGTAGTATTATAATCAACTGTTTATATTTTATATCGTTTTGTCCTACTTTTTTTCTTCAGATAATGTAGCGTAATCATTCAGATACACTTTATTCATCTTCTCATTTGAAGTACAGGTTGCTCACAATTTAAAGTTATGGCCAGCCTGTGCTCTAGATCACAGGGACTTTAATGTAACATTCTGATGTCTGGTTTTTTGAGACATCAGTTGGAAGTCTGCCCATGCCGCCCTGTTTCATATAAAAATAATGATCAGATGCAATGACGATAGCAATAGGCTATTTAGAAAAAAATGAGGAGCAAAGGAAGAAAAATATGAGAGTATCACAGCTAATGGTGACGGTGGTGGCGGTGCTCAGAGGCCACTGAGAAAACAATTTGACACTATCTTTTCAACTTTCATGATATGAATATGCATGTGTTTTGAACAAGTCCTCATACTAAAATGTGAGTCAGATTGACTGTGTCAACAGTGTTTATAAAACAACCTATGACTTTTCCAAAATGGACTCCTGTGATTGTTTACTGATCCGACTGCCCTTTTACAGTATTATTAACGTATTATTAAGTTTGGGCAAACTAAAGTACTTGGTCATATGGGCAACATGTGGTGCCGAAATAAAGTTTACATCATTCACCTTTCATTTGGACTGTTTTGAAAGAGACATGATGTATTGTAATGGTGCTGGCTTAAAAAAACATCAAGTCATAGTTTAACCTTATCACACCTCGTCACATACTGACGCTTTGTCAGACTCCTCGGCATCACTTTTCGGTAGCAGTAAACACGTGCTTAATGTTGTGAATTAAACAAAAGCACTTGCTTAGGTTTAGGCAGGAAAACCACTTAGGTTTAGGAAAAAACAACATGGTTGGGCTTAAACGTTTGTACAGTGAAAATGTGACTTGACATTGTGAACGCCAGACACGAACGATCAGCTGATTATAAACTGAAAGTGAAATGTAACGTACGGGACACGAACAGCCGTCTCCTGGATGAAAGTCCAGCAGTCGCAAAAGGGTTTACATTATAATTAATGGAAAGCCCGGTGCTAAAGGGTGCCTTGTGCGGAGCTGATGGCTGCGACAAAGCGTCAGTGTTTGACAGCCTGGGAATGAGAACGGGCTGGTTTAACCTAACTGCCATCTACAGCTACAGAGTCAGTCCTAATAGGATTAAATGGGGGATGTCATCTTTCCAATGTTACCTTCTGACATGAACTAAATGTCAACAACTGATCACGATTACAGCAGATATAACATTACAGAGAAAAAAATATATATATAATTTTGTCAAACATAATTTTACCCTAAATTACCCGGTAATTTGTACCTTTGACTAATTTTTAAATATAACTTTATCATTGCAGTTCATAGTTGAAATGATGATGGAAATACCAACTGACACGTTTGTATCCCTGGCTACCTGACACAACCATGTGCTCTTCACCACTCTGTTGTTTACCGTGTAGTCTGTGTACAATTCTCCCAATACACTTCTCAGTTTTTTTCTCAGTTTCTCAGAAACAAGACAAGATTGCGCAAGTGTTACTTTAAGGCGGCTGCTGGAAACTGTTATTTCCAGACAAGCAGATCAGATATATTATTTCTGAGTAGAACACAGCACTAGTGAGAATAGGCGTGCACCAGGGATCCATATTGTAGAAGCCCACCTACTGTAATACTGTCTCATCAGGTTTATAGGAAGCTGTACTGTAGGTCTATGTGTGAGAAAAACAAGTAAAGATAGTTTATTGTTTACTGGTGAAACAGTTGAAAGGTTTGTGTAAAGAGAAAGTCATAAAGGAATAGAAAGCAAAGACCTGTAAGTAAAACTGGGTGCAGTAAAAATATTGACATAGTGTTGAAGGAAATATGTCACTGAGAACCAAGAAACAGGAAGTTGTTTTTATTGGAAATTGTAATACAAGTAAATAGTAGGTTACACCTGTTTGTCTTTGTAAAAAGATATTCACTATGTTGTGTGAATGTTGAAGATGAATAGTTCATGAGTGGAACTTTAAAATCTATATATAGTATAGCCCTTTTCACTGCAGGCATTTTGATTTGGCATATAGGAAAAGCACAGGTGCAATTAATAACATTAATGATGGCTGTGTTACATTAAAGTGTCCCAGTAAGCCATAACAGCATGCACAATACCAGTACCCTGGAATATGCACACCTGAATGGAACACAGCCATAATTAATGCTATTAATTACACCTGTGCTTTTCCTACTATATGTCAAAATTAAATGGAATAAAAAAGGCCAATGTACACTATGCATTTCTAACACAAACTGTCATATCAATTCAAAATTGCCAAAAAGAAATGGTGGATTTTATGCTCGCTATACTCCTGGTTGTGCGGTAAGCGCACAATAAGAGTCTTTTCATTCACCTGTCACATTCAGCTCTCCAGAGAGGAAAGAAGAGGTCGGAAGAAACATGAAAATCAATGCTATCGGCCATGAGAATACACACGCAAAGCTTTGCAATTGTGTCATGTTTGTCGGCAAATGTCAGGTTTTCTTTATTTACCATTAAATCTCTGTTTTGAAATACGTCAGTAAATTCTGTTTAAGTGAACATCCACTACTGTTTAATCATAACCTGCCATGTTACAGCTTCAGTGTCACCTCTTACTCATTGTCAGCAGGGAGTACCAGAGTGTATATAGTTTAAAATAACAAGTTTTTAATTGGATACAGTTGGCAGACTGCTTTTGATATTACTTTGCACCTCCTGCTCTGTAATGCATCACACTGTTTTTTGAAGGTTCAAATGTGCAGTAATAGAGCATCCAGAAATATTATGTCGATATCCACTTTGTTCCTGCGTGTTTTCTGTTTTAATGTGTGTACAAAAGTTAAAAAAAAGTCAATCAATAAATTGCTTGAAGACTTTTTGCATTTACTTTTTTACTTTTTGGGTTCACATGGACAGACATTTCAGTGCACCACTAGTCATTTTAGGTGTAAGTTTTAAAAGGACCTGTTTAATCCGGCTATCAATTTAACTTTTGTTTGTATTCTGTTATGCTTTTTTTTTTTTAAAAGTACAATACCTACGGCTGTGTTCAAATGGGAGTACTTTTTCCTTCATTAAATATTAGGGCTGTCAATCGATTAAAATACATGTATTTAAGCGTGATTAATCTCATGATTGTCCATAGTTAATCGCGGTTAATCGCAAATTAATTGCACATTTTTAATCTGTTCAAATTGTACCTTAAAGGGTGATTTGTCAGGTATTTAATACTCTTATCAACATGACAAACTCAAGTCCAACAAGCAACAACAGCTGTCAGTTTGTCAGTGTGCTGACTTGACTATGACTTGCCCCAAACTGCATGTGATTATCATAAATGTCTGTAAAGGGGAGACTCATGGGTACCCAGAAAACACATGTTCATTCACATATCTTGAGGTCAGCGGTCAAGGGACCACTTAAATAGCCATGCCAGTTTTTCCTCACCAAAATTTAGTGTAAGTTTGGAGCGTTAGTTCGCCTCCTTCCCGACAAGCTAGTATGACATGGTTGGTACCAATGGATTAGGTCACATGTGCTACACTGATGTTTTTAAACCTTTGAATTTTGTTAAGCTAGATAATTAGAAATTATACTTCTACTTCTTAAACTGACTAATTAATGGATGGCTATCATACTATATATAATAGCAATACATATATTCATTTTGTATGGAATAAATCATACTACTATTTCTTTACTTTTTCAGATAATATGCAAGTTTGTCTATGAGGCTGCTTTTAAGCACTTGCTTTGAGACAGAAGAAAACACTATGCAAGTGGGATGTGCATTGGCATGTAATATGTGCAAGCTTAATCAATGACATACAGTGCTAAACTGTGCTGTGCTGTGCTGGAGGAGATAATCCTCATTTGAACGCTCTCCAGCGCTTGCTTAAAGATGGTCAACAATCCATGATAGTCCCCAAGAAATCTACTTTGTAATTATGGACACATTGATGCATATGCAAACCATTTTTCGTCATGTTCCTGTTTGATAGTGGCTCTTGCATGCATAACGAAGCGATGCCTTCACATACTACACACACTGATACGCCCACCCAATCAAATCTCATTCACACTCGCATATACAGACACATAAAAAAACCCACACAGTCTCCCACACACCACATATCAGATAAGCATGCTCCTCTACATTCCCAATTCAGCCTGGTTATTGGATGTTTGGTTTTCAATATGACACGAGTGTGGTGTGTGTGTGTGTGTTTTGGTTGCTGTTGTTGTTATTTATTCCTGTTTTTAATGTTGTTTGGCTGTGCAGCCAGGGAGCGGAATTAATTTCTTTTCTGATGGTTGGGTATCAGTGTCTCAGCCAGATGAATTATGCTTTTCTACCATATGTCATTTCCTCTCAGCCTGGCAACACTGGAACCATTTGGTAACGTGAAAACAAATTATCTTCTGCTGGCTTATGCTCAGATTCAATTAAAGCAGTGCAGAGTAATTATATGGAGGTACAAAGGAGTAATAAATGCAAAATAATTAATTAACCTAATACTCTTTATTTACTGTACAATCCCCTTCGTGTTGAGTGTGTAATTCTGTCAATGTGCGACACCGTCACAAATAGCTGCAGTCGGATGTTTGTCGCTGGATTTTGTGTATTCAAATCATGTTTGATTTGATGCGCAGGTACTTGTCATGCTCAGAGCTATTAGGATTACTATCACCATCAGCCATGGAGAAAATATGCATGGCACAGCTGAAAGTGACATGCACACATCAAACAGAACTCAGTTATCAGTAGAAGTGCGATTTGACAGAAAACAAGAAGCGTATAGGAAGAGATTAGCACACAAACAGTGGGTTATTGTGGCATAATTTGTCTTCCATATAGTGAATGTATCACTAGGATAAAGCACAATTAAATGTAAGCTAAGAAACAATTTAAACTGCAGAATTATCTGTAGAAAAGAAGGGTGCTTGAGGCTTTTGAAATTGTGGAAATACAGAAAGAAGTTGAATTGGCAGTGGAAATAATTAGTGAAAGAAGATAAAATAGCAGTGAAAATGGAACGCTGAAAGAAGTTTAAGTGTAAGCGATGAATAAAGTTGAAGTATTCATTTCAGCGTAAACGTTGAGTGAGGTATATCAGGTGAAAGTGCTGAAGGGAATTGAAAATTCAGTTGAAGTTCCAGCTCTGACATGCAGGAGCTGAAATCGTGATAAATTGAGCTGTTAGTGTCAGCTGAAGTGTAATCACTGAAAGCAGATGAACTCTCAGTTAAACAGTTTGAGATATCAAAGCAGTGCACGTGTAACCACTGAAAGTAGCTGTATTGTTAGTTGAAGAGTAAAAGCCGTTTCTCACCAGTGCGATGCGGTGCGGAATGAATGAATGAATGTGGAAAATCTGCATTAACAACTATGCACACCGGGTCCGTTGCAAATTATCCGCGTTGTCGCAATGAGTTTCCTCCTGTCCACTCCACACAACAAAAATTCTATCCAGACAGAGAATGTCTAAGGGGCTAACGTTAACTACACATTACATTAACTAACAGGAGCCCAAATGTGATACTAACATTAACGTTAGCTGTTGTGGCTAGCTTCGTTCCGTGACCAACATATAACGTTAGCAAGTGCGTATGAGCTACATAACCATCTTCATCATATCTCAGGTGCTGGGCGATCTCAAATTATATATATATTTTTCATTTGGTTGTTGAGGTAGTAGTGTTTGTCGTACATTATTGGGTGTTGAGAAGGGGGCAGCCCATTGTTATTCCGAAACACCAATAATCCAAAAAATGTTACATTGGACCGAAACCATTTGTCCGACAGTCCATTACCCTAAAAACTAACGGCCATTGTTCCAAGGCCCCGAAAATACATACTCTCCGTGCAGCAAACGGAAGCACATGGTTAATTATTATGCAGAATGACAGCGATCAGTTGGAACAAAGGATTTCATTGGTCAAACATATATTTCTGCAGGCGGAAATCCACTGAAAGCGAGGTTGGTCTGAATATTTTTTTCCCTCGCACATGTTCTGCAGGGGTGTTCAAGCATTTCTAAGAATCAGTTTTTATAAATTTCTGGGCAAATTATACGGACGGAAATCCGTGTTTGGTGCACTGGCTTTAAGAGATGAAAGAAGTTCAAATGTCAGCTGAAGAGAAAGAAATGAAGGCAATTTAAATTTGAATTTATGTAAACATTTGTTTGTGAACTGAGGCTGAAGGCAGTTAAAATATTAGTGGAAGAGTAAGAGATGGAGGCAGTATAATTTCCAGTGGAAATGTACCAATGACAGCGGTTAAAATGTCTGTTAACGTGGAAGCAACAGTTAATAGAGATACTTGAAATGCTGACATCAAAGGCAGTTGAGGTTATGTTTGGTATGTAAGCAATGACAGCAGTCAATAATTAAAACTGTAAAACAATGAAAGCAAGTTCAAGACTGTGTTTCACCAAAAGCAAGCACCAACTAATGTTTAGTTTAGTTGTACCTGAATTAATTATTGTTTGGTGAAAGAGCTTTTAGGTGACATTTTGAATTCCTGCTAAATTTTGCACAACGCCTTATTTGAAAATAATAATGCATTTTAATGTGTTAATTAATAGTGTTGACAAATCCTCTGACCCCTGACCCAAGGCTACACATTTGCTTCTGTCACAACCATTTTTACTACTTTTACTTTACGTGTTCTGTTCTGTACATCAGAAATCTGGACAGCATGAGGTCATTTTACCTTGCCTTGCACATTCGCTTCTTATTGTTACTCAGTCAACCATGTATAAGGGTTAATTAACTCTACAACCACACGTTTTATTCCATAGAAAAATCCTTGCTCCTATGTATTCCTCATGATATCAGGGGTACTAATATATATATATTTTTTTATTAACAAGAAATGAACAGCTTTTCTTACAAGGAGCATGATACAACAACCAGGGCAGAGAAAAAATGTTATTGATTTCAGAGCATGAAGTGTTCTCTTCTCAGACAAACATCATACATGCCTTTAGAAGAGTAAAATGTGCACATAGTTGCAAGACTGCTTCTGTGGAGTGTTAATGAACAGCCACTCCACTGAGACTTAAAACACACACACATACACACGCACACACACACACACACACATCACTGACAAATGTAAGTCTGACACCCTCTCAGAGATAGACAGTGGCCTGCAGCTAGACACTGAAAACATGAGGGGATAACACACTCCAAACCTCACAGCGAGCCATTACACAACTCGCTCTCAACTTCCATCACTGTTCTGAATACGTGCCCCATATAAAATGTGATAATAATTATGCTCTTCAGTTATTATCCACGTTTTATTAAACATCTTTAAAGGCTGTGAAAGGGGAAAAAGCAATCCACTGTAATCAATGGTGTTTCAGCAGTGATAATCTGTTTAGCAGCTCAGAGAACGTGTCTCTCTGTAGAGAACGGGTTTAAGTCATTAAACATCAGCTCTATCCTTCTGTTGCTCTCTTGGATAGATTCCTTAAGTGAAGATAATAGCTACAACATGATCATGAAGAGGAGCTATTTATAAGAAGAGTTTTGATCCACGATAATGTCACAGTCTAATATACCATGTAGCTATGAGAATTGTTTTTTTTAAAGCTAAAGACCTTCACTTACAATTTACATTTTAGATGGCGGCAAGCTGAATGATATTCTTGAACAAAGGCTGACCAATCAAATTGTTCAGGCCGGTTCTGTGGGCCAAATCAGCTCAAGGGTATAGAGTATGCATATGACTGTATAAAACAGTGTTTAAAGCTGCGCTAATAAATGCCCCATATTAATAATATATAAAAGTGAAGTGAAAGATGTCGCTCATAGTGACGAACCCACAGAGATTTAGTGTAACTGACTCTGCTGCTCCCGTCAATTCAATGGAGCATTTTAGCATCAATTAGCTGATTGTTTTGGTTTCACCGACAGCAACTTTACTATTTTCCAACACATTCTCACTCCCAACTCGTCAAATACCGCCGCTTGGTCAGTGCCTCTCAGTATCAGAGACCAACACTCGGGGTACCCCACTTGCATTGTTTTTCGACGTGTCAATTTACGCTCGTTACATGCATGATGTCCTTTCAAAATAAACTTCTGTTTTCACAGGAAGTTAGGTTTGGGCAACACAACCACTTTAGGTTAGGGTTAGGTAACGGTCATGGTTGACGTTAACTTCACTGACTAACGACTCACATGACTGACGATACAGACGAGTCATGCAAACGTGACAGAAAAAGTTAACATACTTTTAGTTTCACAACATGATCACCGGTCTCCCGGTGAAAGTCTTAGGGTTTGTTGGACACATCCACCACCAGTCCTACCCACCGTTAGCAGACTCACACACTATTAATACTACATCACTTGCTCCAACTGTCAAATAACGCCGCAGGTGGGTTTACATTGGAGTTAGTTGAAAGCCCGGTTCCTCCGTGCGTCGGTTTCCGATGCCAAGGGGCGCTGCCCAATCGGCGGTATTTGACGAGTTGGAAGTGAGACCTGGTTGCTATTTTCATTGAAAAATCTCTGATAAACCCACTGTATAGGCTACCTACCCAAAAATCGAATGGCTTACAGACAAAGTTAGCTACTAGCTAGCAAACATAGTGGAGCATTTAGCAGCTAAGAACCATGTATTTGCCTTCAGGAGTTGGTGGAGAGTAAAACGGAGCTGAAAAAAGAAAGTGAATACTGGATCTACATGCATTTGGTGGCCAGAAACACAACTTGTCTGAACAATGTGAACACCATTGGGCTACTGTACGGTCCAGCCTCTGACTGATGTGCTGCCTCTGGAGGCCAAAACAACTTGCTGAAGCAGCTGTCATGCTGGTAGATAGCTATAGCAATAAAGCAATGGCTAACATTTCATAATATCTCATTCTGCAATGGTTTTAGCCCCTATACCTTTATTCCCTCCTTCTAACCACTGTGTTTGCATTTTATATCGAGCCCTTGGGGGCCGTTACCTATATTGCACTTCTCTGTAATGATGAGGGAGATTAGACATTAAAGGTAGACTAGATTAATTTTATTCTTACTGGATTTGCAGTAACATTTTCACTGTTGAATCACATCTATGCCTCTTATATTTTCACATGAACATGTGTAATACAATGAATGCCAGCTGCTGTTTGTTTTGAATTCATGGACATATTGTTGTATTCCGAGACTGCTGGTAGGTATACTGTACTAAATGTAATCTGCAAAACAGCAGTAGATTTGATGTTGATAATTGTAATGTCTCCTTTCCTGCTTAATATTCATATTGCGTGTTGAATTGAAACATGCTAATAAGCAGAGACAATTTGGTTAGTAAATAAATTATGGTTACCCTCCTCAAGAGTTGCACACAAAATTAAATGATTTGCTTGTGCACTAAGTAAAAAACAACCTTTTTGTAGCTGGACATACCGCTGGCTATTTCATTACAAGAGGCCTGTGTGGACCAATAAGGAACAAGGACTGCATACTGACAAATCTGCAGGACACTTCATTATATTATTCTCAATTAAAACCTGTCCTCAGCAGCATTAGTCATCTTAGCACTCGTCATTCATACTAATTAGCGCTTGCCTTCCGTGCCACATGCTGGAAGAGGATATTTCAATATCCCATTAAGCGATACCAAGATATGCCCTTGATTGACGTTCCCTTAAATCCGGGAGGTAATTACATTATATGCTTCAGTTTTCTTTTAATAATTTCAGATTTCCTCTGGTTTTTTTCTAGTTTTATGTTTAATTTGTGTTAAATTCATCCACACCGACACTGTGTAAGAGGAAAAAAAGAGTCAAACACTGGCAGACTGTGTCAATTCGTGAGTAAAGCTTTTAAACATACATTACATGTGTATACATTCTAATAGTAAGTAAGTAAGTGCATATATCTTAATCCCATATCATGCACTCTTCCATTACGCTACCTAACATGCAAAATATTACTTAGAAGACAGCCATGAACTAGAATGAATAGACAGTGACCACATTTACATGGAAAATCCAACTATTCACTACAGTAACTTACGCACCATGTGATTTAGGAATTTACCATCCATGTCTATATTTTGTGTGGCACATTTGCACAAGATAAAGTCTGTTCTTCACTCAATTATACTGACTTGCTGATTTCAAGCTGCATAAAGGCCTAAATGGCTCTCTGTGCTAAGCAGCTACAGCACATAGATGAGCTTCCTGAATTTGCATCTACCTCACTTGCATGATGTCCCTAAGGAACTATTTTCTTCTGAACGCAGAAGATAGGGATGCTGTTGAGTTTTCAAAATGTTGTTTTTAAATGTTATAAGTATCTCAAAGCAGGCTATTCTCATACATTATATATATCATACAGTAATGCACTGTAATTCGTTCATAGCCCACAAAATCAATTCACATTTTATCCACGTAATTGTGAACGAGTAAGTATAAAGAGTGACAAACGACACAAAGGGAGGAGGTCGGGGTGGATGGGTGGGTCAAAAAACACCAAAGTTGCGCCGCGAAGACCGGTGTTCGTACCCGTGTGAAACCAAAAGCCAACGTTGATTTATTTGTCACATAACTTCTGTACTTAAATTCCATCCATCTGCAATCCATCCACTTATTTTAACCCAAACTACAATCTTTTCCTAAACCTAACTTGTTTTGTTGCTTAAACCTTACCAAGTTTTTTCCTGTGAAGATGAAAGTACATTCGTACAAAAACGCACAAAAAAATTAGGAATAACTTTTCGTATCATAGATATAATACTGTTGTATAAGAATACGTTGCTCAGAGGCAGAGATTTCAAGACTTATTTTTTGTGATTTAGGTGAACTGACCTTTTTTAAATTTTCAGATAAATGTCCGTCATTATCATGTCAGTACATAGATTTAGATGTTATGATTATCACGCCATATTGTTGTGGGGTTTTAGTTGTTTTAAGTGGTAAAATAATCAGAACCATCATTTCATGGCTTAAATGAAAACACATGCAATCAAACCTCCACGCGTTGTTGCTGTCTTTTAAAATATTTACTTTCATACATAGAGTATATGCCACAAAAATATTAATTACTGTGTGTTTTGACAGAACATCTGTTACTCCAGAAAGGTTTGCTCATGAGAAAAATATAACAAATGTGTCCCATAGCCCTGCACATATTCTAAATGGTCCAGTGTAATGAGTTTTCATTGTAATGAACTTTCAATGCATGATGATTAATAGTTCTCGGCTCTTATTTGTAGAACGCAATCGGTTATTCTGTAATGTGTCAGCGCGAACCTCCTTTTGTTTGTCTCGTCTTAACAGAGAAGAAGCAGCTCTTTGTTTTGCTTCACATGTAAATTACTGTGTTCACAGGATAATTGTCACCTTATCATATACAAAGAAAAGGGAAACTGCCACCTGTCCCACGGGTTATAACCTATTCTCAGCACAGTGTGAGTGTCAAAACACCATGAAGGTTGGGAGTGGATAAAAAAAATCACAGGTGTGTTCATACATTCAGTGTGATTCAGTATGGTCTACATCATGTGAAATGACAAATGGGGTTCTTAAACTAGGGCTGTTTATTGGCAAGAACCTGGTGATACAATATGTATCATGTTACAAGGGTTATGATTCAGTATATAGCGATATATAGCGATACTGTGTAAGGTGATATATAGTGATCTTTTAAAATAAAATTTTAGGAAAACTGTCTTAGTATAAAGAACACACAACCTTATGCATAAAATCTAGTAAATGCATTCAGAACAGTCCCTTTAAGATCCAACATCATAGCATTACTTTGAGAGGGTACCTATCTTTGCAAATTAAATAAAGTATTGACTGAGTTAATCTTTGCATGTAAACCATCAAATTATCGATATTTTTGATTTTTTTACACCCCTATCTTTTTTTTTTTCTTCATCAAAATCAATCAAGGCACATCATTGTTTGTCATTTACATTTTATTAAAGGTAGGGTTGGTAATGCTTAGAAACTAGCAAGAGTAGGCATACATTAGATTTTAAAAATGATCCAACCAAGAAATTGAGCCCAGTGTTGCCAACTCTTTTCCAATGAAAGTACACTTGCTCCAAAAATCACTAAATCTAGTGAGAAAGCCGCCAAGTCGGCAACACTGACAGTCCGTCTCTTCAGGCCTCCCTGAAGGCCTCCATTATGAATGTAAACAACAGCTGTCAAGCTAGCAGCTTGTGGAAGACTCCAGTGACGCGCAATGACAATGAGTGCACGAGCGAAGTGCATGCAGGCAGGCAGGTAGGTAACCAGGCAGGTAACCTGTTCCATCATTTCATTCGGCCTGCTTATTACAGTCCTGCAACAGCCACAGATAGAGCATTTGATTTCAGGATGTAAAGAGAATAACAAACAATGTATTTGAGCCACACTACCAACCCTACCTCTAATCCTGGTTCCAATGACGAGTCTTCTTATTGATTACGTTCTAAGTGTTTTTATCTGCTTCTGATTCTTTTATTTATTTGAGTATGATTCAAACATAAATATAAATATTCTTCTTGAGCTGGACATGCTACCGTACCATTAGCTGATTCTAGGGTATTATGATTGAGACTGAGAACATCAAAAAACATCAAAGACATTTTTATACTGTGCTGCAGCAAAGTGCTTTGTAATGTTAGACAGGCTTCCTCTATTGCAGGAAGTTATTTTTGCGGAGTGAATAGAATTTTTTTTTGGCCAATTATTTTTTTGGCTTTTTTGGCTTTGATAGCTGACAGTAGAAAGGTGACAGGAAACAAGTGAGGAGAGACAGGAGGGATGAATTGAAATGTGATTCACTCTACTACTCTCTTTGTAAAAACTGGAGCCACACTTTTTGAGCTCCAGACCACACATGTACACGAACCAACCTTGTCGTCTGCATTGGATGAAAACATCCGTGAATATGTTCAATGACAACAATTCTTTATTTTTTTGCGACCCCTACCAATATTTACAATTCTCACTCTCTGCAATATCAGCACAATGCAACTAAGTTACAGTGAAGGTTATAGGAAAGATTGTGTTTTCAGAAAAAGAAAGTTGATTGCAGGTTTGTGACAGGAAACATTATTTCTCTGGAGTTTTAGATTTTTATCTCAAAATGCCTATAAGTACAGCCTCACAGCCAAACCCGATATCACGCCAAACTATGTGATAGACTCACTTGTCCACCAGAGAATAGCATGTCAGTGTCACGTTTTGCCTCGCCAAGGCATGAATATTAAACGCGTGTTGTGCAGTAGCCTACTGGCAGGGGGGAACAAAACCACTCACTTAGGTTTAGGCAACAAAACCACTTAGTTAGGTTTAGGAAAAACGTGATAAATGCCGCTAACGTAGCTTACAAAACAAAACACCGGTCTCGAACACCAGTTTCCTGTGTGAAAGTCCTGTGTTTGTTGGACCCCCAACTGCTCATCATAAGCAGTATATCTAATTTTTTATTCTACATCACTAGTTCTGATCGTAGCATATTTACACGGATACGTTTACATTGCAATCAGAACAGACTACATGGCGTACAAATGACATGTCAAAAGCAAGAACGGCGTACTTATTGCACGCTTTAACTTGCGCATTATCGTGTCATTCACATGTCTTTTTGTGTGACTGGGCTGCACAGCTGTATAATCTTGTTAGTCCTAGTATTTAGTGGTAGTTTATTGGTAGTTACTGCATCTAAGGCACTTCTCTGTTAGCTGTAGTTTGTGGCAATGATTGTGGCCACTTGAATAGAACAAAAGGTGTTATGGGAGTTATGGCCTTCATTTTCAGAAATACAAAATACATGAATTTGCCTTTTGCAAAAGTTCAACAACCCCAGTAAATTGCTATTGTCCTCGGATCATTATTGGTTTGGTTGGGTTACCACAAATGGCTCTAATCTGCAGCCAATGTGAGCTCTGCTGTGCTTACGCCACAACTGACTCTGAAGGAAGAGCCACAGAGGAAGAGGTGTTTTAACAAGTCCTATTCTGTCCCATAGATGTCCTCTAATCACAGTAATAATGTTGATACCTCTGCAACATCAAAGACAGGTTATTCTATTTGATCAAATGTGACCGTACTCTAATGCCTGTCACTGGCCATATTCTTATGTTTATATCATGGGTTTGGAGGAATCCTCATGAATATTTATGCCCCGCTGCAACTGAATGCTCAGCATGAAATGAAATGCTGCGCTGCTTGAGGGTTGTTTGCCTTGAGACACAAATCTAAATCTACATATTGCCCGTTGCATACAAATAGAAGTGCTACAGGCTTGAACCTGCAGGCTACTTCAATCTACTAGTCTGTTCAAATTTGGAAGATACCAGTTAATTTGAGTGTACTGTCGGGTAGACTTAATGAATATTTTTGGTGTTTTTCTTTCTATTTCTTTTTATTACACATTAGGTAGGGCTGGCAGTGTTGTTCAAATACATTTTGTGTTATATTTGTTTAAATTCTCATTACATCCCAACAGCAATCAATAAATCAAATGCTTTGACAAAAAAAAAGAATAAAATCAGGTATCTGTGGCTGTCGTAGGACTGTAATAAGCATTAACTGTATATAAGAAGTGGATGTTACCGTGACGTCACTCATTAGTTTGTGGACTGCCGTTTTAAAGTCTCGAGTTCAGCCGTTGTCATCTTGGTTTTAAGCCATCACTGCCTTGTTTTATTGGAAGAAGTGAAACAAGAGCATGGGGCTAAGTACAACCGAACTCTGAATAAGACATTTTTAGGCAACTAAAATGTTACAATTAACTTTCATGAACTGAAAACACACTGTGAAAGGGTTAAAGTTGGTAGACAAAAAAGCAGTCAACTCCCAGACCGGACAATGCTGTGTTAGCGACCTGTCAATCACAAGGTAGCAACGCCCTAAAGCATCCCCTGCTTTATTATCTATTTTTACTCTAAATTGTACCGTAATTTACTAAATGAACATCATACTGTATTGAAGAAGACTTGAAACTAGTGATTGAGACCATAAACTCATGTTTACAATGTTTACTGAGGTAATAAATAGGATAAGAAGTCTGATTGTATAGAAGTCTATGAGAAATAGGGTCATTTTCTCATAGACTTCTATACAATCAGGCTTCTTTTTGCGACCAGAGGAGTCGCCCCCTGCTGGCTATTAGAAAGAATGCGAGTTTAAGACACTTCTGCATTGGCTTCACTTTTCAGAACTGGAGGTTGCCCACTGGTAATAAGCCTGTGCAATCATTTCATTCAGCCTACCTGCATGTCTACCTACCTGCCTGCTTGTGTGCACTCTGCTCGTGCACTCATTGCAGAGTTATCGGAGTCTTCCACAAGCTGCTAGCTTGACAGCTGTGAGTACTAACAATAGCCTTGATTGTTTATTACGTTAATAATAATATTTTTTGTGGAGTGGCTTTAAGTTTTATTTACAATTTTGTGTTTAATTTATGAATTGAGTGGAATTTGAGTGAATTGGTAAATAGAGTACATGTATTATTTGTCTTTTTACAGATAGATGTTTGTTGCCTGACAATCACATCTCCGTGAGCACCAAGACGGACGCAGTGCATGCATGGGCCACTATGAACACAGCATAATTTTCCAGCAACATTAAAATAACTGCATTTTCTCTTCCATGGTCCAATAACTGAAGAAAGGATCTTGATTTGTTTTCCCCCATGGCTGCAAATCTCATTTTTATAGCACAAGATATTATGTGGCAACCAATTCCAAATCCACTTTTCCTGTCTACTTTTCCATTATCACAATAAAATCGGGGCTCATTTTTATGACGGCTGAATGTTGAAACACATTAAAATGGGCCTGAGAATAGCCCTGCCCTCTTGGCCGTTGTCTTTTGAATTAAATGTCAACATAGGTGTAAAACAAAATGTAACCTCATATTCCGCTGAATATAAATGTGCCATTTGCTGATATAGATGAGTCTGGGAAGAGAAAGAGGCTCATCTCTGCGCTCGTAAATTAACTAGGGGCTGTCCGCGGTTGAGTGACACGTCTTTGATTTGTGGCAAGCAGTTAATTTCAATCCAAATCCTCCGTGCTTGATTCTCACGGCGTCTGGAAAAGGAATATACTGCCATCAAATAAATGACATGTCATGCAACCTTTCAAAATAAGCCATTTGCTAATGTAAGCTAAAGCAAACACACAACTTCAGACCATCATTTGAATAAACATGTGCAGTCAGTCAGTTAACTAGTCAAAATTAATTGCTGATGGTGCCTGGTGACAGCCAATTTAATGATTTCCACCACTGATATTTTTCCAGTGTAATTGATTTCCACAGTGTAATTATGTCGGGACAAATGCAGTGTTTTCAGCAGCAGAGCGCCGTATTAAGTTGTGCGAGACGAGGCTCGGGAGGGCAGCCAGTTTGGACGGGAGAGAAACAGAGGGGTGGCTGGATCCGAGCCATGACCCTTCTACTGTCTCTCTCCAAAACTGTCATTTCCATTAGTGTAGACTCACCAGTGCCCTGACAAACTCTCTCATCCCTTCCAACTCTATTCGATTGGACAAGCACTGGACTGTGTCGTGAAATTCTTCATGAACGGTTGTGTTTTCTGAAGCATGAATAGCTCCACAGTGCTGGTAAATGAAATCAGGAGTATACAGTACATAATGGAGAAGTTTCTTATAATGGCGAACCTTTCATTGGAATGTGAAATAGGACTTTAAGGAGAGTGGCTACGGGCTACGACCTGGAGCTCGTCCAATATGTGTTCTTGAGTGGTGGAATTTAGATTTGCAGTAATGATAGCTTTAAGATCATTTTCTATATGGAACCATAAGGACTGCTGTCGGTGACTGATTATGAAGCAGGAGCAGCTACATGCTTGCATGTCTCAAGTCGGACTATTCCTCATGATTTTCATCATATTCACTTCACTTCACTTCTATTCAAAAGTATGCATTTTGACATAAGATGGAAATATATTTAGGCAATAGCTCACGACAGGCCGTGGTATGTTGTGATTATATCACAGCTAATGGGTGTAGTTTGGCTTTGCTAGCAGCAGGTAGCATATTTCTTTTTTCATCACAGGCTAGTGTTACATTGATTTCATTATTTGTTACCCATCTGTAACCTGTGCCGTGATGGTGTAAGCGATAACCCCGTGACCCTGTCGCTAAGCAACCATGAGTCTAACTTTTTTTCTCAGACGTGGAGTGATACTGAAAGTGCAAAGGTTAGACACCTCATAGCAGTGGTATTTGGGTATCATATCACAGCTGTGAACCAATCAGATTGCTTAATTTGAGTTACCCGTTTTTAAGGGCATGCAAAGGATAATGTACAGCTAGCTGGTCATTGTTGTGAAATAAACCCCGAACCCGGTTCTTGGGGTTTATTTCACAACAATGACCCGTAAGCTGTACATTATCATGCTTATTACACGGCTACTAACTTAAGAAAATTAATGATTTGACACAGAAATGATCCGATATCAGAACAGCACCCATAGCAACAGTCTGTTATACATAGCAACGGTCTGCTATAAAGAAATAACAGACGGTAGAATAGCATGATTGACCAGTCAGAATCGAGTATTCAACAAAGCCGTGTAATAAAAATAATATCTTGTGTAAATTACAGTTTGTATCAGTGTTTTGTCTTCTTGGATGCACAAAACTGAATCATGAAATGTAATTGTCAACATGTGAAATAAAAGGCATCTAAAAAAGCAATAGAAAAAGCGGCATTGCCTGCAAGATAAAAGACTGTGAAGACAAGATGAGGAAAAAAAAAACAGAGCAAAATTGAAGAAGAGAAGAGAAAAGGATGAAGGAAGGATGAAATGCTCTCTACAGACAATCCATTTACTCCCAAACACACCTTGGGTTATTGAGAACGATAACAATGCGGCAAGGGCCTTTTGTACCGTGGCGCACAGACACATGTTTCTCCTAGGCTGACATAATTGCCATTCTTCCTCTATTTTCTATCTGGGCAACATCAATCTCTGTTGCCGGTCTGTCAGAACTGTCGGCGGTGCCGAGCACAGTCAGGCTTCCCCGTATCAGAGCTTTGTGAAGTGCTGGAGCTATAAGCACAAGATGCAGCAGAGGAGGAGAGATCACACAACTGGGCTCAGCCCAAAAGACTCTGTCCCTCCTCTTTACATCGTGTGTCACCAGATAGATTTAGTGTAAAACTCTGACTTCAGCACCAAAGCTCCATATGGGCTGACAGTAACAAATTGATTCTTGTTGTCTCTGCGACGTCTAATATCACATCAATAACACCTAAAATGGAATGGCAAAAGCAGGGAGCGTGTGACAGTGAATATGGGGGGGCACATCAGGACTGATGAGGATGTACACACGTCACATACATGAGCGTGTTAAGGAATCAGATTTGAAAAGAGCATGTTGATAAAGTATGAGCTTGTGCAGTCGGCAAAAGTACGACAAAAAAAAAGCCGAAGAATATCCTGTGCACTGTGAACATAGACTAATCACTGTTTCAAACATTTTTTTTCACAACTTTGGGATGAAAAAGATTGTTTGAGGGGAGAAGCAATATTTCACTGGGTGAAATAGGTGCAGGCAATCTGCCTTTGGAGTGGAGAAGGCAGCAGTGTTTTATAATGGAAGAAATTCAATGTGACATGTCGAGAATGAATTGCTCAGTCAACCAGAAATATCCCTTGTTCTAATGGCTTGGGACATTCAGTGGCGTGTTCTCTCCTCCTCCTCCTCCCCGTCCCCCCTTATTTCTCTCTATCTCTCCTTCCCTATATCTCCCTCTCCGTCCGTACAAACACAACACACATCTGTAATGGATAAGGTTTTAAATAGTCATGATTGCTGAAATATACCAAAAATATGCAGCAACTAAATTTGAACAGCAAGTCTTAATAAAGGGTTTGATGGAAGCAGAACATAGCTGACCTACTGTGTGAAAGAAAAAATGGCTTAATATCATTACTAATATTACAGTAATTGTGCCTCTGATATCATTACTATATCATAACTATATCATTACTATGTCATTACTAACCTTGAAGTAGGAGATCATTATTATTTTTTAAAACAAAGTTGTTTCAAAGAAACCCTGTTAAGGTCAATTATGAGAGCTATTTGAATAATAAATCAATTTACATTTTAGGTAGGAAACAGGGCTGAACGATTTCAGGAAATTGTCTATTGTGATTTTTCAGACCAATGTTGCAGTTGCGACTTAAATTGTAATTTCCATAAATTTAACAACAGGCCTGTATTTGTGGTAGTCTTAAACAAGATATGATTGCGGCAAATATAAACTCATTTGGTGTATGCATAGAATCCGATTTTTTTAAAGCAGTTTCTTCTTGTTTTTTATAGTCAGTTAGAGAAAAGTCAACTTTCTTAGTTTTATCCGCACTGTAGCTGCTTAAGCTAATGTTAAAGGTGAAATTGGGAGCATTTCTGTTGTCTCTGCATGTCTCTCAACATGGCGACTGCTGAGCCGGTGGCACGTAACTAACGATCACGCGAGATGGTTAAAGTTAAGCATTGACTTTAAATAGTTAAGGTTCCGATAGGTCGTCGGGCAACAAGTCTTGCGAGAGTTTTTCGCAATTTGCGGGTTACCTTCTAGACACGACCCAGCCAGTGGGGCACACTCACATGCAGTAACATGCACTAAAAGCATGCGCTGCCAGCCCGGCTATGTCAACAAAGCACAGATAATCTCTGATTACAGCACACACAGAGGAAGAGAGACTTCTCTGCTCAGGTAGACATAACTCCTCTACATCTTTACATAGCAAATAGTTGTTTGCTGATATACTAATGCTCTGGATATCATATAAAGCACCTTTAACATTAGCTTCACAGACAGCACGGATCTGATTCAGAGCTTGTAAGGTGCTCATCTTTAAAGTTTAACATCCTGGCAACTCGCCAGCTGTCTGTCATGTACACTCGACAACTGCCAAATTACCTACAGCTACATTACCTACCTCGAACTGACGTGTTCATCAGAAAATTATACAGAGTGCTGTTGCTTCTTTCATGTGTAAATAGTTGCCTACAGACACAGTTTTTTTGCGGGGGGGTTGCTGTTGTAGCTTAACATATAGCTGTAGGTAACGTTAATTAGCTACAGCTGAGTAAGTGGTAGCCGGGTTAAACTGTTACCTTCTACATGTTAAGACACTTCATTCAAATCACGTCGTGCAATACATTGCGATCTTTCAGGTCACGATTTACTTAAAAATACAATCAATTGTTCAGCTCTAGTAGATAATAAAATTGTTGCCTGATGTTCAACGATTAATATCTAAAAAGACATTTATGCCAAAAAAATTTCAGTGAAAAAAAAATAGCAACTTAGTGCTTAGAGTGATATTTTTTTTCAAAGATAGACTTAGATTGAAACTCTTACATGTAAAATGAATATGTAAAGCATGCTAAAATGGCCATGCTGCAGCTTTATCTGTGAAGTGGGCTGAACATAATGCGGCAAGGTGTGTGCGCTGCAACGATAGAAATGTATTTTCCCCAGGTCACTGCTGTGTTGTGATATGTGTACTCTGGCTGCTGATACAGAATATGTATTCCCTTCCCAGTGAAGATAGAGGATGCACTGTCATGTATCCTTTTGCATTACTGCCGTCAGAGTGTACACACTATATGATTGGCACTTTAGATATTCATCCTGTCCACAGAGCATGTCTTACCTTACATGAAATATGATTTCTTGAGAAGTGTAATCATGGGTTGGAAGATTGCTTTCTATTATCCAGGAGTGAAAATGATAAATTGGTGCTGGGGGGAAAAATGTTTCAGATGTCAGTTTCATCGCGGGGCTATTTTACACACGCGCTCAGTTTCATTGTGTTAGGTGTCTGATCGAAGTATTGTTGAAGATTGTGATGATTCTCCCCTCTCATCAACAGGGTTTTGTGAGGGCCGACACAGCATATAATCTGTTCTCAGGATGAGTTAACCCGCGGTCAGCGCAGCCAGCTAGGGGAGCCGTGCTTCTCTGTGAACACTAGACACCTTCTTATTCACGAAACTTAGCTGCTGCTGTCCTTGCGCTGAAATGCAAACAGGAAACAAACCAAACTCAGAGGCTAAAAATATCACGGCATTAAGATAAGGTTATCTGGCTCCTGATAACAGGCTGCACAATACATTACATATTAACCAACATTCACACTCTGGTGTTTCAACACTTGTGTGCAGCACAAGATCACAGAGGAACTGTCGTTTTCATAACACAAAAGTGGGCCTGCTTTCAGAAAACACACATTTGTGTTAATTTTTACTTAATGCAAAACACTAGAAAAATCAGTAGTTTAATAGAACCATTTTACATAGTAATCTACAGGGTTCATTTAGAAAAACAGAGATCCTTGTTCAGGTTGTTTTCATACACAGTTCAATCCTATATAACCCACAAAATCAATTCTTATTTAATCCACGTAATCATGAACCAGGAAGTAGCCAATAAAGAGCAATAAACACCAATTAGGAAGGAGGTTGGGGTGAATAGGTGGTCCAGAAAACACCGGATTTTTGTACAGAAGACTGGTGTTCGTATCCTGTGTGAAAATCAGAAGTCGTAGTGCAGAAGAACGTTGATTTATTTGTTACGCTACTTCCTAGTTATTTTAACCTAAACCACAATATTTTCCTAAACCTAACTATGTTGATTTGCTGCCTAAACCTAACCAAGTTGTTTCCTGTGAAGACAAAAGTTTATGTTGAAAAGACTGTATGCATGTAATGAGCAAAATTGACATGTGCTACTGAACATTCGTAGGAAAACCAAAGACGCTTTATAATAACAATGACGTATTACAAGCTCTGTCAATGGTTTGAAATGGTATACACTTCCTGTCTCCTAAGTGGGTGTGATCATTGCGCGTTTGCCTCTCCCCCACATCTCCCCACCTCGTTTGGAAATGTTGTGAACGTTGTGTGGATGGATAAAAGCAGACTGGGTTATATTTGCATAATGTATTTATATTTTCTTTTATATATATATATTTTCTAACATTAGATATTTACACAACTAACAGCCATATTAGTTGGCTAGGGCGTTAGTGAACTTTAGTTGACACATATCACGAGAGCGTGTTCCTGAGACAGAGATAGGTCTCGAACAAAGTTAATTTTCTCCTGATTTGTCCGTCTGAAAGATTTTAGTGTCAGAATGTTCGGAAGATATGTGACTTGTGAAAAATGGTCCAATATATACTGGGGGAAAGAATCTGTCATAATCTGTGTTCACGTTCACTTCTGTCATTGGAGTTAATAGACTAAGGACATGCCGCTAGTCTCCTAAAGGGGCGGGGCAATGGTGAAACCCATGTGACACAGATACAGGAAACTGACTCTCTCTGAACTGTCTCTGGGAAAACACACAAAAAATGAGAAATAACTTTTTGTAAGATATCATATTAACCGTTGTATGAGGATGTTTTATTTATTTTCCTATATTGCACTCAAGGGAATAGCAATCAAACTGGTGTCGGTTTATTCATTTTTAAGAATGGCCTTCATCTGTTTAATATTAATACATGTTGGCTGAAAAGTGAACACCTGCACTGTCGGATGCAATGAACAGCAATACGCTGTATATAGATGGAATGCATAGAAACATCCCAACAGTGCTGTTTATGGTGCATGCAGTATCCCAGCTGTTTGTGGCAAAGATCCACAGCAATCCACAGGGTATGAGGTCCAACAAAGTGGGCTGGAGAATTTGTCATTAGATCATTAGCACTGGAAACCCCCTTCCTCTTGGAGCTAATGCACTGTTGTCTATTCACACAGACCCGTCTCCTCCCGAGCTCTAGCTGCGCTAAGCTAATACTCTCCGAGGCGTTAACATTAAGCTGGGCTACAATGTCCGGTGGAGCCGTGGAGAAAGGGGGCTCCCCGTGCAGCCCCATCCAGCGCGCTGTTTAGAGTCAGCACACCATTAGTCAAATCTCCTCAGCCATGAAAAAAAGGAGGAGGGGGGAGGGGGAAAAAATCAAAACAGAATATGCATGCATAAAATTTAACACATTTGTTCCCATGGTAACCATTCAGCATGTCATTCACTTGTCAAGCCGCATCAGGGCCGATGGGGTCCATTGTCTGGGTCCTGGTGAGCATGGTTGCCTGGAACAGACCCGGCCCCCTCTTCCTCCCTCTGACCGACATCCAGGTCATTCACCACGCTGTTATTTCTCTTTAATTCACATCGGGCTCGTTTTTTCATCGCTAATCACACGACAAATGACCACCACCGCTCAAAAAAAAGAAGGGGATAATGCAGTGCAGTACTGAGGCATGGCTTTTATGATTCTTATGAATAGAAGTTGGGGGGGTGTGGGATTAAGGAGAAATTCAGGGCCCCTACTCTCAGGCCAACACCTCAAAGATTTCCCCCCTTAGCTTATAGATTTGGTGGGCGGTGAAGGCAGCGCAGAGCCTCAACGTCTATGACTGGCTGTCAAGATCAGTTTAACAGTCACAATGGGAGAAAAGGCCATTTGACTTCTGTAATCTTTTGGAACATGCTCCGGAGTTGCTGTTGATTGGCACTGCTCAACTATTTCCCCTGTGAATAGCACTGTGCTGGATGTTAGGTTGTTGGATGTTGCTTTAAAACACTTGTTAAGGTGCATTGTTCTTATCTTTTTCACAGAATTATTGCACGAGACATTGAGTGAAAGAGAGCGGCGTTACAGAGTAAATTAGTTTTGCTGTTTTGACGAACACTGAGCTCCATACAATACAAATGCACGCTTCCTCCTTTAGTTAATAATCAACCTTTATCCTAACTTACAAATGTGTAAACGTTGGCTGCGAGGTGAGGTCTGACCACTCTGTTGTACTTGTTTCCATGACAACAGCAGTTATAAAACTGTGAAATGTACCCTGTTTTGGGTGATACGGCTTAATCTCTTAATTCCTCCTCATTTAAAGCAGATAGCACCTCTTGACAATGCTTCTTTTTTCCCAAGTTGACAACAACATATTGCAAACCACGCACCCAAGCAACAACACAGCATTGATTATTAACCCCTGCGTGGAGGAAGCTGCTCTCCCAGCTCCGCACATGTGGGGAGCAGATAGTTAGCTGCAGACGGTCCTCCTGAGGACGGCTGTGAGCCGAGGCGTTTGGTCAAACAGCCATTTTTCAACACAACAACATGGCCGCTCCGACCAATCACCTGCCTCGGCCCAATCAATATACATCAGTGGAGATAATATATGGTATCGAGCAGAGTATAAATCTGTGTTGCTGTCAGTTCATTGCAGTTTTTATTTGGTCCACTCTTCTTCTGCTGTGTTAACTTGAAGGGGGCTGCACCCAAACCTACAGTGCAATTTTGTGAAAACAGCACAGCAGTGTAGCATCTACAGTAATAATACAAACTGAGACTGGTTTGTTTTTTATCATATTGACAGTTTTCACCAGCACTCTTGTTAGTCATGCTTGTAAAGTACACCTTCAACAAACACCAGTACAACCTTCATACTCATTTTTTTTTCCCAGCGATATAGCAGATATCAAATTGTACTAACCTGTAATAGTTAAATGAGAGATATAGAGCCGTGTCTCGGAGCTATTCGCACAACAACCAAATGTCAGCACAGGAGCATGGAGAATGAATAAATGAGAAACTCTATTCCGGTATATTAAAAAATGAAACTGGCGTGCACAATCAAACAGCATGGTAATACACAATACAGTGTCCTTGGAAATAGAAGAGTATTGATAAATGACAAAATAACAAAATGCAGGAGGGGAGACTTAATTAAAAAATCCCTTTTATAATGAATAAGAGAGAGAATATGGTAAAGAAATGGACTTGCATTTATATAGCGCCTATCTAGTCTTTTACACTACATGCCAATTTTAACCCATTCACACACACACAGTCATACACTGATGGCAGAGGCTGCCATGGAAGTTGTCACCTGCCCATCACGATCTAATCTAAATACACATTCACACACCTATGGCAGAGCCTTCAGGGGCAATTTGGGGTTCAGTATCTTGCCCAAGGACATCTCGACATCTGGACTGGAGGGGCCGGGGATCGAACTAGGGCTGTCCGAACTAGGGTTTTTGGGCTTCGAAGCTTCGGTGAGAAATATTCGAAGGTATTCAAAGCTACTGCTGCACTACTGTAAACACAGGCACCTCTACACACAACAAACAGCGATATCCGTCTGAGAATAATTAATAATAATGTTGAATAGGAATAATGAATAATGTTGTGGGATTATTCCTTATTTCATGACCTATTTTGAGATTTGTACATTATTATTACATACTTATACATAAAAAACATTTCTTATTTTTTTTTTTTTAAATGAAGCATTCGAATACTGATTTAAAGGGTGATTACCATAGCAACGGTCGAAGCTTCGAAGCATTCGGGTCAGCCCTAGAACGAATCGCCAATATTCCGGTTAGTGGACGACCCGCTATACCTCCTGAGCCACAGCCACACTGGAATGTGTGAGGCCACAAACATTGAAAGGTAATGTGTTTTTACAATTTTTCAACCTCAATATACTCTATATAAGGGGTTCTCAAACTTTTTTGGGGCCTTGCGCTCTTAGATTCAATTAGAACTATTTGTATTATAAAACTTTTTGACCTAAATAATTCAGACCTGTTTCATAGTGACAGAAACACATTTCATTTTGAATCAATTTTGGTCTCCCGTCGCTGTTCTCAATAAAACAAAACTCTATATAACTGTCATCATATCAATTTAGTTAGTTAGTTTCACTGAGTGAAGTGACTGATTCATGATAGATTGACGTGATGTGTGACAATCATATCAGAGATTCTATCAGCCCAAAGCTAACGTGGGTGGGAGTAATGGACACACTATGCTTATTTTATCTGTGCAAATGGTCTCCATCTTTAGATATGCATTTTTTTTTGACGATAAAGCACAACTTTATTATTTATAGCAAATGATTTGGCGGACCCCTGACAGAGTGCCGCTGGGGGTCCCCGGACCCCGCTTTGAAAATCCCTGCTCTATATATTATCATGTAGTCTTCATATTTTCTGAAGGAGCAGATTGGTTTAGACTGATTTAGGTCCTTTTGTGATGAGCAGACAATCACGTTGTTATATAGAAAGTGAAGAGAAAATGGAGGGGAATGCAAATGAGCTGCTGACTATGCACCACAGTTCCTATGTGAGAAGTATGTTTAAAACCCAATTCTCCCCCTGTCATATCATTTTTTTCCTTGTCGCTGTCTTTTGAAAACCATGTATCTCCAAAATGTCAACTTTTCATGAGCCAAGAAACAACCCTGTTTTCAGCTTTGTTACGATGCATTTAACATTGCATACATTAACTATTTACACATCAAATACGTAGCAACATTTGCATTCACTTGAAGTAATGTTTTCTATCAGATGATGGCATTGGGTTTTAAATGGCTTATTTAACTTTAGAAATTGGAGAATTTTCTGAACCCATAAAGTAACACTTAATTGTTCAGTTTAAAATTTGGAGATACTAGGTTTTCACTGGACAACAAACTCAATCATACATCATATTTGTATATATATACATTTACAAAGTAAGTACCCCAAAATTCCCTGATTTTTTAAAATACAAAAATTAAATGAAAGTAGTGACCCCCATCAGGTCTCTCTTGCATTGAGAAGCATTTCTTTGGCACAATGGAAGACTTTCCTATTCAGTAGAGTTTACACTATATTTTATGCATGGTAATGGCTATGGAGTAATACACAAAGTTAAACCTCCCATTTACTGGTCACGTAAGAGTCAAATTTGTTTTTTCATGCAGTCTGATGTGATTGAAAGCAGTATAGAAATGTTAGACAATCACATGGAGAGATTGGGGATAAGCCTCGACAAATAAAAAGACCCGAAGGTGCACTCTGGCCCCGCTACAAAGTGGAAGGGTGTGAGAAAAGGGGAGTTAAACAGTACCCAGGTTTCAGGGCTTCTTAATAATTTCTCCTCCCTGGTGAAAGTTTGGGTGTGGGAGTCGTGCCTAAATAGACGTGAGACGTGCTCGCCGCCCCTGCTCACAGCCAGCACCGGGCCTAATGAGGCATTAATCGGAGGTGTGGGATGTTGCTCTTTAGAAAAGCGCGGGGTCAGCAAAGCACAATGAAGATGACAACAAAGACTGGGGAGGCAGTGGCCCAAACGAGGGTTTCTCTGAACTGTATGCTCAGCAATCACTTCAAAAGCACGGTGACAGAATATTCACCAAATTTCAATGGAAAACATATGAAAGGGCCTTTGAACGCTTTTGTTTGTAGGTTTTCCTTTTTTCACCAGGGTGATTAACCCCCCTTTACTATCCCACCCCCACGCACGTGCACACACACACACGCAGACACGTCAATCCATGTGCATTCTGGAAACCAGTATGCGATCATGTCTGATGTGCGTGTATTTTAGTTTCTCTAACGAACCACAATGGGTCTCATTTGTTCTGACGGACATGGTTTTATTCCATAATAATTCATGAGCATTTACAAGGCTGAGCTATTATTATCATTGCACACAAAAGATTTGCATTCTGCACAAGCAGAAATCAGCTGCTGGTTGACCCTGCTCTTAACTCCGGTGCATATTGAGTAGTTTCTCCGTAAACACTAGAAGTATGAAAAAAAAAAAGGTTGATTGTTTTTCCAGTTTTCTCATCAAAACAGTAGATTGTTTGATATTCATGCTATTGCACCACTGTTTGGATTGCCTCTTGAGCATTTTTTCAGACTTCAATTTGTTTTCATTGTTCTTGGCATTGAGAAATAAAACAAGAAGGTTATTGAATGTTTTATTTGAGGAGAAGATTCACAACGGCCGCTACATTATAGCTAAAAAATGGTGAGGGTAAACTAGGTCAACTATAACATTGTGTTTTTATCTTAGTGTGAGAAAGCACATTAAACCAGTGGGTGTCTTTTATTACCAACAATCCAAAAATAAACATTTCTCCAAAGGTGCTGTGTGTTAATTAGGCACGGGGTCAACAATCATAAACTGGTTTTGTTAGTTTTTATTATATGTGGTTCATGCAGCCACAGATGGCTGTTAGACCAACCGGCCATCTGGATGTGAATGTGTGTATCCCAGAGGAAACTCACTATCCCCTGATACAATGAAGGGTCTGAGTCTGACCTGCCTCCACACATATTTGACATTTCTCAAATATAGAGCATACTTGTTTTGTTCCTCTTATTTATTATTAGTAATTAGACATAATGATTTAACTGTAACTGTATAACGTAAATGTAATTAGCTCATTTAAGTCCATTCCAATGCAAACATTCACAAAATCCTAAACACATATGTTTTTTTTTGGCCACGTAGAGGCAGCGGAAACAAGCTACAAACACAAAATTGACATGTTATCACATTTTAAAGGGGACATGTCATGCTCATTTCCAAGTTCATTCATGTATTTTGGGTTTCCACTTGAATATGCATTCATTCTTTAGTGTTTAAAAAAACACATATTTTTCTCATACTGTCCGTCTGAATATACCTGTATTCACCCTCTGTCTGAAACGCTCCATTTTAGTGCCTGTCTCTTTAAGACCCTCTCCGGAAAAAGCCAAGCCTGCTCTGATTGGCTCGCAAGAAAAATATGGTGCACCTTTACAAAGGTAGTTCTCAAACTGTGGGTGATATATTCTAATGAGCCTGCATGGGACGGTAAGATACTGTGTATTCCCTTTAAGTTGATACTGCAAACTTGTTAGCATACATTTGACTATTTACACATCCAGCTAATATGTAGCAACATTAGGCACTGATCAAGCTGCGGTATTTGACGAGTTGGGAGTGAGAACAGGTTGTGTTTATAGTCATTTGATCCATTGTTATTCTATTTAATTATTTATTTTGTTATGCCTATAGTATTCTATTGTTGCCTGTTGTTACACTAGTTGTAATGATAATAATTTCCAATTGCTTTAGCTGACCTTTTGGAAATTCACTTTGGCTTATTTTCGCAGTTCTGCATAGGACTTCATAGGAGACAAGTCAAGTTAATGATATTGTAGCTTTATTATAACATATCCAGAAATATAATGCAGAGTTTTGGGCCAATTATCGCTGCAGCAGTCAGCAATACTGACAGATTGGGAGCCATGCTCTAACATCAGCTGCAGAGAGCAAGATTCAAGTGATGTGAAAATATGTACAATACATACTTCGAATTTATCTACATGAACAAATACAAGATCAGTACATCACAACATTTTGGTGTGTGTGTGTATATATACATATGTATCTGGGGTACACAAATAGTTTATACCTTAATACCATACAGATTTTTTTTATGCCATTTGACCACTGAAATTATTTTTTGTGGGGTAAAAGGCAAGTGACCATCTTCAGCAATTCAGTGGTAGGGGGAGCTCTGTGATAGACCTTTAAATGAAGTTTTACAGCTGAGGCACAGCTGAAAATGGAATCAATAAATAAAATGTGCAACAATCAACGGGTTTTACTTGGCATTTATCTGAAGTGGTCACGCAGGAACCTTAATAATAACTGGAGGAGATGACATGCATCGCCAATATCCAATATGTAATAAAAAATAATTTTATCAGCAAATTACATTAGCCTAATAGAAGAAAGTAAACAGTCATAATGTATTGTAGATGGTGGATGCTATAGTGCCTTAACAGCTAGTATTGATTTGAATTGCCTTCCAGACACTGCCTCATCATCCCACAAATGACATTACACTTTGATTGAAAATGCCTTTAAAGTTAACTGCTGGGAAAGGTAATTTATTTGGCAGCTACTTAATTTATTCCTCCTCTGATGCGCATTCATCAGAGTGATCAATAATCAAATGATTTCACTGATTATGTGAAATGAAATGTACGGAATTAGCTCATGTAGCAATCTCAGACAGCTCTTCATATTACAATGGAAATATGGGATGTATTACACGGTCGCAATAGTTTTATGGAGCAAATTAGATGAATTTCGAGAGGTGTCTGCCACTTACTCTTGATCTCTTGTTAAATGCAAATGAGCGCACTCAGCGGCATCTCAGTGAGTGCACCGTGGATCCTTTGAAAAGGGAAACAAATGGCTAAGAGGAAGACACGGGATGGAGAGGCAGCAAGAGATGGAACCACGAAGCTGGCAGCGTTGTTGATGCTCCGAGCTTTTTTAAATCCAAACATTTTCTCTGGGTTTCGATTGAATATTTAACTATTGACCTTGTGTGTGCTCAGCGATCAAAGCAACAGACCCTTCAACTCTGAGGGAGATATTGAACACTTGTTTTTGACATGGGCCTGTCAAATGCTGTTGCCGTGGCAACGCGGACACTATGCAAAGTGAGGCCTCGCTCACCGTTGCCTGTTGTGTCCAGACAGTAATTCAGAAATACATTTCACTGTCAGATTCTGCATTGTGTCATTTGAATGTTTCACCTCCAACGACAGAGACAGCACACTTATATATTTACATCCAGTATAGAGTCGTAGTAAGAGCACTATTCAAAGCAGGACAGACATTGAACTATTCACCTTAACAATCCTCCCATGTCAAGCACAATTGAAATATCTGACTTTGACTTGTTTTGCATACCTTTTCTTTGCAAACTATGTGCTCAACAACATGCACTCAGTTTCACATGTACTTGTCACATCACAAAGATGAATGCCGTTTCTTAGATAGTTAGTGAATGGCCATGAGCTGTCCCAAGAACAAAGTTTACAAAAAGATAATGATATTCATACGTAACATAACAAACACGCAGGCATTTCTTAGACCTTGAACCTTGTGACACGACAGAGCTGTCTCAACAGTAGATTTAGCATTATGCTAATTTTGACCTGCATGGTGTAGAAGTTAGATTTCAATGAAGCGAGAAAAAGGTTGGAGAAGATGTAATGTTAATGGCTACAAATAGCTGCAACAGTTAAAGCAGCAGTAGGCAAGATGGGAGCAAATACGATTATAAAAAGTTATTCCTATAAAACGGTCACTATATCCTGCCTCTGTTGAATGAACAGCCAATAGGAACGCTCTCTCTCTGAAATGACCTGTGATTTGCCAAAGTCTCCCGTCACGTGCTAGATTTTTTAAAACCATGAAACAGAGCCATGAGGAGGTGCAGAAGTTTAGTTTTCTCTCAGAACACTTGAATTATAATATGCTGAAAGGTTATTATGGATTTTTGCCAAATGATGCCAAAAACATTCTGGCTACCCTCACTTTAATTGAAATTTTAACTTTATTCCAACAAATCATGTACCTTGATGTTAGCAAACTACAAAAAGCAGGCAGACATTTATCTTCCCAGTCAATCATAATTTAGGGCCTGTTAAAAAATATTTATATATGGAAGATTGTCGATTGATATCTTCATGCCTTGTGCATCAAGTATGCCATAGAGATGGAAAAAGAGGTCCAAAGATGGCAGTTGCAGCCAGATAACTTTGTATAAAGCAGTGCATTTTGTTGAAGACTGGGTCTAAGGTTACAAGTGCAACTCAGCAACTAGACACATTTAGCTCCACATTAAATATAACATTTCCATGTGATTGTGGCAATCATGCCAGTAAGGCACAGTCTGTACAAAGCTAAGTAAGAGTAGCTATGAGAAATAAAAGGTTCTTACCAGCACATGTCATCCACAACAGCCATTTGAAGGGAACAGGACCTGTACGTGTTCCACCTGAAGCCTCTAATTTGAAGGAAGTGCTGGAAGGAATTGATTGATTCATGCACAAATAACCCCAGGAAACACAATTTGGTCACAGCTCAATATTCTATTGGTTTTGCAGTTTTTCAAGCGCAAATCAGTGGGAGTGGAAAACATGTGACAATATAGAGATACAATGTATGTACATATTTTTTTGGACCACAATATTGTTAGCACGTGTATTGTTGTATGGAAATAAAATGCATAATTTCTCATGACAAGCATGATGGACGTAATGAACACAAACCTGAAATCATATTAAAAGGCGCAGCATCTGCCTTTGACAGGGTGTTACTGTGTTATTTTCCTAATTGGAGAGGATAGTTGGGTGAGCGACTGTCATTATGTGGCACTGTGATTGGCACAGCTGTTTAAAAGATCTGAGATGGATAATGTGACAGATGAAGATAACCATATTCTCATATTTATTTTTCATTTCTCGCTCTTTTTGTCCTAATGCACCTCACAGAGGGGTGTAAGAAAATATTGAGTATTGTGATATTATGTTTTGTAATATTGTATCGATGCTCTAAAACACTGTGTTGATTTTTAATTAATAGTTTACATGCAAAGATTTGCACAGTCAATACTTTTCATTTCACTATTTCATTTGCAAAGATATGCGATAGATTTAAAAAAAATCACAATATGTCACTTTGCTTACAGTATCGCAATATATCGCAATATATTGAATCGTAACCCTTGTATCATCATACGTATCGTATCGCCAGATTCTCGCCAATACACAGCCCTAATAGCCCGTTGCATCGGTTGTGATCATGCGTTTTAAATGCAGGCTTCAGTGACATGAACATCTTGCCTAATGCATTATTAAATAACACAAGACTGATGCTAGCTCATTAGCTGTATTTGAAAAATGAAGCTTTTAGAACTACAAGTCTGCTCCTCATTAACTTGGTTGCAATCATCAAGAATTAGTCGTTGCACTGGCTCACAACTTAAAATGACTGAACAGAGTTTTTTTCTGCACATGGCAGTGAAAAGCTGGCAAGGTTGGGTGAGCTAGCTATAAATACTCGAGAGAACAAAAGAGCAATTGACTGCTGCAGTGTAGGTGTTGCACCATCTGTTAAGACAACAGAGATCCTACCTTCTGGATTCTTTGTATTCACGAAAGATATTCAGCATATACACCTGCTTTGTTCTAGCAATTGTTTGATGAACCGAGACATAAACTCTGACCTCAGACAAATGGAAATACATTTCATGTCGAGAGGCTTAGTTCACAAACAAAATAAGACAAAAAAATGTCAACTAAACGTTCCCTCATGCCAGGCTGGGATGGGAAAGATCAATCCAAGCTCACATTAGGTGTTAAAAGCATTTTTATAACCAAACTTATAGAAGCAAAATAACACAAAAGTAATATCAGCAAGCTGTGACCTCCATCTAGTTCAGTGTATCCTGCAATGTTTGACAGCACAGAGCCACCCGATCCTGGCAAGGACTCACTATTGCGATGCTAATCAGAATCCCTTTAATGGCCATATGCACTTTATACAACAGTGGGTGACATTGCTGTAGAGACATATCGACAGCTTGGTAAACAAAGTACATAATACTAACACACATGGTAGAAGGACAACCTGAAATGCAGTGCAAAAGGGTCAATGCAAGACAAACAATATGACTGACATCAGATGTAACACCAATATGCCGAATACTCACTCTTCAATAACTTATATATTTGTATATTTGGCTGTAGGTCTCAACCAATGCAATGCAGTTTATGTGGAAAGAATTTTAATGAACTAGGAAATGTTTGTTTTTACATTTCATTCAAAGTAAGCTAGGTCTTGATCAGTCTAATTATACACCATACTGTATATTTGCCACAAAATTAGCGCTGATCTGGCTGACCTTTCCAGTACACATGCATTCAATGAAGCGATAATTAAGAGTCTCATAAGACATGAGAGCTTGCCAATTATTGGTCCTTTAATACAAGGATTTGGGCTGCAAGCTCTTTTTACTCTGAAAATGAATGACTGCCTTACAGAGAAATGTCCAAAGCACTTGAAGTATGTTTGAAGACTGTGGTTTAAAGTAACATCTAGAAGATCAGATGGGGAAAAAAAGATCTGGCAGACCAAATGTACAAACACACAGGTGCCTAATTATAATGATCTAGGACATTTCCAATTAGATCTAGGCCATCTCCAGCGAGGCTTCTCACTTCACTTATACCTACTGTAGTTTTTACATACATTTATTTTATTTTAAACCTGCATTAACTGATTGTTTTTGCCACTTGGAAGCAGTGCTATGTTCGTGAACAGTTGCTTATCATTACACATCCAGCAAACGGAGCAACATTAATATTATTTGAAGTCGTGTTTCTGTCCTGATGAATTGAAGTCCAATAATCACTGTCCCTTTAGCTCTGTTTTGTTCTTCACCAACTCTTGAGGGAAATATCTGGCACTCTATCTAGCTGCTATGTCCTCCACGGCAGCTTTTCTTCCTCAAGTACTTTTAGGTGACTAAATTGACCTTAACCATAGAGGAGGTGGCAGATCAAAAACTGTAACTATGAGTCATTTTTGGAAAAAAAAACAGTCTTTCTTGTTTTGGTAGAACTTGTTGGATAAAACATATTCTTATCACGCTGGTCTTTGTACCGAATGTTCAGGCAGTGAAAGATGTGTTCAATAAAATAAAAAGTCCAATACATATTATAGAAAGAGCCTGTGGTGGAGCTACAGTGTTTCTGTGCAGTATACTTCTTAAAGGAAACAACAATAGTAACCAAAGCAATACTGCGGAAGTATATTCTATCATTTACTACTTTAGATGTTGTGTTGTTATAGTAATGAACACAATTATAAGCTATTCTGTTGCAAGTTTAATGGTGCAGGGCATTTTATAATAATACGTTTCCACAGTGCCAGACGTTTCTTTATATAATGCTTTGATAATGAGCTGTATATATAACCCTCTGTTCTCTGAAGCGTCGTGCTTTTTAGGATGCAACGAGGGGCAGAGAGAGGCCGCTACTTCATTAGCTTTCAAGTTTAGACCTGGTAATTGAAATACATTAGGGCGATCTAAAATGGATCTGATGGTAAATATAAAGTGATTTTTTTGTGGAAGTAGGGACGGGCTCTTCAAGTAAATGTAAATTTGTATATGCCAAATGTGTATGTGTGTGTGTGTGTAATCCGCGTGCTTGCACAGCTAGAGAGAATAAAAGGAGGAGAGAAGGTAAAGGGGGGGGAGAAATAGTGAGTAAAAAAAGAGAGAGAGGGAGAACTGAGTTCAGTAATATCCATTAGATTTATTGTGGTGCAATTCCCAGTCCCTCCAGTTCTGCCTGAGGGGGACTATATTACATTTCATCACAGTTTCATTTTCTCCTGCAGATGAGAAATGGGAGTTCTGTAGCAGTAATGTAGCATGTATGTGCTAAATCTCATCTCTAATAAAATCAAACACATCACAACTCCTGGCACTTTTGCTACAGGTCCATGACAAAATGAAATACCATCTGTTATCGTATCAAGACCAGCTTATTAGAACATAAAAATCAAACACACCCAAGGAATAAGAATGGGGATAATGAATACAGGAGGTAATGGGATGTGATGGGAGGACTGGCCTTAGAGGTGGGAGACGGGTCCTTCTGAATCAGAGTCACTTTATTCCCTCAGTGCAGTAAGTATATACTATACATTAATAGTGGGATCACATGTTAGCATTGTCCCAGCACAAGTCAAAGCTGTCCACTCAGAAAAGAATTACAGTAGGTCAGTCTGTGTGTTGTTGCATTTGTGGATTTTAATAAAAGACTGTCTGGGTGTAACAGTTTGCTATTCAGATTACAGGTATTTGATATGCTTGACCCAGTTTAAATAACTGGAAATAAACTGGAATATATTCAGATGTTATTTCCATTTTCGTGAGTTTAGAAATGGACGTACACTCATGAATGTTATTACATATTCATTCAAATTATGCTTGCAAATCACACAGAAAGTAGAATTTGATCTTTGGTTTATGGGCTTCTGTGAGACTCATAAGCAGCTGTAACTTGATAATCATGGCTGCCATGACTTTAAATACTATACTATAATATTCTCATGTACTCATGATAACAGTAGTAGTAGGTGCAGATGCATACTTTTAATAGTAGTAGTAGTTTTGCTAGAAACTGAAGTACATTGTAATAATGTACTAGTAGCATGGGCAGTAGTTGTCGCTGTACTTAAAGGTGCTCTATATGAGAATGGTAGTATTTCTATTGCCTCCTTACGGCTCTAACCATAGCGACAGCTGAGTCGGCGACTCGTAGCTAACAGTGCTAACAGTGAAAAACAGAAGCAACACAGCTGACAGAGCTAACAGTGTTAACCTGGGGGGGGAACCGGAGGGTGGGCGCTACGCTTCCGTCGGTCAGGGCGGCGTTATCAGCTGAAACTGCCGTATGAGCCCAATGCAAAGCGGCGGCCGTGAGCTAGCCAGTGGGGCACGTTCACATGCACGAACATGTACTAAAAGCAGGCACAGCTGGCCCGTCGACGAGAAGCTCGGATTACAACACATGCAGAGGGACAGCGCCTTCATTCTCTGCTCAGGTAGACATTACTCCTCTATACCTTTACATAGCAAATAGTTGTTTGTTGCTATATTTATTCTCTGGGTATCATGTAGAGCACCTTTAAATAATAATAGCAATGTAGTTACAGTCTTACAGTCAATCTTACAGTCAGTTAACAGTCAATTAATTGATTAGTCAAGTGACAAAAAGATAATGGACAATAATCTATTTATTGTTCGAGTAATTTGTTTGCTGGCTTAATTGACTGTCTGCCAAACAGCAATTGGCCAATCATAGTTTAGCAACCAACAGCTCAGTCTTTTAGACTTATATCATCTATGTAGCCATCATGTGCATATTTAACAAGAAGCCTGCTTTTGTCTACATCTGTGTGACATAAGGGACGTAATTATTTCAGAAATAACTATTAATTTCAGTGGTAAAGCTGCCACCATCATCACTGCGAGAGAGCAGAAAGGCGTAACATAAGTAACCAACGCTGATGGGGCTTAATGGTCCATTGTGAGGCTTTGTTACTTCTTTGTGTTTTATATCATTGTAAACTGCATGAGGAACAGTTTGAAGGCTTCACACTGGACTCTCAGACGTTTTCATTGAGTATTTTTCACTATTTTATGACATTTTACAGAAAAAAAGTTAATTTAAAAATCTATCATTTCATTAAAGGTACAGTGTGTAGGATGTGGCGGCATCTAGTGGTGAGGTTGCAGATTGCTACCAACTGAAACTTATCCTGTGTGCCAAGTGTGTACGAAAACTATGATTGCCGGCGTGAAAAACGTGACAACTCGAATGGCCCTATCTAGAGCCAGTGTTTGGTTTGTCCATTCCTGGCTACTGTAGAAATATGGCGGCCAGCTCCGCGAAGAGGACCCGCTCTCTATGTACATATAAACGGATCATTCAAAGGTAACGAAAACAAAAACTATTCTTAGTTTCAGATGATTATACACTAAAGAAAACATACTTATCAATATTATATTCCATTTCTGCCAATAGATCCCCCTTAAATGTAACACACTGTTCCTTTAACTGATCAGAAAAATAAGAAGTTGTAGGGCTATTTTAGGAGGAGTATTAGTGCTACAAGTGCACTTGAAACAGTAGTAGTGGTAATAGCAGTAGTATGCAAATGTATAATAGTAGTAGTACTACTAGTAGCAGTAAAATGTGGAGGAACAATAGTAGTGTTAGTAGTAGTGGAGCTGCAGCAGTGTTATGCACTGTAGCTTGCTGGCAGTGGCCTCATAAAGCAGCTCATTAGCCAGTGGAGCGACAGGGTCAGTTGCCTTAGCTTGATATTTTGTGTCAGTATCAAATAGCTGACAACAGGTGGGGGATTATAATCATGGTTGCACAACTAATAATACCAACTGCTTAGTATATCAGTTACCACACAGACAATGGACAATCACAGCTAAAGGGGGAAAGCAAGCGCTGTGACAGCAATGCTATCAACGCAGACTTTACTGTCTTTGTTTTATCTGGAGCAAATCCAGTCAAACGCATTTGATCTTCAGTGAGGGAGCGTTGGGAAATAGGCGTGAGGAAACAAAAGAGCAGTGGCAGAGAAAAGAAAAGGCAAGAGAGTCGGGGTGAAAATCATTTTCTCTGCTCTGCTTTGTCAATTTCAGAGTGCCATCTCCCGATAGTCATTAAATAAGTTGTGTTGTTGTTTTAATTATCGATAGTAAAGCAATCTGTTCATAATTACAAACATTTGCTTGTGGCAATTACAAACAGTGGCTGGTAGCAGTTTAATTTGCCCGCTCTAATCTTGTCTGTAATTAGAGCACACACAAGCAGAGCACCGGAGTTGTTCAGCTCCAAGGCAAACAAGACAAGACTGAAATTCCCATTATAACAAACTGCTGACTGCCTGCGGCACACAGACCCGCCTGCCTTCAGTGTAAACATTTCCTACATTCTAATCCATTTGTTTAGCTTTACAATGCCATTGCACTGATGTGGCAGGTTCTCATTTCACCCTCTCTGTAAAAAGAAAGTCAAACGAAATTGGAAAAATATTTCATAATATTGCACCACGGCGCCAACAGGGACTACAAGTTGTGTTTATTCATGCTGCGAAAAAAGCTCATCTTAGATCATAACACCTACGTCAATATGAGCTGTAAAGTGCACATCGAGCAGGCATAAACAGGTTTATCATTATCATAATACTGAATCAAATCCAACCTGCTTACATTCGCTGAATTTAAGAGCTGCATGTTGATGGGTGAAGTCAACACTGCACTGTGTGTGTGTGAGGCCACATGTTAAAGGTTTTATATATGCAATCCAGAGCATTTAGCAGCAAACTATTTGCTATGTAAAGATATAGAGGAGTGATGTCTACTTGAGTAGAGAATGAAGTCGCTCTCCCTCTCTGTGTGTTGTAATCAGAATTTCTTTATGCTTTGTAGACATTGCCGGGCTGGCCGCATGTGCATTATAGTGCATGTGCAACCCAGTCTCACGGGAAGGTGTAGGCTATAAATAGCATGATATTACACAGACATTCACAGACATTCACATGTCATGAGGATGCTTTTTAGACTTTTCAAATGCCACGCAAAAAAGCTATTGTAACGTCTGCCGTTAGGTTTAGGCAACAAAACAGCTTAGTTAGGTTTAGGGAAAACGTCAGGGTTTGCCTTCAAATAAGTACGTAAACTAAGTAAAATATGTCATGTATATTAATGCAGCAGTGCAGCGCACCCTCCGGTTCTCCCCCAAGTAAATGCTGTCAGCTCTGTCAACACTGTTGCTGTTAGCACCATTAGCTGCCAGCTGTCACCATGTTGAGAGCCATCCGGAGGCAATTGATATGCTCTGAATTCAGTATAGATAACTTTTATGTATTTTATAGCTTATATTATTTTAGTACTTTGGCATTATGTGTGTATTTTTTAAAGCTCGATATTGTAAATTGCAAATAGTTGTTTGTTGTCAGCACTATTTGTGGTATTAGCACCATTAGCTGCTACCATCGCCATGTTGAGAGCTGTTTGAGGACAATATATATGCTCTGAGTTCCGTATAGAGAAATTTAAGTAGGCTATCTTATAGCTTATATTTTTTTTAGTGTTTTATGTGTGTATTTTTAGAGATTTACATTAAAGATTATAATGATTTGAAAGGAGACAGGCTCATGAAACTCTCAAACACATACAGTGAGTGACACACCACATAAACCTCTCCTTGGACACTGCTTCACCGCAGTCCCACAATCCATCTCTGGATCACAGTGTTGACGGGGCCGGGTTGGGGGGGGGCGCAGGGAACAAATAGTTTTACAAGGCGGGAGATGTGTGTCCATCATGTATCTACTTGGAGTCTCCCCTCACATGACAAGTACATGTCCAGAAATCGCTCTCTGAGGTCAGCTTGGAGATGTTGTGTCAAGCTGCACTGGGAATATGGCATGGAAAACATAGTGGGGGCAATAAAGGGTATTCGGGGTTATGTATGTGTCACACAAGTTCTTCTTTTGTACAGTAAGGCTGCTGAATGATCAATCAGGTTGAAAGGAAGTTTGTATTTTGAGTGCTAATGTATGCATATGAATTGCAACCAAGAAAGCTATTGCATATGCATGTATGCACCCACACATATTTTCTCTCTTTTGCTCTAATAACAATAACAATAACTCAAAGGGAACATCTTTCACTATCACCACAACCCCCATCCCAGTCTGTCTGAGGCCCTTTTTTTCCTCTCAGATGATAGCTATTAATTCCCTTCAGAGGCTGCTTGATGGAAGGCTAACAACATTTTATATTGTTGATACACTTCTGACTCGAGCTGCATGCTCTCAATTACTGATGAAAGATAGCTGGTAACCTGGTTACAAATGGGCTCCGCTGTTTAGATGATGTCAGGCACCTTTATCAAGCCCGGATGAAAATAGAGAGGGGGCTGTCTGTGGACCCCTTCAGCTTCTTCCAGCGCCGATGTTATCCTCCTGTAAAGAGATGCTTAACTGCACATCCAGGTTGGCTCCGTGCCATTTCAATCTGGTCTAAGTGATTATCATTCATAGCGTCTCTCTGCGGAGACACTGACACCAGCTATCTGGGAGATTCTCCCCAGCCCTGTCAATTAAAGGACCAATCCGTAATTGTGGTAATTGTGAAGCCCCCCTCTTGAGAGATTGTCACCTCACTACTGGGTTTGTTTGCACTGAAGACATTTTTTTTTGTATTTTTAATATCTCTATATCAGTGTATTGTGATAAATGGGGGTTTATATATTTTTTATATTGTTAAACCTTTGTTTACATGGGTAATGTTTGTACTATTGCTGCTATTTAGAAATATGATAAGTAAATGACACAAGGTAATTTTTATGTTTACAAGACAGAGCAAATGCAGCCTGTCCTCAAAACTTAGATGAACAAATAAATATAATTCTGTGTTTACAGACAGTCAGAGTTTCATTTTGGGTTTTTTTCTAGTGCTAAATATGAGAGTCTATCTGTTTTGAGATACACTGCAGAATTTTAAGGTCCGTGCCTCTGAAAGAAATGTAACAGCACAACCAATGGACAACTCTGTGTCTGAAAAGTGAAGCCGATGTGGAAGTGCCTTAAACTTGCATTATTTATAACAGCCAGCAGGGGGCGACTCATCTGGTTGCAAAAATAAGTCTGATTGTATAGAAGTCTATGAGAAAATGAGCCTACTTCTCACTAGATGTATTACCTCAGTAAACATTGTAAACATGAGTTTATGGTCTCAATCGCTAGTTTCAAGTCTTCTCCAATACAGCATGATGTTCTTTTAATAAACTATGGTTCCATTTAGAGTAAAATAGACCATAAAGCAGGATATGCTTTAGGGCGTGGCTACTTTGTGATTAACAGGTCGCTTCCACAGGGTTGTCCAGTCTGGGAGTTGTTCATGATTTCGTCTTAGAATTCTAACCCTTTCACAGCAGAACTTGAGGCTTCAAAACCAGTCCACAAACCAATGGGTGACTACCCGGTGACTACGTCTGCTTCTTATATGGGCCTTCATTTTCCCAATGGCCCATATTGACTTCAATTTTAATACAGAAGAACCTCTGCACACTAGAAGAGAAACAAAATGATCCTTATCAAAGCAGATATTTGATGCTGAACAAAGGGATTTCATTATTGATATAATCCATTTCTGAAGCATTTATCTGTTATGCAACATGCAATAAAGACTTCCTCACTCTTGGCTTTTTTTATCATTAGTAGTGGTAGTGGTTTGTCATTAGATTAAAGCCAGAGAAAAGAAGGGAGCAGCAGAGGTAAAAAAAATAAATGGATGTTTTTTTTATGAGTGGCTCTCTGAATGTTTCTGCACCCCGGGTCTGTGGCCTGAATACAAATGCAAACTGTTACATAATGAATGAGCGCTTTACTCTGGGAATAAAGATTAGCAGCTGACCCCTTTTACATCATCATCTTATTTCAGGAACAAGAACCTCTTGGGCACGGCAACTACTGCGCTGCATTCTCTCATTTTTAGTCTCCACTTACTTACAAGTTGGTGCAAAGGGAACGAGAAATGATTTTGTTGCGACAATGATCAGGTTATCATGAGATGTCTTGTGTATAATGCCGCTGCTCTTGCATACGCATATTATGATGCTGTAATGAAAGTGAATGAAGAGATGATGGGATGATCAGAGGAGATTTAAACGTCTCTCTAGCTTACAAGTGAGGGTCAACAAATAAACACAGGCTTCTGGTTAGTGAACTTAATGAATAAATCATTGAGCATGACCCACCCACCTTCCCCCAACACACACATCAATCCATTGCCCATCACAACAGAAGCTACACCCCCCCTCTCATTCTCCTTGGACCCTTGCACATCTGCTACCATTACATACCCTGGCCCATAGTCACGTTGCTGTTCATTATATTGTGTCACGGTGTGCTCTGGGTCTCTGCCAGCAGAAATTAAACTCTTCAGAAAAGATAAACATCATATTACTTCATTACCCTTTTAAAACACATGCAAATTAGAGCCATTAACCCCCCCTCTCTCTGTCTCTCCCTCCGTCTTCCTCTCTCCTGGGTGATGAAGTTTGTCTGGCCGGTGTTCAGTCATTCCCCTTTGTCACAAACTGACCGTGAATGGACCCGAACCATGCGGCTCTGCCCGGCTCATTTTCCACCTCTGAATTAAACATTAATGCCGCTTGACAGCAATAAATAACATTTATCACAATGGGGATCTAATAATGATTTGGCTGTGCTCTGGCCGCTCATCAGAGCCCATCAACTGACGAGGATGGCAGCGTGATTATGCCAGCAGCTGTCTGTGACAACTGTATCTAAATCACTCCGAGCGCGTCTACTTTCTCTTTTGATCTCCCGAATGCGTGTCGTTATTGCAGAGTTGTCTTTCCATTCCTCTTCGTTCTCTTTTCACAACCTAATTACCGTCCCAATCACAGATATCATTATGCTCTCATTAAAGCCATTCTGGTGCTTATACTCAGTAGGTTTACAGCATATAAGGGTGTACAGCAATTAACCAAAAACACAACGCTGCTCAGTTCATTGTGTTAAAGGAACAGTGTGTAACATCTGGCGGTATCTAGCGGTGAGGTTGCAGTTTACGACTTCTCCCATGCGCCAAGTGTGTAGGGTTGTTACGGTGGCCGATGTGAAAACGGAGATGACTCTCTCTAGAGCCATGTCACGGTCTGGCTCAGTTCCCGGAGGTCCTTGGGCTTTTTGTTAAGCCGTTCAGATGTTAAGACTATCTTATGTTTATCTTTTTAGTGGCGTATTAGTTCTGAATGGTCTAGAGAATATTGGTTTCTAGTAGATTAAAATATATCGCGATTAATCACGTGACACATTTTTTATCTGTGAGATTTGTCAAGTATGTAATACTCTCATCAACATGGGAGTGGACGAATATGCTTGCTTTATACAAATATATATTTATTATTGGAAATTAATTAACAACACAAAACAATGACACATATTGTCCAGAAACCCTCACAGGTACTACATTTAGCATAAAAAATATGCTGAAATCATAACATGGTAAACTCAAGCCCAACAGGCAACAACAGCTGTCAGTGTGTCAGTGTGCTGACTTGACTATGACTTGTCCAAAACCACATGTGATTACCATAAAGTGGGCATGTCTGTAAAGGGGAGACTCGTGGGTACCCATAAAACCCATTTTCATTCACATATCTTGAGGTCAAAGGTCAAGGGACCCCTTTGAAAATGACCATGATAGAATTTCCTCTCCATGAACGTTTGGAGCGTTATTTAACCTCCTTCCCGACAAGCTAGTATGACATGGTTTGTTACCAACGTATTCCTTAGGTTTTTTAGTTTCATATGATGTGAGTATCTTCATTCTAGCTTTAAAACTGAGCCTGCTACAACCTCCAAAAGATCGACTCTGTTAATACGTTGAAGAAATTAGTGGCGTTAAAACAAATTTGCGTTAACTTTGACAGCCCTAGTTTCTAGGTTGTGTGGTTTTCTGTTATATTCCTTGTTTCATACATTTAGTGTATCCTGTTTTATTTTGATATGCTCACCGTTTGTGTCATGTTAGATTTTACTTCCTGCCTTTTGTTTTCCCGCCTTGGTGATTGTCTGCCCCGCCCGGATTTGTTCCACCTGTGTCTATGTGTTTCACCTGTTTCATTGTCAGTTCGTCACCGCTCCACTGTTAAGAGCTCAAGTTTATTTTAGTGACGCAAGTTTTTGGTTTGACTCTGCTGTTACATGTCTATCGGACCAGCTGCATTTTTGTACATAGTAAGTTTTCTGTTATTAAATCATTGCTGCCTCGTCGTCCTTATCTGCGTTTGGTTCCAAACCTGTTATTGAAACTGTGACAAGCCAGTTGTTGTAAGAGTAGAGTGTGTGTATACGTGGGAAGTGAGTGGTGAAGCAAGAGAGAGAGAGAGAGAGGACGAGAGCAGGTAACGTTGTGACTCCGGCCCAAGCAGGAAAAGTTTACAGTGTTTAATTTGTCTGTTCTGGGCTACTGTAGAAACATGGCGGTGCAACATGACGGACTCCGTGAAGAGGACCCGCTGACTATGAAGATACAAACAACTCATTCTAAGGTAAAGAAAACAAAACAGTTCTTATTTTCAGGTGATTATACACTAAAGAACACATATGTATTAATATTATATTCAATTTCTGCCAATAGATCCTCCTAATTGTTACAAACTAGTTCTTTAGATGTCATTTGTTCTTCAGTCTGTGTTTCGGTGTGTGGCCTTTGGCAGCCATGTTTGATTAAGTCCTGCTTGTGTAGTCTGAAGCCTTTCCTCTGGTAAAGACTGTACAACATTTTGGTTTAATGATGAAAGTTATTTAATTTATCATTCATAGAGTGTAGTATATTTTTTCCTCTGCGAGTTAATTGGTGCCTATGCTTAGTTTTTCTGGCTTTTAAAGAGAGATCGTTGGCCAAGCGGATGGAAAATAACCATGAAATGCATTAAAAGCTGTCCTCAGAACTCAGGCCAGTGTGTGTGTGTGTGTTGATGCATATGCGTTCAAGCATGCATATATACATAATGTCTGCCCGGTATTATTACGCTTGTGCCCACCCTCCACCGCCTGAGTCACAGTGTGTGATTCCCCGGCACAGAGAGAGGAGAGATTGAAGTCAAATAGAACATCATGATGAGAGTATTCTTCAGCTCCGCTTTTGATCTTTCTGTCTCATATGACAGAAAAACACTATTCTCAGACAAGTCTCCTTTTTTATCTCAAAAGGCATAATAATAAAAGTCTTGGCTATGTGCCTCTGAGATAAGATAGCCATCAGACCTTGTGAAGATGAAAAATATCACAGATAATTAGAGCGAGGGTGAAAAAAAGATAATTAAATTGAACGCTGGGAATGTTAACGGCGCGGGCTTCGTTTAATAAGCAGATTCATTAACCACAGTGCTGTATCAGTATTGCGTTTGCGTTTGATTAATAATGAGCAGGACCCATTTAATAAGAATAAAACATTCATCATAAACACACATAAATCAAGTAATGATATTTCTTTGGCAAATAGTACAATTGGATCTCGTTAAACTCTCTCCATTCAGTGGTGTCCTGCATGTTAATTGAAATGCCTTATAGAAGCTTTCAAAATGTGTTCAAGTTAATCATTTAGTTTGATTCACAATTAGTCTAATCTCTGTCAGTGGGAAATGGAAAGTCCAGTCCAAAGAGTGTATCAATTGCGCCCGACGACCGGGTCTGAGTCACCTTTTATGCTTGTGATTGGTTGTTAGGTTCCATTGCAGAGGGGATATCAGGAGGCCACACAAAACACCAGCTCATTAATCTTCCATGAAACTGCAAGGAAATTGAGTTCAGAATCAGGACCGAAATCCCTAAAAAATGGCAATAGGCTTGCTACGAATCCTAAATGGCAAGCAGCAGCCGAACAAAGCGTGGCAGAGCTGTTGTTAACATGGAGCTCAAAAGACCACGTCCCTCACTGCTTCATTTAAGGATTGATAATTATCTGATATTTATGGTGGCTCAAACTGAATGATATTATTTCTGCTCTTTCTTGTTTCTGACACAGTGGATCTAAAAGCCTTACTCAGACCCTTAATCACACTTAATGTGTCAGAGGAATTGTTTTCAAGTGGCAGCTCAATCATTTCAGATGAGAGAAACTGTAGCTATCATTACGTTTCTCAACCGAATGCAGCTGTTGGGCTTAATTCTGCAGTTATTAGCCATTTTTAACTCAACAACATATTTTTGTTCAAGTTGTTGTAGCTATTTAATGTCTTGGAAACATTTAATAATTGCAGGAAAAATATATTTAAAGGGACAGTGTGTAGGATTTGGTGGCATCCAGTGGTGTGTCGTCGTTCGCCTCAGTCAGAGGCCATCCTTACCATAATAACACTACTTTAGGAGCAAAGGAAATCAGACGGCAGCTGGCGGTACCACGGTTTTGCACTATGCAGCCCACGTTACTGCAGTTTCACAAGCGTTACGGAGAACTACGGTGGCCTTCAGGTAACGTAAAAATGTGAAAGGCTTTCTCTAGAGCCAGTGTTTGGTTTGTTCGTTCTGAGCTACTGTAGAAACATGGCGGAGCAACGTGGCGGATTTAGTGGAGAGGGGATCCGTTCCCTGTGTTGATATGAAGGGCTCATTCTAAGCTAACAAAAACACGATTCTTAGTTTCAGGTGATTATACGCTAATAAAAACAATATTATATTCCATTTCTGCCAGTAGATAGAGGCTTTAAAGCTCAGTTTCTTTATTTTCCGACCACTTCAGGGCAGCAAAACAAGCTGAAAACCCTTAAAAAATTTTAACATGTTAGCAAACATTTACCTATTTACAGATCAAACTGACACAGAGCAAAGGCTATTCGCCAAAAGTCAAATATTTACTCTCCTCTGTCCTCTGCTTTGAAATATCTGGCTCTTCACTTTGTTCACCACATAGTTGCTAGCTTTCACTGTGGTTTGGTGCAGGGCAGGTAGAGTCAGTTTATTGTTGTTTTATCTCAGAAAACAGCTTCCTACTGCAGCTGGAATCAAGCTTCATAAAAGTGGTGAGAGTAAACCAAAACTGTAAAGAGGGCCATGAAGCCAAAACACTGAGCTAAAAGAAAGGTAGACATGGTCAAGACGATCTGCTGAAGTTCAAACCATGCATCAGAATGGGGAAGAAAGATGATTTAAGTGAGTCGGTTGTTGGTTATTGGTTGTTGGTTGTTAGTTGTTGGCGTTGCCGCTGGCGTTGGCGTGGTTGTTGGTGCCAGACAGCTGGTTTGAGTATTTCAGAAACTGCTGATCTACTGGGATTGTCATGTACAACCATCTCTAGGGTTTACAGCGAACGGTCTGAAAAAGAGAAAATATCCAGTGAGCAGCAGTTCTCTGGGTGAAAGTGTCTTATTGATGGCAGAGGTCAGAGGAGAATGGCTAGACTGGTTGGAGCTGATAGAAAGGCAATAGTAACTCAAATACCCACTCGTATCAACCGAGGTACGCATAAGAGCATCTCTGAACACACAACATTTGGAACCTTGAAGCAGATAGGCTACAGCAGCACAAGACCACACCGGCAGCCACTCCTGTGAGCTAACAACAGGAAACTGAGGCTACAAAATTGGACGTTGGCTGGACTGATGAGTCTCGATTTAGGGCTGTGACACACACACACACACACACACACACACACACACACACACACACACACATGACAGACATGCATCAAAGATCATAATGAACAAATATTTTTCTTTAAACATCTTTCTTCAACATCCACTTCTGTAAACGTGTAAATTCAAATTCAAGCACTGCTATCACTGTTTCTATATTTGTATTTTTTTGCTGCTTTTTTATATTACTGCTATTACTGTTTTTATTACCACTGGTTTTATTTTTATTTTTTAATCTTAACTACAACGAGGGTAGTCTGCGAAATCTCATTGTACCTGAGTATAATGACAATAAAGATCGTTCTGATTCTGATTTCTCAGGGTCAGAATGTGGCGTAAACAACATGAAAGCATGGATCCTGCCTTGTATCAACGGTTCAGGTTGCTGCTGGTGGTGATGTAATGGCATAGGGGGATATTTTCTTGGCACAATTTGCTCCCCTTAGTACCAATTGAGCATACAGCCTTCCTGAGTATTGTTGCTAACCATGTCCATCCCTTTATGACCACAGTGTGCCCATCTTCTAATGGCTATACTTCCAGCAGGATAACGCACCATGTCACAAAGCTCAAATCATCTCAAACTGGTTTCTTGAACATGACAATGCACTCAAACGGCCTCCACAGTCACCAGATCTCAATCCAATAGAGCACCTTTGGGATGTGGGAGATTCACATCATGGATGTGCAGTCGACAAATCTGCAGTGGCCAGTGAGTTTGATCTAATAAATGCATTGCAGTTTGCAAAATAAAGATATATTGTTTTGGGGAAAAAATGGCGAAACCATTTTCCAAAAGTTCAAACTTTGGTTAATACAAGAATAGAAAAATGACTTTTATAAAAGGTTTGTGTTCATTCTTAGCTGCATGTAATGAATTTGATTATAAATAGCTTTTTAAAAGGGTTATTCAAAGCCCACTCCAAATGAGTAAACATCCACTATGACAGGCAGCTGTTTTCACTCGTATCTCTCACTACACTTCACTGGACTCTTCAAAGCACTTCTTAAATGAAGAATGATACAGAGATGCCTGTGGTGAGCAGAGAGCATCTTTGACTGCATACAAACTAGCCGGCACCAGCGCACTGTATCTGACGGCCGTAGCCTGCTTCAGTTCAGAATAAGCTTACTTAAAGACATGGCAAGGAGCCTCACCCTAATCTACTCCTCACAATGCAGCATTCATGGCAAGTCAACAGTCTGATGTTTTATGCATTTGGAATAGATGGAGTGAGTCAAAACACTTATAAGTTGTCACTGGTCTTGTGTAGAATTTAATCTGTTTTCCACTGACTCACTAACACCATGGAAATGAATAAACAGCTACTGGTGTGAAGTGTCGGTGCATGCATGGCCAAACCAAGAATCCCCCCATAAACACACAGAGACCCATTTTACAGGCGAACAGTAGCCCTGCATGGTCACACAGCAGTCGCAATGTAACTATTAGTTATGGCAATAGAAAAAAAATATATATTTTTATAATACAGGGATTTTCCTCTGTTTATAGTTTGAAAACTTGCAATTTGCAAATCACACTGTGTATTCTAATGCGTCAGCATCAAACATAATCCCATGATTATTTAAAGCATCACACAACTACTTGCATGTGAAAGGGGTTGGGGATCCACAGAAAATTATTATTATAACACAGTTCGTCTCAGTTCTGTGGAGCTTTATGGCATAATTTAGCTCATTATTTGATATACCGGTCAGCGACTTTAATGATTTGATTCACTCTCACCGCTCTCATCAACCTTATTTTCTAGCAGCAGCTGTTTTCAGCACAAAAAAAGCTCTAAAAACACACTGTACGCTACCTATCCGGCACCAAACAGACAGAGTTAGCGGCTGGCTAATGAACATAGCTGAAAAAAAAGAGATTTTCCCTCAGATGTTAGTGGAGACCAAAACAGAGCAAAAAAGGAAAGTGAATCACAACTTCAAATGAATGCAAATGTTTCTCCGTATCTGTTGGATGTGTAAGAGACAACTTAAAAGGTGATACATTCTGTATATTTCCGTAACATGCCAGTGTTGAACCTGTTTCCACTGTTAGTCCTGTCTGTGTCTGTCTCAGCCCCAAGGCCATTGGTTCCTACTGAAGATGTAAATCTTTTAAAACAGGTCAACCAAATACACTTTAATTTCTTTTTAAAAAGGCATCAATATCATAAAACAGCTGTTGTTTTTAGCACACTTTACTAAAACATTTTTAGCCGGTGAGCTAATTAGTATGCTGGATAAATTCTAAATGTGATTGAACTGTGAGTTGTAATGAAGGAACATGTCAGCCAGTGCAATGGTTGAGCAACAATGGAGCTCTATGGCACAGAGGAATAAGCTACATCAGGCTTTGGCTGCACTGACAGCACTTGTTACTTATCAATTGATTGTTGCTTTAGGACATTTCATGGGATTTGTTGATAAGAAAAATACAGAATATCACCAGACTCAAATTTACAGCTACTTTCCAAACAACACTGCCATTTTTGCTGCAGACATTTCACCTCTACAGGGGGGCATCAATGTTCAGGAAGTTACTTATTTCAGCTTTAATGAAAACATTTTATAAATAAACATTACAAGCAAATAAAGATACTAGGGCTGTCAAAGTTAACGCGATAATAACGAGTTAACGCAAATTTGTTTTAACACCACTAATTTCCATTAATAACACATTAATGCAACTTGTGATTTTTTTAGGTTGTAGAGGGCTCAGTTTTAAAACAAGAGTGAAGATACTGACATCATATGAAACCTAAGAAATCCATTGGCAACAACCATTTACCATGTCATACTAGCTTGTCGCGAAGGAGGCTAAATAACGTTACAAACTTTGCAAAATTTTGGCGAGGAAAAACTGGCATTGCCATTTTCAAAGGGGTCCCATGAGCTCTGACCTCTAGATGAATGAAAATGGGTTCTATGGGTACCCACGAGTCTCCTCTTTACAGACATGCCCACTTTATGATAATCACATGCAGTTTGGGGCAAGTCATAGTCAAGTCAGCACACTGACACACTGACAGCTGTTGTTGCCTGTTGGGCTTGAGTTTGACATGTTATGATTTGAGCATAATTTTTATGCTAAATGCAGTACCTGTGAGGGTTTCTGGAGAATATTTGTCATTATTTTGTGTTGTTAATTGATTTCCAATAATACATATATACATACATTTATATAAAGCAAGCATATTTGCCCACTCCCATGTTGATAACAGTATTAAAAACTTGACAAATCTCCTTTTAAGGTACATTTCGAGCAGATGAAATGTGCAATTAATTTGCGATTGATTGCGATTAACTGTGGACAATTATGTGATTAAATGCAAATAAATATTTGTATCGATTGACAGCTGTAATGGAAACAGTAGCAAATATATAATATTTCTCAAAAATATGTGTAAATTATGTAAAAACAAATGAAGAACTGGGAAACCCAGAGAGGCTTTGGTAGTATTGGGGCCCCTGGTGGCTACAGGTTTGCTTATGCCTCAGGCTGTCTATGCGTGCAAGCTGACACATTTACATCCACTTAATCTCATACACATATACATACATGTTTACCCAACAGTCCCAAAGTAGAGTGAAATGTAATTGTATGAGGTAATACCCGTGATATAAGCAGAGACGCTTATGAAAACCATACTGGTGACCTCAATCACTGGAGTGGATCAAAAACATTTGTCAGCCAAGCGTTTTCAATTCCAGGCACATCTGTTTATATATCATATGATGTTTGGATTATATTGCAGACAAATCCCAATGGAAAACCGCTGTAAACCGTTCTCATAAACGGCTGTTTACTGTTGCATTAGTATTGTATAATCCTTTTGCTGCTTAGTTTCCATTGTGAAAAATTAGGAAACTGTTATTAGGCTCCAGTGACATCTAGATTTAATATCCTTCCTTTGCCCAACTCTTTGAGAATAGCCTCCTCGTGGTCCAAACATACCAGCTTTTACAAGCTTCCTGGTATTCGGACCAACCCCTGATGGAGAAGTAATATCATCCTTTTCCGTGTCCACATCGTTTCTTACACAGCAGGGATTTGTTTCATTTATGTAACAATGAAAGCAGCTGGCAGAGTGCCCACATGTTGCTAAATGGATCACCAACGCCAGGATGCAAGGTGCTTTTTTAAACAGAGATGGAGAGAGACACCAGAGAGCGCTTGTGGGGAAGAATGAAAGAATTGGATGGCAGAATAGAAAAGCAATCAATGCCGCTTTGTATTGTGCGCAACTTTTACCCAATAGCTCTTCCGCTCTAGAGGCGTTTGTGAAGTAAATACATGAATCAAGTTTAACTATAGTAAGGCAGAGTTAAAGAATGCAGTAGCAGTCTGTGCTCCACTGAGAGACAATCGATCAACCAAAGACACAAGTGCTTTGCTCAACGCCAAACCTCGCAGCTGTATGAAACATTATATGCCTCGGGCTCTATGCAAAATCAACACCACACCCACACATATAAATGCTGTCTCTCTCATTTATACTTATGTGTTTCAGGAACATCTGCACTCATTTAAATGTCCAGGTGCTTTAGGAACATCATTCTCTGCAGATGGTGCAAAAAGTGATCGCATACTATGTATTATTGAGCGTGGGAAAGCGTTGGCCTCAGCAGAAACGCACCTGTTTATGGACTAAGGTCAAAGTTACACCCATTGTCCGGTGTACAGAAAGGGAAGATTATCTTAAAGGGGACATATCATGCTCCTTTCCAGTTCATACTTGTATTTGGAGTTTCTACTAGAACATGTTAAGGTCTTAAAAAACATAATAATATATCCACGGAGCTTTTTGAAAGGTATAGAAAGAATTTCCTGAAAAAAATATTATGATTGTGAAATAATCATTTTAAAAATGTTGGTGGATCCAAAATTATTGTTTTGTTATCTCTGTGAAAGATATCTGACGTTTGGTTCCCCCTTCTAACAAGGCTTGTGAGCCAATAATAAAACAACGTTGGTATCACATGGTATCTCTGGGTCGTCAGTTAGTGTGAAAAAAACAGATAAATGGCTGAGTTTGACGGTTGAAGTGACTGCAACGACTTGTTGTGAAGTGAATGCGATGGAACGGGGAGGGAGAATTTGATATCTAGTGGCTGAATGTTATCAATGTTATCAATAGCACCTATAATGTTCAGAAAAACACATTGTATTTCTCATACTGTCTGACTGAATATACCTGTATTCACCCTCTGTCGGAAATGCTCCGTTTTAGTGCCTGTCTCTTTAAGACCCCCCCTCCTGCAAAAAAAAGCCCAGTCTGCTCTGATTGGCTTGCGAAAAAAATATGGTGCACCTTGACAAAGGTAGTTCTCAAGCTGTGGGAGATATATTCTAATGAGCCTGCATGTGACAAAGGAAATTGAGCCAAATCTGAATGGCTTGTTGAATCACAAAAAGCTGACTGGGTTGGTAGGCACTCCAGATATCCAAATGTACAGTATGTGCACAAGCACTGAAAAACTGAGTTTTCATGATTTGTCCCCTTTCAAGCTGCATTGAGCAAGTTGATTTGAAGGAAACCCACACTTGTCTCATCCCATTCTGCCAACTTGTGTTGCCGTAGAATCACTCTATTTGCCTGAATTATTTCAAGCATCACTGTCAGATATGTACACTGACTGCAAATGCACAGGAATGGAACCGTAAGAGCACTATAAAGAAACAGCAGGACTTAACCGACTTAAATATTTTAGCCTCTCTCATCCTTTTCTTTTCTTAGTGTCCCTAGACATAAATCAACCCAAGGCTGGCTATTTTAGTAACCATGTACTTTTACTGACATCATGGTATATTTCTGTCCACACAATGTAAACAGTGGTCGCTGGCATTTGAGACTGCCAGTGTGCAAAGTTGTAGGAAAGGACATTTGAAATGTCAAAAAAAGTTTATAAAAAAAGCAAGATGTAGCACTGAATAAATAACATTTTCAGTGAGTAAAACTGCATCCTTGGAAGATATTTGAGGCTAGTCTTTTAGCTGTGATAGTCCAAACTACCCACCGCATATCTTCAAGGTTTCACTCTGCTTAAAGGAGACCTATTATGCTTTTGTGCTTTTTCCCTTTTCTTTAGTGTGTGTTTTTTGTCCATGTAAAAGGTCTGTGAAGATACAAAGCCAAAAATTCATAAAAAAGGAAGTTACTCTCCCCACAGAAACACTGCTCCTGAGATGCCTTCCTTGAAGTCCTGCCTTTTCTTCCGTAACATGGTGATGTCACCAAGTAGCACATTTTTATAACAGCTAGTTTGGCACGCCCTCAAATAAAGCTAGTTAGAGTGGAGCTGGAGCGGAGTCCGAAGAGTTTGGTTTGCTTGACCAATCACAATAGAGTGGACCAGCTGACCAATCAGAGCAGACTGGGCGTTTTGGGGAGGGGCTCAAATAGAGCGTTTCAGACAGAGGGTGAAAAGAGGTGCGGCAGCACAGCCGGTATGAGAAAAGTAAAGTGTTTTTTAACCATTAAAGCGTGTAAACATGTTCTAGTAGAATCCCCAAAATAAAAGTATGCCCCTGAAAATAACCATGATATGTCCTCTTTAAAAAGGTTATTCTGGAACGCCTTGGTAGAATGATTACAGCGTATGCCATATAACCGCAACGTCCTGGGTTCGATTCTGGCCTTGAGACGTTTGAATCATGTCATACCACTCTGTCTCTCCCTCCCATTTCAAGTCTGCCTCTACATTGTCATCTGCTTAATAAAGGCAAAAAATGCAGAAATAATAATCTTTAAAAAAAAGAGGTTATTCTTTGATATTAAGTGGTTGGATTTAAGTGTGAATAAATTCCTCTTTTGCTTACTAAAACCACATATAGCAGCCTCGATGCGCTTCATTCCTGCTCGGTTCAGATCCCAACTATGTTATTTTCCCTAACTTTATGTTTATCCCACAAAGCACTGCGGGGCAATATATTTTCCTCCACCAAGTAAATAAAGAAGAGGTTATGTAATCAATCTTTTGGTGGTTTGAAATCATAATATTGAACACAACTGTCAGCCGTGCCATTAGCATGATTCATTTCTGCCGTTTTACATTTACAATTTTCCTACAAGAACAACATTGATTCCCTGTGTGTGTGTATGTGTGCGTGTGTGTGCATAGCCATTCATTTGTTTGCCTTTGAGTGTGTTCCCGAGTGTATTGTATATGTATGCGTCTGACACAATTTCCTTCCTATTTTCTTCCATAATTTGAATCAGAGAAAATGTATTAATTTTGCAGGGGTGAGAGGAGCCTACCCAGAGCCAGTAAATAAATCTCCCCTATTATTACCTACAATGCCCTGTCAGGTCCATACATCATCTCAGCACATCATAATTAATTGCACACTAAACTATTCTGTTCAATTAACCATGAGGGAATGGATGGAGAGGGGGAGCGGGAGAGAGTTGCACAGTGTTCAAACCTTCATTTTACAATAAAACACAGATATAGCGATCATACAATTATTTAGCATATAGTTTGTTTTGCTGAACTCCAAGTCTTTTCACTTGTTTGTGTTTCTGTTTATGCATACACACCATGCAGCTCTGGCTGTTTTGCTACCTTACTGACCGTTCTGGTTGTGCATATTTCCATATTTTCCAGAAGTAGTTGTATTGTATATGGACAGGAGACTTGTTCAAATTCCACTTGCCCTTCAGTGCTGTTCTAATGGGAAATGTGCTTATGCAAGGCGATCTCACCCCGGAGGCTTCACATTTTCCACCAAGGCTCTGTCGGGTCAACAGTCTCATAAAAAAAAGTGGAATAACATTATGAAGACGGTAATAGTGAAGTGAGTTTGTTGCTAACACATTTCCCATGTTGCTCCGGGAGCATCTGAAGCCAAACATACTCAAATTCACCTCTTTAAAATCTCAGAAATACTTTCGGTTTGGGTTGCATCAACTGTCCTCCTGCAGTGAAACGCTAACATGGGGAAGTGTTTGGCAAATGCATTGTTTAGTCAGTTGGTTTGGATGTCTTTCTGTGAAGAGACAATACCTTAAATGAAACAAAGAGATAAACACAGTGAGTCAAACAAGCAGCATTTCCTGTCCCCTCAGAAACAGACATATTTCTGGTTGTCAGGAGCCATGCTAAATGTTGTCGCTGCCCCTCCCACAATGATGCAAATCTGATGCAGGGATATAGGTCAACGTGCTCCTCCTGACTCACCAGCCCCAAAGTGAAGCACGGAGTCTTCGTTTGGATAGGATTTGCTTAGGAACACAGAGATGTTATGAACACGGCAAATATGGAAAAAGGGAAGAGCAAATGTAGGAGGAAGGATTACAGTTATGGTGAAGTAAGGATCGGTTTGAGCATTAACAGGCTACAACAGAACTGGGTCAGTGACAGAGAGCGTTTCATCAATGAAGCATGCAGTTCACATGGGTGTCAAATCTGCCAGACACACAGTTTACTTTGAAAAAGTGTTAAAGCAGCCAATTAACCGTTCACTAAACTCTGTTAGCATGTCCTGCGAACTATCTTACTACCTACAATAATAACCGTTACTAACATCATTAACTTACTTTGTGGATTACAGGTTTACAAAATAAGGCCCGATTATACTCCAGCAATGAGATAGCGTTGTGTTTGCCAAACGCAACACTAGAACAAGAACAAAATAACAGTCTGATCATACATTTCCTTATCATACTGTAATACATGGATAGCGAATGGTATTTCCTTGTCTTCTACATGTAATAGTGGTGGCAATGGTAAAAATGGAAGGGACATATCTTCTACATGCATCCTCAACTGAATCGTGACTTTTTACCAGAGACCTAAACGTTTTTTCACAATATATATGCAGCTATATTTAGGACCTCTTTTAGATTGTTGTCTTAAAATTTGTCAACTGGAAGCATTAAAAAATACGTAGACAATGAATGATGTTTTCAACCAATTCATGAACTACCACTGGCTTAATTAGCCATTAAATCTGCCAGCTTTGTTTCAACCGTCACAATCACGTTCTCATCCCAACTCATCACATACTGACGCTTTGTCAGGACCCCGTTGGTGTCACTTTCTAACACACTGGGTAGCCCAGCGCATCAAACTATGATGCTTAGGTTTAGGCAACAAAATCATTGAGTTAGGTTTAGGGGAAAAAAACATCATGGTTTGGCTTAAAATTACTATTTTTTTAAAGTGAAAATGAAACTTAACTGAAGAAGACCTTCTGTTGGGTTAGCGACTGGTCAGTTATGATGAGAATTAGCAGTGACCTACTAATATTACTTACTTCACTTTATAATCTAACCTAAATTACAATTTTCGTTTTGCCTTAGCTGTATGGAATTGTACTGTGATATCAATCACAATTTCAATATGAGCTTCAAGATAACTGTTTTGTTTTCTTTAGTAAGTCAATCTCATTGATATCAGGCTAACTTTGTTTGTGTGACGAGAGCGTCAGATATATTCCTCAAACATAAACTTTATGTTCTAAAATTCAATATGCAATTTGGCTCCCTTAACAGCTTTGTTGTTCCAGACACACTCTCTTGAACTGTTATTTTAGCATCCCATCACACACACTCTCTCCACAAGCAGATCTACTGTGCCCACATCATAGCTGGAACTTTAATAATATGGTTTGTAATAAAGAATGTATATCTCTCCACTGTCACCCTACCTTTTCACTTAGCAGGATAAATACGTGTGTCATGCAGAAACCATTTCTGGCAAAGGATGAAAGTCCCAAAGGAAATTTCATATCTGATGTACCATTTGTCACCGCTGCATGTAAGTCAGAATTTATGGTACCTATTACCAGATCAGTAAATCCAATGTTCTGTAGCCGAAAGCTCTTTCTTTGCTTGATTTAGTTTATCTGAAAAATACATCTCACAATAAAGTATGAATATGTCGGTAGAGGCAATTTATATCGCAAAAGAATCAAAATAAAATTACTGAGTGCAACCATGGGAGATTGTTAAATTGTGTGTTGTATATACAATAACTCCAGCAGATAATACCATTTCACTGGCTAAATTAAGTTTGTGAAACACCATCACTGCTGGGAATATAAACACCATCACTGCTGGTTCAAAGCACTTATAATGAATTTCTATGTCCAGATGCAGCTCATTTGCACATTTAAAGGGGACTTACTGTGCTTTTTCCCTTTCCTTTAGTGTGTTATATTTTTTGTGTGCATGTAAAAGGTCTACAAAGTTACAAAGCCCAAAGTCCACGCCAAAGGGAGTTACTCTCCTCCATAGAAACACTGATCGTGAACTGCCTGAAACGCCTGTTGAAGTTCCGCCTTTTCTTCCGTAACGTGGTGATGTCACCAAGTAACACACTTTGGCTAGTGGCTAGTTTGCCACGCCCTCAGACAAAGCTAGTAAGAGCAGAGTCCGAAGAGTTTGGTTTGGTTGACCAATCGCAACAGTGGGCCAGCTGACCAATCAGAGCAGACTGGGCTTTTTGGGAGGGGGTGGAGCTCAAACAGAGCCTTTCAGACAGAGGGTGAAAAGAGGTGCTGCAGCACAGCCGGTATGAGAAAACTAAAGTGTTATTTGAATATTAAAGCGTGTAAACATGTTCTAGAAGAAACCCAAAAAACAAGTTTGTACAGTACAAAGTACAAATTTGCACCTGAAAACAAGCATAACAGGTTTTTTGGCATACATATGTAGCAGCTCAATGCAAAGTGTTGTAATACTAAAGCTCATTACCTGCCATTTTTAGTAGATTTTGTTGACTTGCATGCAGGTAGAGTCCTCCATAGCAACAACAAATCTGGAATCTTAGACGTCCCTGAGTCCTGATCTAGTCCGAAGGATCGGTTATTTTAATTTTCTCATAAATAAGATACCCATAATCTGTCTTTTCTCGTGAACGGAAAGCCGAATTGTCATTCAAATACGAATTTATCAACTAATCTGCTGTGACAAAGTATAGTTAATGCCATCAATCACATTGCCTGTCTATAAATTAATGTGCAAAATCAACACAGTGTCACTCAAGAAACTCATATATTCCTCCTCTCACAACTTGCCCTTGAGCTCCATAGTGTTGTACACATCTTTCTGTTATAAAGCAAGCCACTTACAGGGGCTTTAAATAACTGAGGAGAGATTCAAGGGAACTGTGAGTGTGTGTGGGTGAGAGTGTGTGTGCCCGCACAAAAGATCAAATGAAACCTTGCTACAGTTGTGAGCTGAGGGCAGAAGGGGCTCAGGGTTATGCAAATGTATATGGTGGAAAAGTGGAATTCTCCTTCAATACTGTTCCAGATAATATTCAGTGTCAAGAATGTTTCACCGCAAGCAGCTCGGAAATGAAATAATGAAATGGAATCCCTCATATGATATGACTGGACTCTAAAGGGCGAGGGGTTTTAGTGTATAATGTCAAGGATGGCGTCCGCCGTGTCATCACAGATCTTGATTCCTCCATTCAAATGGATTCCTCTATTTAAATTCAATATCGGTTTCTCTGCCTCCATTTTCCACATTAGTTCTAAAAACCTCCATCACAAGTGACATGAGTGACATGCAATACTCCATCTGATGGCTCACATACAAAGCCAGGGGTGGAAATTCTCTCTCTCCTTTAAAGATGCAGCACAAAGTCACCGTCTCTATGCATCAGCAGCGAGCATGAGGAGGAAAAAGACCTGATTATTATGTGCACAAGATGATGGATCACACGTATGTTCTCCCTTATCTTGCCAACAGCAGTATGTATACCCCACATATCACTTACCGATGACAGAGATGCAACGCCTCACAGAAGTCAAACGGCAATTTAACTTTGATCATAGTACATTTCTGATTTACATTTGAATCACTCTTTGATTGCATCACATGAATTTTTGACAAAAAAAAAAAAATCCAAGGTCAGAATATATTTCAGCTGAACTTGAAAGTTCTCCCTTTCTCAACCCGCCATGCACTTCAATTTACCGTCTCATTATTCAAAGTGAAAATGAAAATTGGAGCCTGAAGCATTTGTATTTGAACAAAGAGAGGGAAGCAGATTATGAATGTTGAAAATGTAATTTCTATTACACTTCCATTATTCTTCTATTAATCACAGATTCATTCTCCCCGTGCTCTTCAAGTAAAACACGCTCATACAGTATTCATGTGCATACAGGGGGGGAAAAAGGAATCGGCAAGGCTATTTGAAATGTTTAATTTGTCGAAGGAATCATCCTTCTGCTGAAAAGAAATGTGTTACAGAAACTATATGTTATAATTACAACTCAAGAAAATCAAAAACATACTGTAAGTAATTACAACGGCAGCGAAAAGCCTTTGTGTAAGAATAATCCCTCTTGCTCTTGTTTTTAAATCACAGTATTTGTGAATAGGGACCTGCATCTCTTTTTGTTCTCCCTGTCTTCTATAGAAAAGGCTAATATTCACAAAGAGAGATGAGATTCAATGCATACTGATTACTCTGGAGACCCACTATTCAACTGTGGGAGAAAGCGTCAATTAAAGAGTTTTAAGCCTCCATAAACTGCATCTTTAAACAGCTGATCGACTCCACGCAGGTCTACCTTCTGGATTTGAGCTTGAGTTTTTTGTTTAAATGGAGCAAATTCATCTCTGGAGAGAAACCTTGTAATCCCCTTTTTAAATCTCCAAGCAGTTGAATGAGTATGCTATTCATACACAATGTTTTTTTTTTACTCACACACACACTCTGCACACCAGAACAGTGGCACTGGAAATACAAATCATACACAATCACTGCAAGAAATATTAAACTCATACCACTGCAACACATCAGCTTGTGTACCGACACAAAGAGTGCACGTTAAAAAGAACGCTATCAACAGAACCCAAACACCCTCTCGGGATGTATCTGTTCACATTCATTTGGCTTATGTATGTATTCATAAGCACTGAGGCATGAATGCATTGGAGATATTTTCATTTGTGTGCAATGAGGCTTTGACATTGACCTCGCTTTTAAAACACAACCACAATGGATGTACAATGTGCAATAACACTTGGCTGGGGTTCAACACTAAACCCACTATAGTTTATTGATACTGGCACAAACAGATCTGCACAAACTGTCCTCATTATTGGCCGGTCATTAGTTTGATTAAGAGTGTAGTAACCCCTCGGGAGTAAACCTTAGCCCGCCACAAAAGCAGAGTCCTCCTGCGTATGGCGAACTCTGTTGTGGTCCGACGAGTGAAGAAACACAAAACCGCATTCACAGAAGCCTCCGAGCGCTGCGCAACAATAACACAGCAGGGCTATTTTGCGGTGCTCATTTTGATCCAAATGAAGTGAAGAAGGGGGGAGGGAGGGAAATGAGGCTTTTTGGTATCCAGCAGGAGAAGGAGATGTTTAAGACATTGATTCACCTTGGGTTCAGAACCACAGTATCTAATTATATCCATGGGAATCTAGTCAAGGCCGTGGTATTTCAGGGCTGAAGAGAGACAACATTCTGCTGTAACTATGCTGCGCTCTTCATGAATCATATTCCCTATGTGGTTTGGCAGCCATTAAAACAGAAAGAATGCCCTTTCTCAGTCAGAGGCCACGGGCTAGTGTACCTCTATTGTACCAGAAAGGTTACCCTTTTTCTGAGTGATCAACACAGACTGTTGCAACATACTAAAAGCACAAGAAATCAGGTAAAAACAGCTCAGAGGCTATTTCACCAGCAATCACAGCAAACTGGTTTTTAAGCCAATAGGTTTCATGGTGGTTGCATTTCAGGTGGAGATGATATGATGTAAGTAATCACAGCATTAGACATAGATAGGGCACCAAGCTTTGAATACTTGGCACCCCATGAAAGTGTTGCTTATGCATATATCAGCTCCATCAAAGAGGGGAGGATGGGGGATGGTGTCTTTGTGAGGGAGTGAGAGAGGGGAGGAGGGGGGGGGGGGGGATGGCTGCTCTCTGAAGCACACAACCTCATTATTCAGTCTATAGAACAGCACATCCACTTCATTGTTCTTCAAATCAGCCCAAACTCACTGGGCTCATCCTCCGAATAGAACAGAGCTGCTTTATGTTTTAAAGCTGCAGATGAGATCTCCAGAATGATCAGTCAAGAGCGCCGTTATTGCCCCTTTTCTAATGCTCCTCATTGTCAAGTACGCCGATATGATTTCTCTTCAGAACATCGTTTGTCATTAGCAATTCAAAAAATGATACACAAGGATGACACAAACACGAGAGAGAGATGTGTCACTGAGATGTTTCGAGCGGTGTGATTTTCCCCGAGGCAGGTTTGCTTGGAGATGACACGTGATTGTGAAGGATATGTTGGGTGAGTGTAGTAGTCCGGAAGGCCAGGGCCGACGTGGTGAATCATTCCCAGAAATGTAAAGTGATTTCATCACATGGGGAACTGTTAGAGACGGTCTGTTGTGTTGCAGCATGCCTGCTTCTTGGCTAGCGCTCTGCCCGACAAATAATGGCCTGCTCGTGTCGGTCCTCCCACCGGTGTTTCATGTAAATATGCTCTAAGTATTCTTCTGCGGCCGCATCAATCATGGCGGATATGACAAGGCCCCTTTGTTCCGCACAAAGAGTGTAAACACAGCTGGAGCACGCTGGAGGAACCTTTCCCTCCCCTATCTTGCCACTACACCTGTCGGACACACTGCATCAAAACCTCGTTTAGAGCTCTGATTATCCTAATGACACCAATGCCTTCTCCCACTCAGGCCATTATCGGTTAAACCCACCCTCCCCTAATTAAAGACACACAGTCAACACATGGTCAAGCATGAAAAGCAACCCCCCGCCCCACACACACACACACACACACACTTATACACAAGGGAATCCATCACTCGGCCATTTATCATTCTCTTTATTTTGTCATTACTTATTTAAGAAAGATTTCCCTCAACAGTTTTTTTAATTACTTTACATAAAAGTACAATGTTATTAGGACTGCATATTTTATATTGTTGAATTGAGACACAAATTAGATATTGATATATAAGATCTGCATAAATTATGCAGACAAAGAATTACAAAAAAAAATAGGCACCATTATGTGGCAAAACATATTTTATTGTCAAATGTTTTTTGTAATTTTGAAGTCTGGGCCGTACAAAGTAAACATTTGGGCTAATGACATTGTGGAACCACTGGAGAGCAGCAATAGAGTAGAGTGGATGTCCTCTTTATGACAATACACTCAGCGAATGATGAGTTTTTCTTGATTATTCTGTGCGGAACTTTAACTGCAGCGACAGTTGATGCTTCTCAACTGTGGGCCTGTGCAGCATCCAACTGTTTTAAAACGATATCTAATAATACATTCATGCAGTTCAGCAATAAAAGAGTCATGTTATCAGTATTGTGATTCACTGTCATGGTCTCATCTACAGCCATTGTAGTCTGCTATTAAAATGAATACCAGAATCATACATGGAGGTGAATTGAGGTACTGACAAAATGTGGTTGCAAATAACAAAATCACCAAATACATGATCACAATGAAATTACAATTTCACTACCTCTAAATTTCACTTCAGGTTCATTCAGTTCAAAGCAAACCACTTTGATAACATCCTTTCAAAAACTATTTTAAAGGCACAGTGTGTAGGATTTAGTGGCATCTAGTAGTAAGGTTGCAGATTGCAACCAACTGAGTAGCCTCCGCTCACTCCTCTCTTTCACAAGTGTTTTGGAGAACTACGGTGGCCTTTAACTAATGTAAAAATGCAAAGGGCTCTCTCTAGAGCCAGTGTTTGGTTTGTCCATGCTGGGCTACTGTAGAAACATGGTGGACTCCCTGAAGAGGACCCGCTCCCTAATTAGATATGAAGGGCTCATTCTAAGCTAACGAAAACACAACGATTCTTATTTTCAGGTGATTATAAACTAATGAAAACATAGTTATAAATATTATATTCAATTTATGCTAATAGATCCCCGAAATGTTACACATTGGTCCTTTAATGCAAACAAGACTCCCATGCTTGTGGCTCTGTGAGGCTGTACTGAGGCTGCTTAACAGTGCAAAGCTCCATTCATTTTGCACATATATGGTCATAAACCAAAGTATTAGACAAATCCAAATTTTGACCCGATGATGGCGCTAGATGAGAAAATCACCAAGGTTATTACAATTCATTTTTTTTCACCATGAATGTCTATAAAGTATGCATCGAAGTAATCAATGCACTATATTTCAGTCTGGCTCTAACATGTCTAAAAATGCCTTGTCATCAAGGCAAAACTTTGTTCCTGAAGAGTCTATACTTTGTAAGTATATCTCACTTGATGTCAACTACACATGAAATAATTGTATTCATTTAGCATGCAACCATCATTACCCATCACTGTAGACAGCACTATATTTGTGTAATGTCACTTTATCGATAAAAGCAACTGTTCCACAGCAACACACTCTCCTCAAGCTAAAGCAGACTGTCAATTACGGCTGCAAATATGCTGTACTGTAACTTTTTTTGTTTTTGAAACCAATCAGGCTCTAAATGTAGTTTAGCAAAACTGTATATTCAGCTAAATAGCCAGCAAATGGAATGGAAAAAGCGATGGACAAGCAGAGCGCGGACTAACAAGAGTTTAATAGCATTTAGTGTTTAACCGTCACTGCAATCAGCACTGCCAAAATAAAGGTACTGTGAAGTAAATCGTTGTATAGGCCCGCGAAACACGACCCAGCTGACCTTGCGGGGATAATGCATTGTTGCTGATATGGAGAGTATGAGAGTGGCGAAAATTCAATTTTGATTCAGCAGAGTAGTTTCAAGTGTTTTTGGTCTAATGGAACGGGAGAGTTGTTGCATACAGAGGTCACCCTGGACTGGCATTTTCCTTCTGTTGGCTGCAATCATGATCTCCTGGATGGGATTTGTTCTGTTTTAACTGCCACGGTGATGTCTTTTCTAACAAAAGTGCTACAGGGTCTATCAGCGTTCTCATTTTCTCAGGTCACATCTTTATTTAGTACATTAGGTGTGTTAGAATTTGCATTAAGTTCTGACATCCATGGACTGGTGGTAAAATGGTGCTAATACAGATTTTAATCATGTAAGGACTCAAGTGATCAGATCAAATTTTAAGGGAACATTGTGTAACATTTAGGGGGATCTATTGGCAGAAATGGAATATAATATTAATAAGTATGATTTCGTGTAATCACCTGAAAATATGAATCATTTTGTTTTCGTTACCTTAGAATGAGCCCTACACAAGGAGCGGGTCCTCTTTACGGAGCCTTTTGCAATCTGCAACCTCACCGCTAGACGCCACCAGATCCTACACACTGCACCTTTAAATAAACAAATTGTCTATATTCCATATAAATAAACAGAGAAAACGACGTCTAACATTAGGCGTTCAACCAACCAATCAGCCCACAGTCCAGTCTATAGTGGTCCAGAATGTTTAAATGACCGAACTAAAATAAAACAGGACAAAGGTATCAGAACACAAGAGAAGAAGTTTCATGCATATTTAAACAAATCTAAATGCTAACGTCAGCATGCTAACATGGTGCAATTAACATGTTGATGTTTTGCAGATATAACCTTCAGCATCTTAGTTTACCGTGTAAGCCTGGATCGTGTCTAGAAGGTAACCCACAAATTGTGAAAATTTGCGAAAAATTTTGCGGGCCCAACGACCTATCCTAACCTTAACTTTTCGAGGGTAATGCCTAACGTCAACTATCTCGCAAGAGTTTCTCAATTTTGTGGGTTACCGATTAGACACGACCGTTAGCATGCAAATATTTGCTAATTGCAATGAAGTACAGCCAGGGCTGATGGGAATGTCATTAGTTTAGCAGGTATTTTAGTAGTTTGAGATATTTCAGTCTGAATCAAAGTGGTGGTCTGACTGATCCCTTTAGCTATGCTGCTAGCGTAGCTAAATAGTTATTGTTACACTTATCAGTATTGGTTGTCAAATTTGTTGATATGATATGATTAATACCCACATCATTGTTGATCTACCATACTTACAACACCATAAAGCTTGAATTTTGATAGCCCTGTTTTTAATAAGCTCACATGTTTTAAGGTTTCCAGCACTAAGCTCCAGTTCTTGAAGATTTTATGAAAGGATGCTATTTCAAAAGAAAACCAGCAAATACATTGTGAATGGAGGAAGCCCCAGCTTCAAGTGTGACAAGTGAAGATTGGAAGTCATTGTCATTTGTATCATAACTGAGCGATACCTGTCAATATTGAGCCATGGTCTCAATAAACCACTTGCCTTTTCCACCGGGGAAAAAAGTCGCAGCTGTGCTGCTTCTCATTCTCTTCCATTTTACCTCAATGCCTCTGGACTTACCTCAACAAGACCTCATCAAACTCTGCAGCTCTGTTTACAAATTCTGTTGGGAGACGGAAAGAAAAATCCAATTCTCCACAGAGAAATGGTACACTTTTTTCTTTCTTTTTCATATATTATTTGAGACACGGCAGGAACAAACCATAGCGAGAGAGTCAGATAGAGCAAAACTCTCAGCAAAGTATACCTGGCCATGCTTTCTGAATTATTTACCTTCAGCAGCCCCTTTGAAGGAGGCTGAGAGTGTACTGTATGTCCCTTCACATGACAGCTGTAAAGCAATACTCCAAGTTTGCTTTTCACAGCTCTTCTTTAATGCTCCGTTGGTTTGCCCTTTAATTTCACCTCTACTGTGAGTCTGCCTCGGCACCCATTAGAAATACAACTTGACCTGTGACAACTTTGTCAGAAGAACCAATGACATTTTTTCAAAGGCAAAGTTTCCAGACAAAGGGTGGCTTTGGATTTATTCAAGCTGAAATGTTTATGTTGTCTGTCTCAGATTTCGGCGCTTATATACGTCAGCGTCACTGTGCTGGCAGGAAGACAATTCTGCATGGGTTTTGTTCTAAAGTTTGTACAATTATAAAAAAAGGCTGTATTTTCTGCATAAATGCAGGAATTTCTTTTGAACATATTTACAGTGAAAAGGAGGCAACAGCAGGACTAATTGTCTCTGCAATAGAAGTATTTTACAAAATAAAAGGAATAAAAATGTGTTCAGACAGAAAGCAAAGCAAATTTTTGCCTTGCATCATTTGTGCAAATTGTTACAGTCCGTGTTGATTCACCCCAAACATCCAGTTTACCAACTATAGACCATAGACTGTATATAAAGATGGACGATGCGTCTCCACTTCCGAGTGATTGGGCAGTAGAGCGCCTGTATCGAGGTCACCCGCCCGAACCAATCGTGACTCGAGAACGGCTAGATGAAAAGTCAGGGAATCAGAACTGTGATTGAAGTTTGAACCTTAAACTTAATCTTGAACTTTATTAGAATCATCACATACATACAGGTACATACATGAAATCTGACCACAGCATTTAACCCATGACAACATCATGGTGGCGCTACAGGAAAAGTCAGGCGATCAGTAAAGTCACTCGGCTTCATCCTCTGGAGACCATGAATGACTGTACAACATTTAATTGTAATCTATCCCATAGTTATTGAGATACTTCAGTCTGGATCAAAGTGGTCGACTGAGCACCAGCACGGGTAATAAAATGACCATTGCATGTAAAGTATATGATACAGTGTGATACCATGTGGTCTCCCCGCTTCATTTACTATGATTCCGTAGCCCTGTAGCCTGTAGTCAGTTACAGCACCTACGGGGGAAATGTTTTCTCAAAGCACATCGCCCCACTGTGTAAACAGAATCTTACAAGCTTTGAATCAAACATCCTGCATACATTCCTTTTTTTATTATTACCATCTCAGAGGCTCTGCACGGCCAAATAAACAGCAGACACACCATTGGCGTGTCTACCTGTCCACACTGTAATGAAGTGCAACCTTGCAACCTCTCTATAAAATGCACCTTGGGTCCCTTTATTGCCTGGAGGGAGTTAAAAGCATCCCGGTGTGTTGCTTTAAGAAGGAGTCTTGTTTTCGGATGGGGGGGCTGTGGAGCTGCTGGTAGCTATCCTTAACCCCAACTGACAGAGACGGGATAGGATGGGTGGGGTTCAGCCGAGGAGAGGCCAGGCCTGTAAGCAATTTTCCCCAACCTGTACTGTTTAAACAGAACTTGTGTGTCCACTCAGTCAAAATAAACACTGTGAAAGCAACAGAGAGGAGCTGCTTTCTTTCGATGCATTCTATAGTAGCATATGGAGCAATTTCATTACATTCTTTGTCCGAATAATTGCAGCACATTCAGATACAAAACCAAGCCGTAAACCAATCAGCATGCAACATATGGTTATTTGAAACACAACATGTACTAAATGGAGAACGGTTAATGTTTTAGCAAGATTGATTCTTATTCTAATCAGGCCCAATCATGAAATCCTTAAGCTCGGTTACTTCCTCTAATTCCAGACGAATGCCTTTTTTTTTTTTTTTTTTTAAGCAGCGTGATGGAATTTAGCAGCATACGGTGTGGTTTGAGATACCAATATTATTCAAATGAGTACTACAGCCTGCTTGCGCTGATAACATATGGTGCTTCAGACAAGCACTGCCATATGGACCCATATGGTCGTCATTCCAGACATAATGACAACACAACCGAATTTAGGGTCATTTCTGAGTGTATTTGCTTCTGAAGGAGAGACGGGCTCTGAATTTGGATCTGTGTCACATCGTCTAGCCAATCTGTGACGGCTGGCAGCGAAAGCAAAGAAGATTGACTCAGGCTGATCAAAGCGACAGAACAATGACAAGCATGAGCCACAGAGGGGTGCAGTGCCATACAGTAGGGGGACGCTTGGCTCCAAATAAGGCAAATAAACAACACAAGCGCTCATCAAATACACTTTGCATACACAATCAAGTACAATAGTGATAGGGGTTGATACCAAAATTCAATCAACTCCTGGACCCAAACATGACCAAATAAATACGGCCTTGATTGCACCATCATCTAGAAGTTGGAGCCAATTGGACCCTGGCAGAGTCAAGTGCGCAATTTTCTCTCTCAAGCTATGTAATTGTGGGGCCGCTCCAAATCACCTTTCCACGAATGAGCAGTTCTCGGTGAGATGGAGAAAATAACACAATTTATAACCTGTCCAGTAATCACTGCTTTGCATATAGAGGAGGGATGGGCTGCATAAGCCTTTGGTTATGATGCTGGGGCTTAATGACTGTAAACCAGTGCCGGACAGATGAAGAACCTCTGGGATTTTTTGACATGGTTGTCAAAAACTTTCTCAAGTGTCACATTTTGAATAAATGTATGTTCGCTCATTGCAATGTGGGCACAGGAGGATGAAGATATATTCATTTACTTTTCAGTATTTTTCTCTCCTTCCTTTGCTCTCTCTCTCTCTCTCTCTCTCTCTCTCTCTCTTACCTCATTCCATGATGTTGGCAGCACTTCGGGCTTGAAACTCAATTTCTCAGCCATTGAATGGACAGCAATTGCACCGAGCTAACTCAATTGTGAAGATAGTGCAGCGAAGGTTCTTGAATAGATTGAGGCCCCGACTTTAATACAGCATCGCTCATGTCGCACACACACAAACACAATGGTATTCCATTTCATCCAAAGCACTTAAAAACAGGATGATTTAGAAAGCATAATCGTTATAGTCAAACAAATAAATGGCACAAATACATTTAACCGGCTTTGACCTACTGATGTGTATAAGAAACAGGAGTTTTTCTATATAAAGCCTATACACTCTTTATTATTATTGTAGATTTTTTAAATTAACAAATTCCTTTCATGGAGAAACATCCAATAAAGACGAGCACAATGAATGACTAAATCCAACTGTATAATTGCACATTTCATTATGCACTCCACTGACATGATGACATTTGTAATGAATTTATAATGAATATTTTGACATGTGTAAAGACGGTGTTTCTCCCAAGGCAATATCTTTCCTGTATTGGAGACTGTTTGCTTACAGTGGATCTATAGCCACATTTCTAGTAAATGTAGTATTCCTACCAGTCTCCAGCAAACTTCATTTAGATTTATTTTAAGACATCACCTGTATTTACACAGTATATATTATATTATATCATATCATATCATATATATGCAATGCAGAGCAAGGTGAAACACAGTAAAAGCACTTTTCATAGATCTTGGAAAAATGGCTGTATAGTGCGTAGAGTGGGTCGTCCTTTAACCACAAGGTTGGCGGCCCGATCCCGCTCCTACTGTCTGCATGTTAAAGTGTCCTTGAGTGAGACACTGAACCCCTAGTTGCTCCCCGGAGGCTTTAGCAGCCCACTGCTCCTAAGGATGGGTTAAGCAAAGGTCAAACTTCATATACCTGTATGTATATGACAAATCTAATAAAGTGGACTTTTTTGTAAACCACCCTTTAAGCACATTGAGCCGTCTCCACACACACCAAGTCAATGTGGGGTTTTTTCTCACCAGTTTCTGGGCAAAAGCATCCATCACATTATTAAAATTCAGGGCTCCTCTGGCCAGTGCAACTCACTGGATAAACAGGAGAAGCTAATGAGGGTGCACTAGTTACTGTAAGCCTTTAACTTACACAGGCCACAATTTTCAAACTGGGGTCTGCACATCCAGAAGTTGATTTCTTCTGGATGTGCAGACCCCAGTTTGAAAAATTGAACAGCTGGAAGCCCCTGGTACACCAGAGCCCAGTATGCCCAGTTCAACTGATGTGATTGCAGATGTGTACAAGATCGTCTGAAGGTAAAGTGCTGATTTCTATCCTTCCATGTGATGCCATTGTGCCACAGTATGCAGTGGCGTTTTCAAGCCAGGAGCCAGAGATGCTGCTAGAATTAAAAGTAGCCATCATTGTCATTTTAATAGAAATATTTTCGGTCACACATAAACCTCACTGTCATCGTAATTCAATATCACCTCTCTGTATATCAGTTGTATTATTGCCATATTTTTTTTTTTTAAACAGTTTTAATTAGATTTTTTCAAATTGGTGAAACAGCACCCCTCTAGTATGTGGTGGTGAGACATGATATAGCACCCCTACAGTAGAGCTAATGAGGCAATCACGTCGACGTAACCAACTAAGGCAAAGAACGTATATATTGCCAAGAAGTGAAAGTCAATTGTTCGTTCCATTGCAACATCAGCACCCAGCAACAAAGCTACGTTTCTGCCATTTTGGACCGAAAGCGACTACTGGTGCTCTGATTAGAAGCAATTAAGTATCAGCCAATCAGGTGTGGCCAGAGAGACATGCTGCTGAGAGACTGCAGAAAGACAAATTAAGCTGATGCACTTCTGCCTCACAAACAAACACTATTTGACAGAAAGTTAGATAACTTTGTTTTACAGTAACTGTTAGTTAACGTGCTCCTGTGCTTATGTATGTCAACTTAGCTAAGAATATCTCGAGTTAAACTACATGACACAGATATTGACCACTTTGCAGCCCAGAGGGACAAGAAAATGTGAGCCTCATGAGTAAAAATGAACCCATTGGACATTGGATTTCCCACTTTGTATTAGTTATTTTCAAGTTACCTTTTTTATTATGAGTGAGATTTGTGATTGTAGCTTGAGCAGAAGGTCTTGTGGTTGCTTGATATCAATTTCATCCTTGTTTTATCATTAATGAAGCTGTGCTCTATATGTTGAGTTTGCTTAAGATAAAGGCTATTCTATATTCCAAGTATAGGCTACCACTAAGAGGGTGTATAAGTCATGCATTTGATATGTGCATTGCAATATTGCATGCTCCAGCTGTATTTTTGTTTTATTTCACCACTAATTTGCACTGTGTATTATGTGTGTTACATACTGTGTATTTCATGCTAAGAAGATGAGTAATAGAGCTATGCACTGATTGCTTTTAATGTGAACAACAAGTTATCCTGTGGTTTACTCAGTGGTATATGCTTTTTTGTACTCCACCACCATGCAACAGTACTGCCAATCTAAATATATACATTTTGTAGAATGACACCAGCAGTGTTGCTCATTATATCTTGTTTTAATTAAGACATATGGCTTCCTTACAAATTGTTCCTACTTCATGTCAATGCTATAATGAGTGCTTAGCAGACATTTAAACTTAGGAAAAGAGGAAAGTGAAGTAGGCTCAGTTCTTTTCAAGTGTGACAGTGAATCCACATGTGCAAAACCTGTATGATGACACTGAAGCAGCTAAATGGAACACAGCCATCATTAATTGTATTATTTACACGTGTTGTTTTCCTACTGTGACATGTAATGTCTTCCACCAGAAAGCACTGACAAGTTCATCCTCTTTAAAATGTTAAATCCTCAAAAATGTTTGTTTATATTGTGTATTTATGTAAAAAACACAATTTTTTCACATAACTACACAAATACATAACATAAACAAACAAAATAAATACTCTCAAATATCGATAGTGGTAGCCTCCGTATACTATTTCAGTCAGGCTCTAACATGCATACTGTGTCAGCAGCTCACACTCATTTTTATTAAAGCAATCTTTAAATGAGAATCAGGAGAGTACCTAAATATATGGTTAAACCAACCATAAGTATGCTGTAACGCAGTGAGCTGTCTCAACACACTCCAAGTCTGCGCTTTCTGTGTTTTTCTCACCAGTTTCTGGGCAAAAGCATCCATCACATTATTAAAATCAAGAGCTCCAACCAGATCATTGCCCACAGGATAATAGCAGAGACCCCTCTAGTGTGTGGTGAGACAGGATACAGCGCCCCTACAGTAGAGGAAATCATGTCAACACAACTGAGGAGAAGCCAGGTGAAGTTGACGTGCTTTGATTAGAAACTATTAAGTGCTAGCCAATCAGATGTGTTCACTGACAGTGAGACTGTGAAAAAGACAAGTTAACCTGCTGCACTTCTGCGTCACAAACAATGTTTTACAGAAAGTTATAGTTCTGCAGTAACGTTAACTGTTACTAACATGCTCCTGTGGTTTTCTTAGGACTATTTGGAGTTTCACTGGGAAATTTCATGACCTGGATATTGACCACTTTGCCTCCCTGAAGGACAAGAAAATGCAAGCTATGTCCTCAAATACTGTGAGTAAAATTCACCCTCTCTCTTTATGTCTGTTGTCTTTAATACTTGTGGCTTCACTAGTGGCTAAATGGCCCGCCGTGGCTGTAAAATTACAGTATTTACTTTCTGCACAGTTGCTGATATGGAGGTATTTTCATGCTTAAATGTACAAATGTGACGGGGCAGAGAGATTCCTGCTGAGACAACACAACCCTTTTTAACATTACTCTAATGACTGTAGGGATATCATTCCACTGTTTTTTCTGTAACTGAAAAAGCAGTTTGAGTAAAGTAAATTGTCTAGCAATGTTTTATATTTCCCGTCTCCCCTCGTTGATGATCCTGTTTGTCTGACTTCACTATGAACTGTTTAAATAAAAAGTAAACAAACATAACATAAACAACAAAATCTAAGTTGTATTTTTTGATAATATTGTACAAGTTATTTTTTTGTCCAGTGCTTTAAGAGCTGGTTTAAAGGCCAAAGCCTCGTCTAACAATACTGCAAATACATCACTTTAACCGTTGCATACTGCATACTACTCAGATATGCAGTATGTAGTGCAGTATTCAGTAGTATTTAGTAGGCGGTTTTTGAAAACAGCCCATGTCGATGCTACAATGAGTGCTTAACAGACATCTTGACTTTGGAAAGTAGGAAAAGCACAGGTGTCACTAATAACATTAATGATGGCTGGGTTCTTTTTAAGTGTGGCAGTGAATTAACATGCAAATCCTGTATGAAGACACCGAAGCAGCTAAATGGAATTCAGCCATCGTTAATTTTATTATTTACACCTGTTGTTTTCCTACTGTGACATGTAATGTCTTCCATCAGAGAGCACTGACAAGTTCATCCGCGTTGAATACTACGTACAATGTTAAATACTCAAAAATGTTTGTTTACATTAAAATAAATATTTTTCTCATAACTATACACCTAAATATATAACATAAACAAGCAGTAAAAATGTTTTATGTTTTTATACGCTCATACTGATGTTGGTAGACTCGGCATACAGTTGCGGTCGGGCTCTAACGTGTACTGTGTCAGCAGCTCACACTAATTTGATAAAGTGATCTTTAAATGAACATCAGGAGAGTACCTAAATATGTGGTACGTCTATTTAAACCATAAGCATGTAGTAACACAGTGGGCTGTCTCAACACACACCAAGTTTATGTGGGGGGGTTTTTCTCACCAGTTTCTGGGCAAAAGCATCCATCACATTATTAAAATCCAGGGCTCTAACCAGATCATTGTCAACAGGATAGGAAGCAGGGACCCCTCTAGTGTGTGGTGAGACAGGATACAGCGCCCCTACCTAGAGGAAATCATGTCAACGCAACAGAGGGGAAGCCAGGTAAAGTTGAGAAGTTGACTTGCTTTGATTAGAAACTATTAAGTGCTAGCCAATCAGACGTGTTCACTGACATGCTACTGGAGACTGTGAAAAAGACAAGTTAAGCTGCTGCACTTCTGCGTCACAAACAATGTTTTACAGAAAGTTATAGTTTTGCGGTAACGTTAACTGTTACTAACATGCTCCTGTGCTTTTTTTGGGACTATTTGGAGTGTCACTGGGAAATTTCATGACCTGGATATTGACCACTTCGCCTCCCTGAAGAACAAGAAAATGCAAGCTATGTCCTCAAATACTGTGAGTACAATTTACCCTCTCTCTTTAAGTCTGTTGTCTTTTAATACTTCTGGCTTCACTTGAGGCTAAATGGCCCGCCGTGGCTGTAACATTACAGTATTTACTTTCTGCACAGTTGCTGATGTTATGGAGGTTTTGATGCTTAAATGCACAGTGTCTGTGTGGACACTGAAGCTGTTGTGTTACTGTGTGCTGTCCTCACAGGTACATTATTTTTCAAGTTAACTTTTTTGCTATGAGTGTGATTTGTGATTGTAGCCTGAGCAGAAGGTCTGGTGGTTGCTTGATAGAATTTTCATACTTGTTTTATTATGAATTAAGCTGTCCTCTCGGCCTATATGATGAATTAGCCGGCTTAGATAAAGAATACTGTATGTCCAACGTTTGGTATCTTTTTATATTCCAAGCTTACTACTAAGAGGGCGTGTAAGTCATGTATTTGATATGTGCATTGATGCTGATGTTATCTGTCAATATTGCATGTTCCAGCTGTAAGTACTCCACCACCATGCAACAGTACTACAAATCTAATCATAGCCTATTCATTTTATAGAATGACACAAGCAGTGACATGCAATGTCGTCCACCAGAGAGCACTGACAAGTTCATCAACTGTAAAATGTTAAATCCTCAAAAATGTTTGTTTATATTATGTAAATATAATATAATATAAATATATAACATAAACAATATAAAAACGGGAGATATTTTTTATACTCTCAAATATCGATATTGGTACGGCTCTTCCATGCGTACGGTCAGCAGCTCACACTAATTTTAAATAAAGTAATCTTTAAATGAGCATCAGGAGAGTACCTAAATATCTACGCCGAATCCTCGTAATCCATCGTGAAAAGGTTCTCGAAAGCCCTTGAATATAAGATGATCTCCACTTCCTTTTAAAATGTAACTGCCAGGAAGATTTTTTTTTTCTTATATTCTGACCAGTGCGATAAATAGGATATATATTTTTTAAATGATAAATGCTGTTCACAAATTCAGAATGAATCAGTGTTCATGTCTTTTTATATAAAAATATGTTTGTGTTTATTGTATGCCTCCTAGATTAACATCAGTAGTCTATTTGGGAGTGGAAAGATGCCTTAATGTTGGATTATTTCTGGTTCAAATAGAATTTATAAATTGGTGACAGTGAAAAATCATAAGGGGCAGAAAATCGGAGATGACAGGCCATAACTTAAACATTGCTTTTTGCTGTTGGAGCTTGTTACTCTCTCAAAGCGTGGGCTGAGGAGCACAGGCAACATATCAAACTTAATTACCTTTCAGGTTGCCTCATCAAGTCAGAGCTGCAATGAAGACAGATTGTTCCTGTTCCCACAGAACCTTTAAAGCCACAAACACCACACGGCTCTTACTCTAATCCTAGCATCCTTTCTGAATTATTCCCCCACTGCTATCATGGACCCTTAACAGGAAAATGTGCTTTATTGAATAGCATTTCATCTATGAGCCCCATTCCTCATCTTAATATACAGATGAGACCTGTAAGTCTTAAGGTAAAGCAGCACCACAAGGCTGCAATTTGGATTACATCTGAGGAATAACAACGTGTTTACCATGTACTTCCATGGTAATCTTTCAGTTTTATGTGGTAAGTGCCAGTTGCTTTCCTATTTTATTGGGTATTACTTTTGTTTTATGGAGCAATTTTCACATCCTGCCCTTGATGATAGTGGCCTCAGTCTCTGATAGCGCCAGCAGAGCAGGCAGGCCTACTGATGAACACACAGCACGACGGGGGTGATTATGGAGTGCTAAACTAATGATTGCCGATGAGAAGCTGTTCTCACCACAGAGCAAATTCATTTCTCTGTCACGAGGAGTTAATGGCTCCTTTTAAGGAGATGAAATCTGGTCACTAGGGAAAGCCATCCTGAAAGACTGCAGGTAGCTTATTCCATTTGTCTAAAGTTCATTTTCTGTTATACCAGCGCATAGGCAGAGTGTATTTTACGATACACACACACTGTACGTGTGCACGTCAGTCTGTAATTCTGATTTCAGATCCATCATCAGTACCTATATGGGAATTTATTGAACATGTCAGGTTAAAGTGGTAGACTGAAGGGACTATTAGGCATGTCACCTGTGAGCGATCATTGCGCTGCTCATGATTCCCCGTGCCCTAGATGTTTGCTGCCATGTCTAAAGGTTGTACAAGAGGCCAAACAGACAGACGGGGGATGGGGTGACATGGAGCAGTCTTTATGAAGCACTCAGAGAGGGACCCAGTTCACTGCCCATGCATCAGGAGGTCCTTAACCTCCTGTTTGTAGCTTTCTATTATTAATGCAGCACTGAAGTTTGGACTCGCGTTACGATAGGAGCCCAGATCTGCCTCGGCCGATCTTAGGCGTGTAAACGGCAATGCTGGAGCACATTTGCTGTATGCAGCACTGGGTAAACATTTATGAATGATTTAAGAGTACAGGGTGAATCGGTAAAGCACTGCAGCTGCTTCGTGGAGCTCCCAGCTGTTCTCCGGACGCTTCAACACTATTCTTCACAATGAAAACTCCATATTACTGAACACTTCAGTAAGCTCTGAGAGCCTCGTGTAGACCTCTTCCTCCTCCTCCTGCTGGAGCTGAATGAAGTGTCTTGTTATCCTCAAATATACCTGTATTATTTCTGCAGCCTGGTGTTATATAATCTGCCAACATTGTGATACTGTGAAAATGTTTCACTATAACTGGGAAGTTATGTTAGGTGACGATGGCTGAGAGCGAGTTGATAATTATGGTGATGCAGTCACTACAGAGATCTCACTTGTTCTACATTTAGTCAAATGACTGATGCTCTTTAGCTGCGTGCCCAAGAGGGAATGTTCCAAAAACGGTTCTGCTCTTGTTTTAACGGCTGGAAGGCACATAGAAAGAGGTCTGGTAACTGGCTGATTGAGAGGCAATATAGTTCAGTTTCACACTCGACTAATTTGATCTGACTGTACAACATTCAGGAAAGAATTGCCTGGAGGAAAAGAAATCATGAACGGGTGCTAAAACAGTAGGACTCCTTGCTCATATTTTCCTTCTCAAAAGTACATTAGCCAGTAAAAAACACATTTAAGTAGCCATCAACATTCTGATTTAAGAAGCAGTGTTGGTAGCATATCTAAAATATTGAATTTATTCAATCTCTAATAATTACTGTTAGTCTCAAGAATGGTTTTACATTCTGCGTTTGATTTGATTGGTACGGTGCTATTTACATCACATACACATTGGAAAAATAGTACTCATGGCTCAAGTGCCAGAGCTTTACTGAGGAGCTTAACAGTTTACAATATATACACATTTTCAGATGCATTATTCCCTGCTCTTTTTAAAATGTATATTTGATAGCTGACTTTGCTTAACAAATATTGCTTTAATATAAATGTTCAACCTCTGGGCTCAGATATGTGACATAAATTATAAATACTCAATATCAATAGCGATGCCAGAGAGCCATCTTGGTACATTCCTTTACATTGCATTCTATACATAATGGACAACTGTGTTTTTTGTGATACAATGGGTCTGTTTTGGTGAATATTTTGTATGATTTTTTTAAAAAATCAGTAGATTGAATAAGATACTGGCAACTTTGTGTTGTTTGCAATTATTTAGGACAGAAAAACTGGAAATGTTCTAACACTTTCAATTCATTCAAATGACAAGTTTACTTTTGAATTCCAGGACTAATACAGAAATTATTGAAGTTAAAGGGATAGTTCAGGTGTTTTTAAAGTGGGGTTTGAATGAGGTCCATAGTCAGTGTATTACCTACAGTAGATGACGATCGGCACGCCCCCAGTTTGGAGAAACAGACAGGATTACCAGCACGGGAACAAAGCAATGGCACAGCAGTACATTACTTTGCTCCATACGCCGTACTTCTCTGTACTGTCTTTCTCTAAACTGGATGCGTGCAGACCATCATCTACTGTAGGTAATACAGTGACTATGGGTAAGTATCTCATACAACCCACTTTAAAACACCCAAACTATACTTCTAACAGCTAAAGATACTAGCTTTGCATTGCACCCCTAATGAGAATTCACAAGTTTGAATAGACATATAACACAAAACGTTAAAAATGCAGATGTATCCTAGGAATTACATGACACTGCCTGAATTATCTGTTCAAAAACGTGCAGCTTTATCAAAAATTCCTATTCATCTGGTTCACTCAATTCACTGGGTGCGATGCCAAGACTGTGCTCTTACACATACAGTATACTTGTGATCTGCTGTCATCGTGTTCATCCGACTGACAGATGGTTGATGCACCTCACACAGCTCTCTTTACACTTAACTGACGGTGCCAGACATGAAATCAATATATTATGAAATCAAGTATTTTGTGAAGGCACCATTTTGGTTGAATCCAGATGTTGCCATCCTGTGCTGATGTCATGCTGTTGCAGTTCCATCTTACTGAAATAATTACAACAATTCTTCATTTGTTAGACAGGGCGACTCTTCATCATCGTCACTTTGTCACGTTCAGTCGTGATGTTTATCGAGACCACAGATAGGTTGTTTGTCAAATACTGAATGCTTTGATAAATGACTATGCCCGTGCATTGTGCAGGACTGCAAGAATAAGCCTGTACATCTCCTTGAAGTCAGGGAGATAGTAGTGGAACATTTTCATGGTGTTGGGTGATGACGTGTAGTAGGCATGGGACAATACAAAATATGTCACAATTATCCTGACCAAAATAATTGCAATTCTTGATATTATCCCGATAATCATCAAATATGCTTAAAACTCTTAGAATGACACAAAAACATACTGGAATCATTTTACCTTACATTTTGTTAGGAAACTAATTGTTTATTGCATCACAGATATGACACACCCTTTTTCTTTTGTGGAAAAACAAACAAATCAAACCATCTTAAATAAGGTAATCATAAATCATAAGGGCCCCCTTCATAAATAAATAAATAATAAATATAATAATAATAAATAAATAAATAAATAAATAATTTAATTAATAAATAAATAAATAAAATAGCAACATTGTTTGAGTCTGTTTTTTCTTCATGATAATTCCTTTTTTATAATCAGGCTCTATTTTTCACTTCTGTGCCATCATAGCGAGCTACACCGCTTTCTCAAGTCACTTGTGACGATATTCACGATCTTCCCGATTAAAGGTAATTCACCACGATCAACTTATTGTGTTTTTACATGATAAAATCCTTAATTGTCCCATCCCTACCGTGTAGTCTAAAATGGGTGGTTTGGCATAAAATATGACTTGCAATTAGGACTATGATGTAGGGTCGGGTATTGGCAAGAATCTGGCGCTACAATACGTATCATGATACACAGGTTACTATTGTGATATGTTGCTATAATGTAAGCCAGGTGATATATTGTGGGTTCTTTTTAAATCTAATTTTAGGAAAACTATCATAGTATAAAGAACACACCGCCATATGCATAAAATCTGATTTAAAAAGTGTACTTTTTTTTTACGCAACCAGAACCATGTGATTTTGCGTTTGCATTTATGTCAGTCGCTGTAACTTCCAACATCCTAGCACTACCTTGAGAGGGCACATACACTTTCCTACATTACATTACATTTTCTTACACCCCTAGAATGATTAGAGTTTACTCATGTGGTAAAGACTCCATCCATTCTATATGACTGTTTTTTTGTACCCAGAATTACCTAGAAACAACAGCTGCAATGCCACTTATGTTAAATACCTCCCTACCCAAATAAATGGAAACCAGTTAGCCTAACCATTGCAGCTCCGACGGCTTTGTAGTATTCAATCTTTCAACATTGGCCGCTACTTCACCTAATTAATTTCTTTGATCAGAAAGGCAATGTGATGACTTACTGTAAATCTACTGTGGTTGTTACTGTAAAAGTGGCATTGATGCACATGCAGGTTTCTTATTAAATACAGGCCTACTACTTTCTACTGTGGTGACACAACCATTTACATTGTGCTTTCCAAACATCTGGGTGTAGTGTCCAGAGAAAATAAACCATGGTTGCTCGGTAGTTTGTAGTGCATGCAGCTGCAGCTCTGCATCAATCACCATTGTCCATCCCTCAATGAGCAAGATTCAAGCAAAAAAGGAAAGTATGCAGATACACGAGAGCAAAAGGGAGGAAAAAATGTTTCTGTGAATTTCAGCATGACATTGTTAAATTGGATCTCTGTTGTGAACAGAAATCACTTTCAAAACATTACTTGCCTTCATAATGCTTGAAATAAAAGGATTTTCAAACGGCTTGTGACCAAATACCAATCAGAGTGCCTACGCACAACCTCAACAGAGAAAATAACATTAACTATTTGTGGCACAAGTCATTAAACGAGACCGTTAACCCGTCTCGTAATATTCCCCCATCTCCACTAAAAGTTTACATACCAGCTATGTCACAGACGTGATATTAGTGGAGGGCAGTAATGTGGTATATGACTGTAATATTTTGATAAAAAGTGTTCCAATACAACTGTATTTCATCACTGTGTTTGTTTTTATTGCTACCTCCAGAAATACTGCTGTTGCTTTGCCACTTATGAGATGAACCTTTCCACAGTTTGGCTCACAGCTCGCTCTCATATTTCCTTTTTATCACAACCACAGCTTATGACCTCAGCTCTGATTTGCGCTTCAGGGGGTCTTTAAAGAACCCTCAGTAAGCATTTCTCCGTGTCAGACTGCCTGTGTCCATCTGTGTTAATATAGCAGAGAAACTATTTTTATGGTAGAGCGATATTTTACAGTGCTTCTCCAAAAGCAAGAGAGCAGTGTGAAAATGCAATAAACAACAAATCTCTTAATTACAAGGATGTTTTGGTTCACACTGGAGCAGAGCAATAGTGATAACTAAAATAATATCACAGGACAGAATTATGCTTTTGTTTTGTGGTGTTTTTTCATATTTCATTTTGGCAACATCTTTATTGCTTAGTGGTCAATAACTTGTTTTTGTGCAATCCAAACTCGAACTTGAATAGATAAAGTGTGCCAGACATGCTAGCCCAGTTACTGTAGTTCAGATTTTCACATAGCTTTGATTACTGCACCGTGCAGATTCACCTATTGGTGAACAGTGTCACAGATTTAATGTGTTCACGTTTCTCTTGTTTTATTTACTTCATTTGCAATGCATTTCATACATTTTTGTTCTTCTGCTAACTTCTGAGATTAATTAGTTTGAGGGTTTTGTTGTGGTTAGTTTTTAATAGTTTGGTGCTAATTGTGCACGTTTAAGTCGGGTTAACCGCAGATGATCTGTGAGTAATTGTGGTTTGAGACTACAGATGGAGCACCTTCCGTACCTGCTGTTACTGTAAGAGTTGGAGTTAATCAGTTGAAAAGCTCTGATACATGCATGCTGTTGAGGATTATTACTCTGCCTTGTTGTTGTTGTTGTTGTTATTATTATTGATATTGGAGTACAACGTTTTCGCTGTGCAATGTGTCTTGTGATCAAAAAAGTAAAAGAAAGGAATGGAGTTGTGACTTTGGAGAGATCATACATAGGTGTGTCCCCACCAATTGTGTGATGAAAATATCACAGAAATCAGTTGGGCTGTTGGTCTGGTCCAAGCAGGCGAGCAGTGGACGGTACAACTTGAGTTTCTCCCTGTTCTACGTTTGCTCTGTCTTGATCACACATTTGTGCGCACTCTTCCTCTGTCTCGCATGCTCACTTTCTCTACGTCTTCATTATTGCCTTTTTTATTAGATCAAGTAGTACAGGATGTTCTTGAATGTTGTTTGAACCTCAGTAACATCAAACTAAATAGGAGGAGGGTCAGATGACAAGTGTTTATTTACATCAACTGCAGATGTGGGTTTAACCCACTTCTGAGTCTGTGTGAAAGTAGGAATTCACCGTTCCAACTTTTTCGCTCCCGATACTGATTCCCATCCCTGGGTATCTGCAGATACCAATTACCGATCCTATACCGGTGCTCCCTTTCACTAAATCGTTTTGAACCAGGACCTCCAGTATTTGTAACTCGTGAAAAATAAAATGTGCCAGGTTTAGCAGGTTACAGCCGTTATTTCAATGTGCCAAATACTATAATAAACATTGCATATCATCTGCCTCTGAATTATTTTTATTATGTATATTGAGCGTCTTCGGCATAAAAAATATTTTCAGATTAATTTATTACATATTGTCTAATTTAACAACAAAACACAAACTAACACAAATTTGTTTTAATTGAGACATGCAATTTTTTTGTAAGGCAACACGAGGCCAGAGATTGTTGTGGCCCTAACACTGAGATGGTGCCCCACTATGACTGAATGATTGTAACTAACAGCAGAAACAATGAATTTCAGATTAACAATAAAACTGTATTTAATGTGGATTGCTGACATTATGGCAGATACCCAGTCCACTTAATTGGTTCAGAATGAACGAAGATGGTGATCGAGCAGATCAGATCGGTGCATCCCTATGTGAATTGGGTACGGTGTTTTTTTCTAGGGTGCATTTTTACAGAATGAAGGTAATTATGAGCTCTGGAGAAAAAGTTGATCTTGAAATTGAAGTGTACTTTATAAATCATTAGGTGTAGAAAGACTTCCAAAGTTATAATGGCCTTCATGTATCTGAAATGTTTGATATTCTGATCAGATACTTTCTATATGAACCCTTTGTACTTGCAATCCATAATTCATATCTTCCATACTGTACTATATGTTCTGAGAGGACTGTCCACACTCGTTAGAGTAAAAAGCACCTCTCCTCTTAAATCGTGAAGAGGCAACTGATGCTCAGATCCCAAAACAGAGGAACAAGATATGATATATAATTTAAGAGTATCGATCACTTTTATCAAATCGATGAGATGGCAGTAAAAAAAACAGCTGCTCGTATGAAAGTCACGCTCGGCTCACGGCCCTTTCTGTTTGAAGTGTTTCAGCCTTTCAAGAGAACATAAGCAGATCAAAGAGCTGCTAAGATGGAGGGGGAGGTATGTGTGGATGAATGGAGGAATTCCTCCAAAAGGGAATGGCCTCAGTCCATATCACAGTGCCGGAGGGGAGATGTGTAGAAGCTCACTGTACTTACTCCTCATTTTACAGTCCCGTCTGATATGTGTGCAAACATATTTGCTTAATGGCCTTGTGACGGGCCTTTTTGTTGTCACCCAAATTTTAAATTTGAGTCTCAGTAAGGATTGTGATGGTGAGGAAATTTTTCCACAGGTTAATAAACTCGTGACAACACCAGTGTTACCGATTACACCGGACATTTTACAAGAAAAGATGACGGTCAATATATGTTGCGCGCTTACTTTGATCTTTAACGTCGGGTCGCTGTGTGTTTGGCCCCTCCGGTCCAGCTTTTGCTCCGCAGCGCACACCGGCTATGACCGCTCCGTCCTCTGCATGGCGATGGTCTCATTAACGTCATGGTTCTCTTATAGCATTGGGTTTAAATCTGAAATAATGCCAAATAGGCGCTTTTGCTTTTCGCTTTACATTGTCTTGTCTGTCAACTCTCTTTCGTCCCATGTGTGTGAAATATTACGACCTGCTACTGAGCTGAGACTCCGTATGGAGCAGATGCATTTACTGTCGGTAGCGTCTGTCGTCCGACTATGTGTTGATGACACGCCGCTGATACGCCAAAATGAACAAAATGGGTTTCATTTCTGTTAAAAAAAAGCAAAATGATGGTGGGGGTGGTGGGTACGTAATGTCATCGGTGTATGCCCGACCACCTTGTAACACCGACTACCGCAACAAGTCACAGCTGTAGTTGCAAAACCATTGCTGTACCTGCTGTTACCAAAACTACCTTCCTTGTAAACCCAACCAAGATGTCAGGCCTCTAGGGCAGCCTTAACTGACTGGCTCAAGCACATTTTACCACCTCTATAGATGGGATAGTCTCTGTGGATTGAACCCTGTAGCTTTGGTTGATCCCCGGCATATATGAATCTATACAAGGCATAAATATCCTGATTAGGCGTTTCTTCAGTAGTCTGTAAAGTTTGCATTTGTACTACTAACATAGGAAAGTGGTAGTAACTGGATGTTTCAACCATTTATCTATGACATTAAGCTTTTTGTAGGCTGTTTTTTTTTGCACTTTCATGACATGGTGTACAGGTGTTACAACTGGATAGGTCACAAGAACCGAAACTTTGGTACCAAGCCAATGCCAAAATTCTGAAAACATGACGGTACTCATTTTTTCACAGTACTGCCGATATCAGGGCTTGAGTAACAACGTCCTGAAATCTCATAACGTTAGCGGGTAGCAGTCGGTGGGCAGCACAGTCCTAAATAACAGAGTTAACAGCTAATGTTAACAAAGGTTGCATTGAGTGACAATATGACAATGTCTTCAATCACCATCCTGTCAGAGTGTACTATTCTAGTTCTGATATGAGATATATAAACAAAACAAGAAAATAAATGGTTTGCTGTCTATTGTCTCCTATAGTATGTTAGTGTAAATGCTGCTTCATTCTTGTAGGCTGAATGTCTCATTCCTCAGCCTTAAAGTACATTCATCTGCTTTGATTGATTATATAATTAATAAGGTTTCAAATATAAATGTTGTATTTAACACCATATTCCACTGGTCCAGACATTTGACATTATACCGTTTTTAATGTAGTTTATTCTCTATTTTCATGGGAACAGAGGCTGTATCTGAGATTCAGTTACACAAGAATTATCACACACTTTTATTTTTCTAATATAATCAAGCACCCATTTTTATAAGAGACAGTAATAATTTATTTCTCCCCCTAATAGCCTATACATCACTGGCAGGGTGTATATTTCATTTTCGTGAAGCATGAAGCTGAATAGAAATCTTAATGATTTGCCCTTGCTAGCATAATTTTAATTATGGATTTTCCTCTACATGATCGATTTAGAGAGAGCCTTAGTAATACAAGTTGTACATTCTACTGTATTAAATATTTGATATCCATTAAATTTTTATGATTAATGTTCTGGAAAGAATCAGTTTCTCTAAGCTGCTTTATTGCAGACTAAATTAGGGGTTTTACTCCCTTAGCAAAAGATATAGCCATATATTGCACCAAAGCTTTGCCTGTCATGAGAAAAGGAGCAATTTGATATTGATTATGAGGGGATTTTAGATTGAGAGAAACAGCCCTCAAAAGGAAGACTTTAAAGATGGTCTATATTTCATATGGTAGAGAATTATATCTCACAATACAGTATGTCATTGTTCTATTCCTTTAGTGTATTGTGCAATTGCTTTACGTATTGGTGTTTAGTTTTAATATGAGTATCACAGACTTTGTGTGCTGAGCTCACACATGCTGGCAAGAAGTTCTAAATCCTGTAATCAATCCGAACAGTTTTGTACATTAATAGCAATCATACAACCAGGACAAGTTGGCTTTTTTTTTTGCTGTATTTACAAATGTGTGCCTGGTACAACCCTTTCAAAATACATAAAGTTTATCCGAGTAAGAAATTCTCCTAAATTTTTGTGTAAGGACATATAAATTATATAATTGTTGCTATTGTGTAAGCTTCAGGACTCTGGGTGGGTGATGCTGTCATGCTGCACTACAGACTGGAGCACGTCAAAGCCCAGCAACATTGATACAAGACGTTTTTTAAACAAGCCTACATAGCGTTTGTTTATGTGCCCTTTAGTGTTGAAACGGTATACCGGTATCAAGGTATACCGTGGTATGAAAGTTGACTGTTATCATGTACATTTGCTTATCTATGGTATTGAAACAAACTGAGTGAGTGTGTGAGTTAAAGATACAGACAGGAATAGTCTGGCTGCGCTGTCGCACACCTATAGTATGTTAGTTGTTAATAATCATAGGACATTATTTTAAAAGCTCACAGCTGATATTATTTTTCATTTGCTTGTTAATTACATGCTGAAGTGCTGCTAACATTTAAACTAACAGTCATGTGACATATTATAGTGCATTCATTATTTTTTATCAGGTTTATAATTCTGTTCTCATTCCTTTATATAAAGGGTCATTGTGACTTGCTGCTACTACTAATATTACTACTACTAATAATAATAATAATAATTATGAAATACCGTGAAACCATGATATTTTCTGAGACGGTTATGGTACCGTAAAGTCTCATACCGTTACAGCCCTAGTACCTTAGCAATTTAAAACGCCCATCTCTTTTAACATTCAACATTTGGGAGGACCTGTCGTGATGTTAAGTTTGTATTCCACTAGGCCAATTACTGTCCTCTTGGAAAGTGAAGGCTAATTAGTCTGGCTTGCTTACATTACCAATGATTCCCATTAGACTTAACTTTTTGTCATCGACAGCTCCCACACACTCCTTGATGTGTCTGATGCATTATAGAAAGAACAGGGTAAAGCTAGCGTTAGCTGTCTTTTTCATTGGTCAGATTGGGGTGATGGCAAATGACCAGACAAAATGTGCAGCAACAATTAGTGTAGTAGTAGTAGTAGTAGTAGTAGTAGTAGTAGTAGACTCGGTGATTTGAATTACGGCACAATGTAACATAGGGAGTGCACAAATCACAGATGGGACTAAGCAACAGCTCACAACGTTGCCCTCCCAGTTGGTTGACAGCCCGTGCGGCTGCTAGAATTTAAGTGATATAATAAACTATTTTTAGTGCCCACCCACACAGATATTGGACGGATCAAATTACCAGTACCGACATTGTAAGCTGGGACCAAAAATCCATGCCCGCCCCCCCCCCCCCCCCCCCCCCCCGATAGGGCCCCCCATTTTGGGGAGCACTCACGGCAGAAAAATTAATAGATCTTAGGTATCCTTTTTGCAATTACAATTTAGACCAGATACTGCAAGTACACAAGTCAAAACACCAATGATGGCTGTTGAGGAGACCAGGTTTTTATGATCCGGAAAAACTCAAAATGTACTTCATTTTGTTTTGTCTTTTTTAGATTAGATAACCATTCAAGTAAAACTAAGAAAATAGAAATAGAAAAACCTTTTGTCTAATTACTTCTGTATACTGTTCTTCCATGAAATCAGTTTCTTTAACAAAACATAATCATCACAACTCAGTAAGCCTTTCCATCAATAGTATGGGATGCTCTCAAGGGAGTATGTTATCCTTTTCTTATGCTATTCACTATATATATATGACAAATGTTTAAGCATCACCAGAGAGATAATGATGTTATAAAACAAGCTAGAATCACCCCAGCCTCCAAAATCATATTTCATCCGCTGAGCACTGGGTACAGTGTCGCATATAGTCCAATCTTTAACCATGTATCCAGATTGTGTATCTGATCAGGGAGGGACCGCAGCGCCTTCCTATCTCTGAACATGAGGTGTTGGAGGGCAACGCTGTGCATGAGGAGATATGGGAAGAGGCAACAACGGGAGAATAATGAGCCACCAAACCCTGACGCCTGAGTTTTGTAAATCATAATGATTCTGGCTCCAATTCAAAGGAGAGAGGCCCACTTGAAGCCAACTTTTCATTTCCCACTATAGAATGGTGTGAATCTCATCTCCTAAAATAATTACAGGTATCACACTGTGATCTCTTTACACACCTTCTCTGTCGATCAGAAAGCACCTATGAGGAGGTAATATGCCCCACAGGTTCAATCCTGTATATAAAAAAACGTCTGTTAATAACCTATTGTGCAGATAAAATCTAATTCGCCATATTTGATTGTTAAGTAGTCTCAAATGTCATATTCCACCATTTGCATGTTCAGCTATACGCAGCGCCGCGTCAGTTGAGAAAGTGAGACGAGATTCTACACAGCTCTATTCATCAAACCTCTGTCATGTATGGGTAATGCAATGAAAGTGAACAGTTCTTAAATTCACCTTTTGAAGTGTTCACATCTTTGTGCCTAATAGCCGTCTCACTTACGTAACTATTCTACTGGGAATAGGTTTGGCACATTGCTCTCATTTTGGGATTGCTGCAACACATTTGACGTGGAGGTATAATTCTCAATGTCACCGAGTTCTCCGTGACGAGCACAGGCAGCAGAGCAAAAATACAGTTTTCCTTCCCTTGTTGCACTCCCGTCGTTGTTGATCTTGGTCATTGCTGCAGACGAGCCACAGTAAAGGGTTTATTCTTCTCAATCACAGCTCTCAATCTGAGTGGAATAACCAGAACGCTTTGTGTAAAAGCCAACGTACATGGCACAACAACAGTCCTTTTATATCAAAGAAAAAGTGACCCACTGAATGTTGTTTCTGCCACAGCAAAGAAGCAAGAAGTGTTTCTTGAGGGGAGTAATTGTCACTTCATCTTTAGCCCTCTGCATCTCTGACAAAATATTTATCTCACCGTGGCACAAGCAGTATTGTGGGCTAGGGTATGGACATAAATTGCATTTTTATGTTGTTCTATTGAAAGGGGTGGGTAGGGACTAAAATGCTATTTCAGAAAATCTTACTCTGCTACATTTACTGCTTACTTGGGATTTCTCTCCAGTTCCCCCTCTTAATATTACTCCCACATGACACCCTCCATGCAACATTCTCCTATCTGCAAGTTCATTATCATCAATAAGTCAAGTACATTCTATCTTTCATCATCATATCATGCATTCCAACTGCAGCACCTTTTTTTTTGCAATGTAAACCAATTTATTTCTCTCCTCTATTGCAGATAGTATTAAACAATGCCCTAAGAGTAGAGGCTGTCTGAATGGGAATGATTTATTACAAAGAGAGAGGTCTGTGCGTCGGTTTGCAGAGCTCTGCAGTGTAAAATAACCTCATTTATATTCTATATTGCTCAGGCTGCCTCACTTAATATTCCTGTCAGCACTCTTATGCCATGCCTTCTGTTGGCTATGCCTGCAATAAAGCCACTAGCTTTTGAAAAGTGTACAAATAACATTAAACACATTTCATCAGATTAGTGCAATGCAGTGGGAACACCTTTTTAAATACAAAACAACGGGGTCAAGTGAGCCACGGAGCTCATTATGTGTCAACAGATTTGCATCATTGCACTGCAGGCATCAGGATCATTAAAAATAAAATATGTGACAGAATGTCAGCTGCCATTGTGCCGCCTGTATGTACCTTCAAAGAATCTCAGAACACAAAAGACGTAAACATGATCATTGAGTTAATAAGGTGATGATACCACTATGTAACCATAACTTGACACTTATAGAGTGGTGCAGCAATGAGTCCTAAAATCTGGAATTGGCATTATAGCACTTCCGGTTCCCTCGTCTCAAAACCAATGGGTTTTTCGTAAGTTGCCTGAAATAAGGTCTGTGGTTAACGCAAGCTTAAGAGAATTTCACGTTTTGTTCTATGATATAAAATACGCCCGTAAATATCCTACTCGTGAATTTTTAAGCTTTTTCATGTCTTAAAAAACTACAAAATGTCATCACACCAACTCGTCTGCCTTTACAGCGTTGTTGTGCATACCTGTACTCGTGCGACCGTGGTGTTCGTTTATAGCGTAATGTTAGCTTTTTACGTCAGCTGATTGCATTCACACAAAAAAATCACAAGTTGTGGTCATTTGTGGAGATTATTTTACAAAACAAAACATGCAAGTATCATAAACGTTTGTTTGCCACAGAGCTTATTTTCTGCAGTAATCCAAAAGCCAATGGAAAAATCCCATTGGCTTTTGTCGAGGGAACCTGTGCAATTCTAACTTTTGGGTTGACAAAAGTACGTCATCCCTGTACTACTCTATTGTCCTGTAAGGAAAAACATTCAGATTCTTTAATTATTACATTATATTGGATCTCAAGTAGTCGCAGCCCTCTAGTTTAGTAATCTAGTTTCAGGTAGACCATATTTCTGTGTGGAAAAAAACATTAAAATGTTGTATTTAGATCACACTTCAAACTATATTGAGATGTTATTAGTAATGGCAATAATTAACCACAAACACATCATATCCCAACATGCATTTCTGTCAATATTTCATCACAATGTATTAATTAAATGCTTTTGTACTGCGGTCTGGTTTTCAGCATGCATCTTCTTTACACCACCATACAGAATAATCTCATGTTTCCTCCTCTTGTCATCATTCTTCTTCTTTAATTAGCTAAGTCAGATTGGGCTAATTGCTCTTTATGAACTACAAGACTGTCTTTGAGTGCCCCCCTCCCACAACATCATCTCTCACTTCCACACAAATGGATAATTATGACCACAGCTAAATGGCTTACGAATTGATTTACTGTGGCGAGGAAGACATGAAGAAGCATTACCATGAAATGTGCCCATGTTTTGTTTATTCACATTATTTAACCTTTATTTTTCTCTGGAGTGACAACAGCAAAAAGCTGTCCCTTTTTTAGTAAAAACAAAATTAAAAAAAAGCTTTGGTCAAAATGATTAAACAAATGTAAACAAGCAACAACAGTGATAACATGACATAGTAGGTAATAGCAACGTGTGCACATTTACCAAACAAATGCTGAGAAGAATGCTCCAGTAGGATCAAGGTCTTGACAAAACAGAGCATTGACCGCTTCATATTGAGTCTGGTTTCAAAATAACTATATATAGTCAGTTAATGTACTTTGTCAGTTCATTAATTATTAAAAAGTGTGACAGCGATCCCACAGTAATACACCTCGTTCGCATGTCCATGTGCTTCCTGACTTTCTCACTATGCGTTTGCGTTCGTCATCTGGGAGCGAGTACAGCCCGGTCTCTGCAGTTATTCATCATAACATGCAGTCTAATAATACTAATAATGCTTATAATCAGTTATTAATCATAGAACATAAATATAGACATGAGAAGATGAGATGCCGCAACTGTCCCATCAACGAGTAACCTGTCAGTCTATTAACTTTATGTTTAATCCTCTGGTTCGTTTGTAAAAAGTCAGTGTGAACAGGAACCAGACCAGAACTAAAATGCAAATATGTATACATTTTTACCTCGGTCTGGACCAAATGAACCGAACTACAGGTGTGAAAGCACCCTTAAATGACTTGAAATATCTTCTGAATAGGAGGTTTTAAGAAGGCTCCTGTGTTATTGACCTGCTTGCCAGGTGATGTTTCCTGAGTTTTGAGAGGCAGCTGCACCACCAGCAGCACAATGCCACACCTTTGGGCAGGACAACAGACTTGTATTCATCCACACAGATTACACAAGCCACTCAAGACAAGCAAAAAAGAAGTATGCAGCCATTAAAAAACGGTCGATTGTCAGTTCATGCCCTCTTCAGAATGTGTTCAAGAAGGCAAAACCGAGCGCATGATTTTTGTTCAGGCCTTTGTTGGAGAACTCTTATGGAAGGAAACAAAGAGGCAATACAGTTACCGGTTTGCTCCTTTTCTCCTCCCCTTTCCACAACACTCCTCAGAGTGGTCTCACAGTTAGCATCATAATAAAGCCTTTTTAATTGACATAAATAAGGAGATGAGGAGAAAACCAAGTGCCCAAGGGAAAGGTTTTGTGTTTGCGTGGACCTGATGCAGTGAATGTGTTCTGTTAATCAGATGTGAACACATGGCTGATGAGTAGGGGCCCTCTGCTAATTGGCAGTGTTTGTCTCTTGGTGGTTGTGTTCCTTCAAGGACCCAGCAGCCTCCCATTGGTATTCAGGGTACTGCTTTGTGCTCCCAGTAGTGACGCCACACCATTAGGGAGAGGGACCCAGGACCCTTCCATTTACTTAACAAGGGGGACTTTCTCCCAGCGCTGAGCAGGACTCAACCCCTCCACCACGTGGCAAACATCCCTGGAGCATATACCTTTCTTCAGAACTGATAGCTGCGCAAGTATTTCCACTTCAGTGCTACTAACTACTAACTAATTGGTTGAGCTGTAACAAAAATTGTAGTTGACACCATTTTGTAAGACTGCAGCAAAGGTTTTCATCATTGTAAATGGGTTTTATCTATAATTGGCAACTCTGGGTACCATAGATATATCAGCCCTTTGAGTGCTTTGCATCCATGATTAAACATTTATAGAAAAGTAGAGAAATCATCAGATTTCAGTTAATTATTGATATTATTTGCTTTATCTTATCAGTTTAACTGGAGGGCGATGTTGTTGCTTTTCAAAGAAAATCAAAACAGGCTCAAAAGTCTCTCTGATATGGTGCTACATAAAGATACTTAATAGGAATTTCAAATCTCATAGATTTAGAGATGCACTGTGCAGTAATTGCCAAAGCAGTATGGGAGCAGCACAATAACACAATCAGAAGGTATCCAAATATGAATGGAAACCGCTAACACCTCAAGTCCAAAAATTACTAAAAAAGGAACTGCGTAATTAAAGGAAGATAATTGAAGCTCATCCCCGCAGCTGGGGAATCTGTTTTTACATTTTATTCTTGAGAGATGGGTGAAGAATGTCTGTAGTGCTCTACCAAACTATTGTAAAACCCCTGCCATTAAAATGACCAACTAATCCTAAAACATATACACACAAATAATATGATAAATCTCATAAATGAGTGGAGGAACATAATGAATGCAGATGCTTTAGGGCCCGAGGGTTCACTGTCTGCTTGCTGTTTGATTTTTGGAGCAACATGTTAGACAGCGATCTCTGCTTTGATAGAATGGTGTTTCATTTCATTCAGTGACGTTCTGAGATAATGTATGCCAAGGAGCACTGAAGCTCTAATGTTTATCTCACAACTCACAAAAAAAGAAAGATGGAAAGATTATCAATATGCAGGTAGATAGCAGAAAAAAAAAAGTTTAAAAGGTTACAGATTCCATAAATAAAATAATCACTGTAATGCCAATATACAGAATGTTCAAATAAACATGCTCATATTCATAAGAAATTGACTTGTGTACTGTTGCGGTCTCTTCAGTGATTCATTATTGAATCCTCCGCTCTAGTATTTGTTACTAACTCATGTTAATTAGACAGCCTTGGCTTCTTTGCTTTGGAAGCAATTTCCTGTTCATGTTCACAAGTTAAGATTGGACTGCACAAGAACATACTAATTACATTTGAGAAATCTATTCTGCTGTAAGTTATTCCTATACCATTCTGTATCGTCAGAGGCCTCTATGTTGTTGTTAATTGTTTTAAGCATAATTGATGATACAGTATAGTAAATCACATGATGAAGCATAAGAGCTTAATGTGCAAGAGATACATTAGCTCCCACTTTATTTGTTCGCATATGCTTCCAATTATGCTTGTTACTTAATTAAAACATGCTGACTTTGTTTGTTTGTTTTTGGCACGGTTCCCTCCGCTCTAACATATCATGTATTATATAGGCTTGCCGCGGTAATCAGTGTTACCGGTGTTACACTGTATTTGAGCATACACAGATTACATTACGTACCCACCGCCCCCACCGTCGTTTTGCTTTTTTTTTACAGAAATAAAACCCATTTAGTTCATTTTAGCGTGTAAGCGACGTGTTATCAAAACATAGCCGGACGACGGACGCTATAAACTGAAAGTGAATGTGTCTGCTCCATACGCAGTCGCAGCTCAGAGGAGCAGAAGTCATATTTCACAAACACGGGACGAGAGAGAGTTGACAGACAAGACGGTGGCGGAGGATTTGGTGTCGAAGCGAAAAGCAAATGCGCCTATTTGCCAATATTTCAGATTTAAACCCAATGCTATAAGGGAACCATAACGTTAATGAGGCAATTGCTATGCAGAGGACAGAGTGTTCACAGCTGGTGTGCGTGGCCGAGCCGCGCCGAGTCGAAACCTGTGGCGCCGCAACGAAAGCGCGACCGGAGAGGCCGGACACAGCCATCCAACGTTAAAGATCAAACTAAGCTCGCTACATATATTGACCATCATCTTTACTTGTAAAATGTCCGGTGTAATCGGTAACACAAGTGGTGTCACAAGTTTATTAACTGGTGGGAAAATGTCCTCACCTTCACATCCCTAATACTATATCACTATAAGAAAAGTTGTTTAATATTCAACATTCAAATTCAGGTAAGGACAACATTCTCTAACTTTAGACTTCCATTAGCTAAAACCCTGAACCCCAAGAGATCACAAATGCCCCACTGCAGTTTTTCTGCTGAAATATTATCCGTTTTTGACCTTAAGATTGCTATTAATATGTATATTTTGAAATTGGAGTTCAGTTTTGAACCGGTTTCCATAAAGGTCAGGTCTTTTATGAAAATTAAGAGGAAGGTAGAGGTCTGTGATGGAAAGAAGAAAAACATGCTCTCGTACTGATAGCATCTAGTGGGTAAATGTTAATAGTTGTTTGGATGGATTTTTTTGTTAGATTTTGTTTTATACCAATACCACCAGTCATAAGGAGACTTTAAACTCAGTCGTAGCGGGAGCATTTGTGTGTGTGCATGTTGGCCTTGTGCAGATTCTGTGCATTTATATGATTGTAATGACCTTTGGATCCACCAATTTGTGCAGTTGTTAATGAATAGTGAATGGCTGCCTAATTAATTACTATTCTGGGATTGGATACATTAGAAAACCTCTATTGCCACTTGAAACTATCTCCTATAAATATCAGGTGGCCTTTCCACTTGCAAACATTACATATTCTACCTGAATCTTTTGATTTTAAAGCTGATTTATTACTATTAAAGGATAAACAGAATTCTAATTAATTTTCAGATTGATTGAAATAAAACCTGAATACATCTTTTTTTCATGTACTTACATTTACATTTTACGCATGTAGCTGACACGAAGAAAGAAATCATGTTCTTTGTGATGAAGTATTTTCATCCCAGAGGTCATATAGCAACACAGCACACGCACTGCTCTGTTTTTCACCTCTGCACCACTGGCTCATCATTCTGTCATGTAGTATAGGAGCTGTCAACAGTGACACCCTCTACTAGTTGGGTGTCAAGGATGGATGGTACAGCCTGCACAGCCTCTTCATTTAACCTAGAGTTTTACTCTACCGCTATGTTAGGTTAATGGAATGAAACTGGCTGCTGTATGGTGGAGGCATGTTGTATCTGTCTTACAGAGAGATGCTACAGGGATGGGTTGAAAATGGGATTAGCTCAGGGTTTAAGGTAACGTGGTGACTGTTTTTACCTTTTGGTTGTTTGTTTAAAGGTGCTTCATTTCAAATCCAGAGAATATCTGCTGCCTCCACACGGCTCTCAACATGGCGATGGCTGAGCCAGCGGCTAGCAGCTAACTGTGCTAACAGCACAAACAGTGAAACCAAAGGCAACAGTGTTACACTTCTGCAACAACAACGTGGGTTGGGATCGGCGGTAACTGCTGTATGAGAGCTATAGTTGGGCGATTAGACGAATATATCGGCTATTGGCGATTGGCTGAGTACATCGGTGGTTGTATTTTTTGGGCGATGTTTGTCATTTTATTTTGCTAATTTAATGGTCTGCCTCAGAAAAATGAAACAGAGAATCGCACCACATCTTGTGCACATACTCACTCAACTGTGACTATATCGGCAATCACCAGTTGTTGGGCTGACAATAGCCAGTTGGAAAATTTTATCAAATCGCCCAATGCTGCGGCGATTAGCTATCCAGTGGGACACACACACTGGGACTCACAACCACTAACATGTATACGGAGCCAGACCGGCTACGTAAACAAAGCACACAGAAGTTTGGATTACAACACACACAGAGGGAGTGTGACGTCATGCTCATTACTCCACTATATGGTTACATAGAAAATCGTTGTTTTCTGCTATCGTAATGCTCTGAATATGAAATTGAGCACCTTTAAACAGCTTAAAAGGACCTATGTTTACGTTCATTGCTGATGCAGGAAGTAGTGTGTAGGTCTTATAAAAGGTAGGGTTGATGGATGGACATTCAGAGCTTCGGTTAGCATTGGAATGAGAACCATGTGGACTCAATTGTGTGGTTATTATTGAAACAAGAATCATGTCAATTTGGTAAAGCAAGTACAGGTTGAGGCTTTAATAAATACATCAGGGAAATTAATTTCTGGGAGTACAGGTGGACATTTTAACAGTGAAGCAGTCATTGCCTCAAACCGTGATATATCAGTGGACAGAGTCGGACCTGTTTTGTTTTTTTACATTTCTCTTGGGAAGAATCGGTGTAAAAACCAGAAGCTGCATCTGTGGCATAATTGAGCACTTTGAAAAGGACTCTGGGATTGTGGGTAATTGCTTCAATACTGTTTGCAAAGTAACTTTTGATTAAAGTTTTCCAATACTTTAATTAGACGGACACCAAGCTTCAAAAGCTATTGGCACTTAGCCTTCAAGCTGTTTTACTATAAAGGAAAAATCTTTTTTTCTTTTGAAACAACCTCGGTCTTGTTTTTGTAGTTTTGGCTGTCATTCCTACTGATTATGGAAGCATTTTACTCACTGACTTCATTGCTGAGATCGGGGGAGGCGGGAAAACCAATAGCTATGGCTTAACAACAGGTTGTTAAAAAGCTTTTTACTTCCTTTACAGCATACACATTCTCATTAAAGTAAAGCAAATAGAGTAGTTTAAGTTTCCTTTATGCATACGATGCAATCTGTCATCTAATTTTTGGTACAAGCTTCACAGAAATTAGTAGCAAAGCCAGCGTGTTAAAGATGATTTATCACCAGAATTTTCACCCAAATCAAGAAAAAAATCTCCCATGTTAATACTTTAAAGATGTAAAGATGAGAAAGATTTCTTTCGTTGTGAGGAAGACATCCATTCCTCATTTAAGAAAGCCAGCATACACACATACTGTATGTCCATGTTCACACACACATACACACACATATAAAGAGATCAATCAAATACTGTGTGCATCCCTTCAAGAACACATGTTTGCTTTCAAATAAAAAGCAGGACCAAAGCAAATTAAGGGATAGCTGGGTGAGCTTTACAGTTCCCCCGTCTCCTAGAAGCTCTTCCTATTACACAACATGAATAGATCATGTTTAGCAGAGTTGTTTTTTATATATCTTCAGCATGTATTGATGCATAGTTCAGATTGCAGTTTAAATGTATTTTACGCATGGGAGGGAGCAGTGCTGCTACGCAGACTCATCAGCAGTAATCTGGTAGATATGACAGGAAGTCAACAGAGTTTGTGTACTTATCACAACTATCGTGTGATCGCACACTTATTTTGTGTCAAGCTGTGATTATTTTCTTCTCCTCTCCCCTTTATTTTCTCGACAGGTATTTTAATGCAAAATCCAGCTGAGATCAATCACTCCTGATAAACCAGGACCATGCAGACAAAAGTCTCAGAGGAGGAAGAGATCTTATATTTAAAACATTATTATCTATAATGCACATGGATCATACATTTTTAAACCTTCACTCCCAATACATGGTGTTGTGCGGCGATGTGCTCCCCATATAAAACTACCACCTTTTAGTTTTTGCACTTCTCACACATTGTGTCGGAATAATAAGCAATGACACACAAAAGTAAAAAAGAAAGGGAGATGAATGAAAGACAATAAACAATTTGATATCTCTGGAGTGCTACTGGGAACACTCTCCTTGTTGTCTTTGGTCTGCATTGCCGTTTCCATTACGGCGGGGTTCAGAGAAGATTTTGACTCTGGGTAGAAAAGGGAAAATGAAAGAGAAAACTCACACATCCTCGGGGGTAGATGTTGATTTGAAAGGAGAAACAAAAGAATAATACCCGTTTGATGTGAAAAATAAAACCAACCGCTTCGCAGCTTTGATGGGAGAATGTCAGGAAACGGCAGTCTAATTGGTGGTGTAATCTCTGAGGAAGCGAGGGCGAAGGGAAAAATGAGGCTGCGTGGCCTGCGTCCCCTGATTGGACAGATGATGGGGTTAAGGTATGATTCTAGACACCAAACATTTAGCATCGCATTTGCACTGCCACACACCCACAGGCAAGGTTGGAGAGTTACAGATGATGTGAGGGGATGCAGGAATCAAATGGGACATCTGAGCACTTAATCAACCATTGGAATCTAATAATAGTTGTTGATGGCATCAGGAAGCTGATAATTAGTGATACTACAATACTGTGCAGTGAGTTTAATACACCCATTCACATCTCTAAAGCATAAACTAGGAAACATCATCGACTAGTTCCCTGGTTAGAGCAAGAGACATCATAGTAATAAAGCACAGCTTTATGGGTATCCTCTGCATTGCTGGAAAATATTTTAAACCAATAAAACTGCCTGGCTGAAAGTACCCTGTTATGTAAGTCAACCATAATCCCACATCTGCAATAGATGGTGTAGGCGTGGTCTGCAAGCTGTTCGCGTCTATACAAAGACATACATCTTTAAGACATGGCTGATGGTCATTGAAAGTGTTTTATAAATGGATGAGACCAGCTTAAGCTAAGGGCATTAGGGAGCTGGTAATTTTGAATATGTTATGTAATTTGTTGCCGCACTCATAAGAAACTGAGATTGATGTTAAAATAAGCAGCTTTTTATGTGTGCCCTCTGTTGCGGGCCTGGCCTTAATCCTTGTCGGTATTATTTCTACATTGTGGAACCAGTTCTTACTAACTTTAGCACAACCCCGCCTTTTATATTTGTATGATCTTTATGAATTTTGTTTTTGTTTTAAACGTAAAAGCATTCAAATTGGGATTTCGAGGTTGAATACCATGGCAATGGTTGAAGCTTCAAAGCATTCGGGTCAGCCCTGCTTACTATGCAGATTTTTCATATTAAATATGCAGCTCATTCATGTAATCGTCAATGACTGAAATTATTATTATTTTTTTTAAAATGGCAGTATAAGGCTACATCCACACTCATACGTTTTCATTTTAAAATGCAAAACGTTGCTACGTTTATGCCTAGCGTCCACACTACTCCGGCGTTTTCAAGCCCCTAAAACTGAGACATTTGAAAACACTGCTGGCCCCACACCAGGTATTGCGTTTTAGTCTGGACGGACAGAAATGGAGACCTTTGAAAACGATGACGCAGACACCAACGTTCGCTTCTTAATTGGGTCTTATCCGTCCTGACGTGTCCTTCCCTGATTCGTCACGCCCCATCACATGAACGTTTTCCGGAAGAAAACAAACATCAACCTCGACCACCAGTGCTTAATTCCAACATGGATAACAAGTTACAAGCGTTGCTGACCTTGTTGTCTATGCTAGCAGCTGTTGTGCAGTTAAATTCTGCATTTTATAATGCTACTACTGCCTACATACACAGGAGGCAAGCTATTATTCAAGCAATTTACATCAATTCCTGTGTCAAGCGCTGCTTCCTGTTTACACCGGCATGCACATGCCCAGTGTACATGACTGGTCATGTGATATGCTTTTTCAGGCGTGGTAATATGGACGGAGAGTAATTCTGAAATGGCCCTAAAAAGCTTGTCTTGATGGAGATCGCTTTCATTTTAAAATGCCGTTTTAAAAGGAAAACCTATTAGTGTGGATGTAGCCTGAGACAAGTGCATCCCTCTGTGTCCCATATGAGCTAACAGGATGAGCTTGCAGAACTGGCTCTCAGTGAGGAGAAAAAGAGGCTTTGCAGATTTTTTTTTTTCTTATTCTGCAACAATAGATATATCCATAGTAATTAAGTAAGTCCAATAAAAACATTGATAGCACAGTAATGAAATAAGCCATGTTGCGATTGAGGCCTCAGTCTCGGAGAAAGCTATTGTAATTGAGGAGCAGTTGTTATCCCAAGCCCCATTAAAATTTCATCACACATGCACATTTCCATGAATGGCATTATTCAAATTATGCTAAATCACATCAGCTTGCCTGCTTGCCAATGCAACGTTGCCCATTACAATGACCGAGGCGTTATTGAGGCAAGATTCCCAAAGTCTAGAAAGGGTCTGCATGTGATTTAACGGCATGCTTCATATTCTAAACAGATGCTGAAAAGCTACTGAGTATTGGCCCTTGGCCTCTGAATATTTGGAAGACTGAGGAATAAGAATATTGAAGCCAGCACATTTGAGACAAACCTTTGCTTTATTCAAACAAATATAGCACACACGGTTTTGAAATAAAGACGGAAATTATAAATTGGCTTGGGAGGCAGCTACTGTAGGCCTCTGTTATTTTCTGCATAAATATTCTGTGGACATATTTACTCCATCTATCATCATAGGTATTTTGTACTCCATACAGTTTTTCATAATGGTGGCATGTAGAAATGTTAAATGATTTCACTGCTGCATTCATTACAAGTGGCTGAATAACATTGTTGGCTGGATTTCTGAAAATAAATATATGCAAGAGGCACATCCCCGTTCTTATTACATACATGGGACAATGTTTAATTCAAAAGCAGCAGCGTGTTATTCACACTGCTGCACAGTTCCTACTGCACACAACACATCCAAAAAAAAAGTCCAACACAGCTTGACACTGATTTGTTATTGCATGTAACTCCGTTTGCAGTGAAATATTCATCAGGTGGAGGGAGCGCCTACTCTGCTGCCCATAATAAGTCACCTGCTAACACACTGAGAGTTGCCTGTCTTAACCCAGGCCATGGGAACATCATTATGATTACAGCAGTGATTTCATGATACCTGGCCCTTAATAATACATGATAAATAGCTGGATGAATGGAACAAAGCAGTGTGTAATATTAGGTGACCCCGTGTTATTAGCATTGAGAGGAACCATTAGTGGGTTGTCTTAACCTGCCTTAATGAGGTCCCCGCGCTCTGGGAGTGAAAGGGACGATTGGTGCATACGATAAAGGGGGAGCAGGAGTTAGAGGAGGTTGGAGAACACACACAGTGGTGTGTGGTCGCTATGTTTCGGCTGCTTACTGGAATGTATTATACTATTGAGGGAATGCGTCATCTTTCATCAAACACTAATCGACATGTTTCACTATTTTCTGACATTTTATAGACCAAACAACTAATCGATTAATTGAGAAAATAATCAACAATGAAATTAAGCATTAGTTACAACCCTAAATACAATCTCAAGAAACAATTGTACCATTGTTGTTGCCAAGTCTTTGTATTCCAACAACAAAGATGATTACTTAATGTACGGTGATGAGTCTTTAGACTACCTACTGAGTCAAAACTATTCACCGTTTACTATTATCAATCAATATGTAGCCTACTCTTTGTATTCTATGTTGTATTTAACCTCAATGTTATTGATAGTCAGAAGACTTACCCCCTGACAACATTAGGTCAATAGTAGTGCCCAGCAGCAGTCACATAACTCTGTGTACACATTATCACATTTTAAATAAACTGTGTTGTAAGCATGTCATTTGATGACCATACAGTCACCAATTGTTTTCAAAGGAGCAGATTTGTTTCCAAACGTATTTCCAGCTGCACGAGGACACTGATCACCACAGTTTCTCTATGATGAGCACAGCTCAATTCTTGTCTGGCATAGTGGAACAAAACCTTCCTCTTTCTGCACCACTCAACACTACAGCTCTGTCAGCACGTCGCCATTCTTTCAAGTCTAACAAAATAATTAATGTACTTGTCAATCACACATTAAAGGCAATGCCCAGTCTAGATACAGTAGTAGTCAATATTTAGAAACTCTCCACATGTGACCTAGAAATTACACACTGTGGAAAACAAAGGAAACAAAAAGCGACAAACATCAGTGAAATTTTGACAAAGGATTGATGACATTTCATGAGTAGATGCTAAGACCACTAACACTTGCAAATTTTAACATTTGAGTTTCCTGTAGCTTTAAACCAGGGTGCACGGAAGCTTAACAAAGCAGCTCATGCTGGCTAAATGACGTAATGTTTTAAATATACAGAGCTATAAAGCTAATTACGTGAGTCAAATTAATTACAAGTAATGTAGCTGCATGTTAAAGCTCTCTAAATGAGGGGAGGCGGTGCGGGGGTATTTTATCATAGAAAGTGGGGGGAAATGGGGCTGAAGGATGAACCCCACAGCACGGATCAAGTACCACACCCATCAACAGATATGACCGATGGCTGGCAGAGTGTACGGATATGAATTACATGGATTTGTGCTTGAGCATTCATGTATATCTGCATATGAGTGGACACTCAAGATATGGGTGCGCAAATGACTGAACATGATGGACTATAGAGCTGCAACCATAGTGTTTGCTACACATGTAGAATATTTAAAGATGATAGTAGCGGCATCTAGAGTCATAGTCAATTCAGGGATACTGTAGATGCTAATATTTTCAAGCACTGGCCCCAAGGGCCACCAAGCCCCTAAATTTGGTGGCCAAAGTACATTTTTGGTGGCCCAAATGTAAACTTATGTAAGAACAATACAGAGAAGGCATTTTAACACAACTTAACACAGCCCTCTTTAACTGTGACACTACCAGAATTAAAATGTTATTTATTTAAATTGAAAACTCAAGTTCTTTGTTCTCTCACAGTCTCTTAGTGCTGCTTAAAGCTAGTGTTAGGAAGTTAAAAAAGGTCATAATTCCCTCTTTATCTATTTTGTATTTCAGTGAAAACATCCCCTTCAAACTGCGCACTGTTACATTTGAACACATCATGATAACGTTATAATTTATCTTCATCCATTACTGAATATAGCCTGAACGCATCGTAATGTAACTCAATGGAATCTCCGTTAACATTAGCTGTTAGCTCCGTTATTTAGCCAAGCAGGACTGTGCTGCCCACCAGCTGCTAAAACGGCGACTGGAAAGCATTAATGCCGATCTCCCAATCGCATCCCTAAAGATAACTCTTCATTTCAACTTCACAAATCAACCGTTCCTCGTCCATTGTGCGACTTTCAAAGCGATCGACAGGAATAAATAGAAACAGTGGATCCGACAAAAGTTCAGTCGCGCTGTGCAGCGCTGCGTCGCGCTGTGCAGCGCTGCGTCGCGCTGTGCAGCTCGCGGCCAGTTGGAACACTCCAGTAGAAAACAATGCAATCAAACTGATTTTGTCGCTGAAGCGTCACATTCATTATACAGTTTATGGTTAGGACATGGACACTGTAATGTCATTGAGACACGCAGTCTCATTCTCAAGAGAGACCTGATAAAACTTGGCTGGCCACAGGGTGCCACCTACAGCGGTTATTTGGTGGCCACAGAGTAACTTGTTGTGGCCACGGGCCATCGGGCCATGGTTAATGTTAAACCCTGCTATTTGCTACTGGCTTTATCTAGTTTCTATTTCCCATTTTGCCAGGCATGCTGCATTTGTAAATTTTCTATGACTTTGAAAGACAAACTTTACTCTGTGAAACCATAGCCGGAAATGAAATGCTATCTCACTGAACAAAAACAGTCTAAATAAGAAGACATGGACGTGACAAGTTTGCAAGGTGACATGTTGAAGTATTATTATTGTTTTTGTTTGAGGTATTATTTTCTGGCAGAGACTTCCATTTCTTCCTGTGGGTGTCAGGTGATTGACAGTAAACACAGCATAAAATAATGTGCCCACTGAGATGAAAACTCAGCCAGGAAGAAAAGACAACAAAACAGACACTTAACCAAGAAAAAGACACTTAACCAAATTAAGGCGTCATATTAAACCACGATAAACTTTCTAGAATGGGCAGTTTCCAAGTCAGTGGAAGTTTCTGTACTACTTCTGTTCAAAATATGAATGGCATTAGATAAATAAACACTTTGAAATAATATGAAAGCCAGAGCAGTCCAGACAATCTGCATAAACTTACAAACACACTGGCATTACCTTGTGAATGTAATACATTCATTCTCAGAGTGATTCACTGTTTGACTACATCGAGAGAGGACTTTAACTGCAGTGACTGGTATGCAGGCAGAAGATGGACACGGTTTCCACAGGGATCATCTGAATCACAAAAGAAGAGGAGACAGGAACATTACTTGTCAGTCATGTGACAGAGCCTCATTACACTCACACATCACCAGACTCTCAAGTGTTTATTACACTGGGCTTTGGGGAGAAATCGATCTAAAATGACAGCTGCTCGGTCCATTCCTGCAGAGAGTGAAGTTGACCTGTACACAGGGATGCCTTAGTGACTGATCTACCTGAAGTTACTGTGTTCAGCTATCCAGGGTGTGATCCTATCAGTGTTACATTGGTTGCATTATAGCTTCTGGTGGTTGTATTTTTACGAGAGGCCAGGGAGATTGAGGAGAGAGACCGGATTTAACATGAACATTCACAGAGAAAGAGATCTAACAAGGTAAAAAAAAAAAAGAAAAAATGTCTATACAGTATACCGTATGTATATATAGTGGTGTATTTTCTCACTTCTACTGTATGCATACCTGACAGAGAGAAAAAACAGATAAAGTTCTAAGAGAATACTAAAAGGTAGAGACACAGCAACAGACACTGAAAGGGAACGATTCTCTCGGCTTATAAATTGATCAAATAAGCATCGCTTCCTGACAGGAAATAAATACTTGATTCCCAAATACTATATAATCTATAATGTATTCTCTTACAACAGTTTGTATGATTTCTTACAAAAAGTTATTCCTCATTTTTCATGCGTTTTTCCTACGAATGTCCAGCAACATGTGATACGTGTCAATTTCAGCTTCAGTCTTTTCAAAATAAAACTGCTTAGTGAGGTTTTTCGAAAAGATCAACTTTGTTATGTTTAGGCAACAAAAGTAGGATACTTAGGTTTAGTTAGGTTTTCCTTAACCTAACTAACTAAGTTTAGGTTCAAATAACACCGGAAGTGTCGTAACTTATCTGCGGAGTTTCAGACGTTTCTTTCCCAATGTAAGTCTGTGGGGAAAAAAGTATTTTTTGGCCCAATGGCATCACGTGAAGGGACACGGAAGTTGTAGTACCACCGTTTGGCCACTATTTAAAATTTGCTTCACAGCCTGGCGCTCTTCTTGGGGGCTTGCCCATCTACCCCAACCTCCTCCCTATGCGGCATATGTCACTCTCTATACTTCCTGGTTCACAATTACGTACATTAAATATGCATTAATTTCATGGGATAAATACAAATTATTTTTTGTAGGTATAGCTACGAACGGTGTATGAGAACAGCCTCGGAAAAAAATAGTCAGTGACTACTGTGACTATTCTATAAGCAAATATCTCACAATGTGGTAACAATTTCAGTAGCTAATTGATAGCCTTGACACGAAAGATACAGCACATGTTTGAAATGGCAATTGTTGTCCCTCTTCATTCAGAAATAATGAATACTACATTTTGAAAGTCTTTAACTACACTGAAGCTCCCAGTTGGATACGAAAATGAACAACTGCACAAAGCAACACTTCCTAGTATGTTGTACTGTTTTTTGGTCTGTGGGGAACCCAGAGCATAGCACAGCTGTTAAGTACTTTTAGCAGAGCTATTGTTCAGTGAAACAAAACAGCCCATTCAGCTTGGCTGGTTTCCAGAGCACTCCTATAGCGGCCAAATGTTTATCATTGTTTTGACACTGCATAGGATAGGACAGCATGGGGTGTGCCTATAGATAGCGGTGTCGAGTTTCTGTGTGTGTGTGCGTGTGTGTGTGTGAGGAGAGAGAGGTTGTATGAGGCATTAATGCTCCAGAAACAAATTAGTTCTATATCGTAACGGACAATTTACCATACTCTCTTGGCAATTCCTCGTAACATACATCGTTATTTTTTTCCCCGTGTAATTCCTCTTGGGGATGGAGTAGAAGTGCAGTGGTAACTTAGTGAACAGGCAAGTCTTTTAAAATCTCAGGTGTCTTAGTGTTGTAAGTATAACAAAAACACATGTTTTTATTAGCTGCCGTTGCTACAAAGCGATCACTCTTCTGTCTAATGATTGCCGTTTCCTCTGCCCTTGAATCCTCCAGAACTGAGCCAGTCTTTGGCGTAACAGTGTAGGACAGAAATGAAAGGTGTTACATTATCTGTTCTGACTGCAGTCCGAAGGCTGCCGCTACACTGATTGTGCTCCCCTTCTCTCTCCTTACCCATTTAATCTCTTCATTCTGGCAATGCGCACAGCCAGGACAGTTCTGCTTTATTCTAATTGCATACTTTCGATTAAAAAAGCTTGTTTTCCTTGATTACTTTGATGTTGAAATGGGAGCAGGGGAGCAATTCACATTCATTCGGCAGTATGTTTTTCCCCCCCGCTCTTTTGTGCTAACAGCAGAATTCCTATTTATATATTGGCAGTGGAACTAAATTACTGCAAACATCTCTGTGGGCCAGCCAGGCATAACAGATTGGCAGGGTCCTGTATCATATCAGTGCCCCCTACTGGCCACCAGCAGGAATGCACTATTGTTCATTCCAGGCACGTATGGCATCAGGGGCTGTTAGAAACACAGAGGAATGGCTTCCTAGATTCTTTGCTGGACTGCTGGAATATTTGCTAAATGAATCCCTCATGACTGAGATTCCTGTGCTATGCGCACATACCAGGAACGTATCCAATTTACCTCCACATTCTCAGTATTTAGCCTACACAGTTTGCAATGAGAACTTACTGTGAGTCCAGCAGGCTTCATCTCAAAGATCGCTTACATTACATGCATTTGCAAGCATCAAGTGCTTTTTCTGCAAAGGCCTTTTATAGTATGACCATGTAAAAAATCATAAAGAAAGGGCTAAAAAATCAAACCGAATAGAAGATATGGGTGAGATATGAATCAAAGGGGAGGGTCTGACATGTTTAAAGAGATGAGTATTTAAAAAAAGAGAAGGTCCCCAGAGGGATATATTCCAGAGGAGGAGGGCTGAATGGGGATGAAGATAAAGAAGTGAGGATTTCTTATCTGTGTTTTGATGCTAAATGCTACATTGTACACTTTAGCAGCAGGGCTAATGGCTCAACTGTCCATACAGCAGAACGCCTGATCAGCCGTGTAGCATTCATGCCCTTCATTGATGTTAACTCAGCAGAGAACAGGCAGGTTTGCGACTAAAGGCGGGGGTTGACTCCCCCCGCTGGGATGTGAGCATCTCTCCCTAGAGTCCCATCACACACTGCTACAACACTAGCAAAACATCAAGGGGCTTTTGCTCTTTTTATGTTTTATTCTCTCTCTCTCTCCGTTTCTCCTCTCTCAACAGCAAAAAAGTGAGTTGCACAAGGGTGCACGAAATGCAACAAACACCGCCTCATTGGTCTATTAGCGCAACTCAACTACAGGTCAATTAGGAGTGTTCAACTGCCGAGAGCTCAGCTGGAGCAAAAGCTCAGAGATTAAAGCAAAGAGTTAGAAAAGAAAAAAGATGTTTTTGCTATGTATCTCTCCAAAGACAAATAGATACTGACAGGGACAAAAAGAGCTTCACAAGCACTGAGCTGTAATTGCTGAAGACATAAATAGGATCAGATGCAGCCAACATAACAGCGCAGCAAACAGGTTATACCACCAAATAAAATATGGTTCTCGTATCGACTTTTTGAATTAGCGTGTTTTATTAGAGGCTGTGTCGCTTTAAGACTTGACTGACACTAATGAATACATAGAAATGCCATAAAAGCCTTTTAAAGAAATTGCATCGTTATGAGTAAAAGTACAAGATGATTTAAAGCTTTTCTGTGGAAGGTAAATGCCAGCCACTGAAATGTCACAAAAAGTTCATGATAGCCTGAGAACTGAATAATGTTGTCGAGTGCTGCCCTCCCGTCACATTCATGATACAAAAAGGCATCTTTGAGGCTGCTTGTTCACTTCAAACTCTATTGATTCTGAGTATATGACAAAAAGTTTGCATTTGCAATTATTATTATTGCATTTTTCTTCTTGGTAAAAACAACATAGTTGTTAATAAATATAATGGGTCTATTGATGAGCGCCTTCCTTCTCTCATCATATCCAAGCCTGTGCCAGCTGCACCTTGGGATGAGGTTGTTTGTCTTCATTAGCATCCAGTGTTTCTTCAGTGTTTTCATAAGCAAGGTCCCCTCCTGTATGTCAACGGCAGTGAAAGGCCAGAGACACAACAGAATCTGGGTCACGCTTTAATCGTTTTCATGCTATCTCCACCGCTCTCCGAGGTGTTTGTCTTCCATTAGCCGAGGAGAGACTTTCCCACACTGGGGGTTTCTTGAGCAGCTGGTACGGCCCAACCGTGCTAGTCTAGTATTGGAGGGGAATGAAGCTGCAGGTTTTGTTCTCAAGCATTCCTCGTTTCCCACCTGCATATGGCCGCAGCGTGATGGCTTTTCTCAAAAACTGGCAACAACGAGATCCAGATGAGGTGAGGAGCAATTTGCTCAGCCTAGAGAAAGTCAGGTGCCTTGCACACTCGTTGCCAGTAGACATGCATACATGGAATAGTAGCAAAAGCAGAAAGTGAATAATAAATATGTCAGTGTTGTGTATTTTAAGGGCCAATTTTATGAATCGCATTAAAACCACTTGGACCAGGAGAGATGTATTGTTTTAATCTCATGTGACTTGCTTTCATTGTGCCCACAAAGGTCATTTGGCCTTACTGTAAACATGTCATATCACATCTAAATAACGTTTTTGCCTCAAACAAGAGGTCGGGGAGTTTGCAGAGAAACAGAATAAGCACACACACACATCGTTGTATTCATGGACAGTAGTGAAATTACTGCATGCATATGAATTTCTATAATGGCTAAATCCATTACACACATCTTGATAGATCTGCCTAATCGTGCTCGTGTACCGTCGCCAGTCTCCGACGCACTCACCCTGCTCAACACAACAGTGCCGATGCATAATCATCACACATCGTGACCTCTAATTAAACTACGAAGAGTAACTTTGAGGAGGAAACGTCTCCCTCACTTCAATTTGCGTGTGTTGCCGGTTTTAGAGAGCGAATTAAGGTACTGTCAGCAGTTTAATGAGCCTCTCACCTATTGTTTCCAGCACTTTTCTGTCGAACCGCATCTCCGTTCCTCGCTCTCAACAGAAATGATTGTAGATACTGCTCTGTGTGTAAGTTGCAGTGATTAGCAGCTGTGATTTAAGCTCTTTCTTAATTAACCTTTTTCTTTAATTCCATCCCCCACTAATTTTCAAGAGAGACAATGCACTGACTGCTCATGGGACCGAGCCTATTCTGACGACAGGGTGATAGAGATATGGTGTATCTCACTGCGTGCACATTAACCAAGTCAATATGAGATAGATGGAGAAGATCTTAAATGAGTAATCTCACTGAATGTGAGTGTTTCTTTGGGCTCTGTATAGTTCAGTGGGTAGACCCTGGTACTGGGTTCCTTTTATATGGGTATGTCTTGCCTCTATCGTAGGGTTTAATCACAATATACTACTACTGTCACTAGCTATGTTTACTACTACCACAATTTCAGTATATATGGAGACTGCACTTACCAGAGAAATCACAACATTTGTTTTTTGTCAAAAATGTTAAACAACTTATGTTGCATCAAGGCAAGAGGTCACTTACAAAAGTTAATGCCATCTCCAAGAGGCAATGGTGGAAGTAGTAGAAGGAAAGAACTCGAAAAACTCCAGTTATTCCCAGACTATCTTGAATTATATAGTTAATCGCCATTAAATACCACTAATATTAAACTTTCATCTGCATTGCTGCACGCGTTTCTAGCGACGTGTTTCTGGTGACGTGTCATGTCTGATCGGGGCATAAGGAGACACTCATCGAAATGCTTTTTGGAAAGGTCATAAGGTTTGGTCTGAAAGACACTGGTAACTTTTTTGTTGTTTAGGTATCAGTACCTGTTGTGTAAACAATAACGTGGCTTTTCTATTCATATAATTCATATAAATCGTATATCTCCAAGATATGGGTTGTGGTTTTTTCAAATGTCCGTTTAAACTCGGTGCTACAGTACATACATGTGCGGCGCTTTGTTTACAGTATTGCTTTTATTATTGTCTCAGTATTTTGCGTGTGTAAGAATATTCTCTGAGTTACACTTTCAGTAGTTCATTGAACTGCGCAGCAAGTATTAATAAAACTTAGGTTTCTCCTCAGACCAACAGTTGGAATCCAGCTCATATCTTTGTTGGGGGTCATCTACTGTCTTTTCCCTCTCCTCTGTATATAATTGAATAAAGTAGAGTACATTGCATTTTATGCAGACCGGCTGAACTGGTATTTGTCATTATGACACGTTTTGGCAAATTAAAAAGAAGCCTACATCAGCAACCTGTGCCGACAGCGTCATGCTGCTAATATCAAACCGATTTGAATATTTTTACACCGGCCCAACCGTAGATCAAAGCATAAATGCAATTAAGGTAATATTCTGAAGAAAATGTTCACATCAGGGTACAGCAGTCACCTCAGGTTAGTCAGAGCAAAACCACTGAGTTGAATGGATATCTCTATGGGTATATATGTTTAAAGGCTGGCTCACCTTTCTTTTTTTTTCGAAGGCAAAGTCAATCGGGGCTATTGATTTTTACTGAAGCGGTATAGTAATCTCTACTTGCTTAATATACACCAACTTGCAGTCTCTCGTTTCAAAAAACATTTATCTTTGCTGCGGCAGCTGGTTGAACGGAAGAAAAATGGAGGAGGAGTGGCCAGCTAAATACCAAGACCATGTAGTGCCTGTCTGTTCATGAGAGGAGCTGTGCTCAATGATTCTGGACTGAATAGCTGGAGGCATCAGAATCAGGTCAGTCTGTTTACTGATCAGCTCTGAGCCTCCAGAGAGCCACTGGGCTAACAGAGCTGTGCAGCAGTGTGGGGAGTGAACCCATCTAGGTACCCAGCACCCTCAGCCAAACTCAGCAGCATCATTTCTAAATGCAATGACCATGAGTCAGAAAACTTGACATTCATGGATAAAAGCTGCAATTCTGTAAGTATTCATGATGTGCATTAATATGAGTAGTGCTCCTAGCTTTTAGTGTGTTGGTGCTTTAGGCTACTATCCATTCATCCATTCATTTTCTAAACCACTTGTCCCCTCGTAAATACATTAGTAGAACATTATTCAGTACAAATTGGGTAAATTGTTATTTGCTGTGTGGCTGCACAGCCTGTTTAGCATCATGATTGACTGTAAAAGACGAAGTACAATGCAGTGTAAAAACACCCTAGTCCTCCATCTTGTGACACATTGCACACATTAGAGCTCTAAACTCTTGATGCTAGAATGGATGGTGCAAAGAGACGCTTGCCCAATTCTGCTCATGCACTTCCTATCCCCTGACCAAAAGGCTGTCCTAACCTTAACTATTCGTCCCTCTGGACCATCCGTTCTAGCATTTACCTTTTTTATATTAACCTTAAACCATTACTTCCTGTACTGTGACACACGATATAAAACTGTGGGAAGCCACTTATAGTATATAAGCTCAAGCCGGCAAAATAGCAGAGACACAAAATAAACAAGTGTCAGGGAAGTTTAACATCTGGGAAGCTGCTGGAACCGAATATGTGGTGGAATATTCGGAGAAAATGTATTATTTTGTTAAGCATTTTTATTTTCCCCTTGGTTGTAATAAATCACTACAGACAGCTTCAAAGGTTTTCAATTCAAATATTATTCAGGTATTTGTATGTATTTTGAGCACAGACTCAATATTTGAATTCATGATCAAATTTATAACATTTTAAAGGTTTTAAAGGATAGATTCACATGCCCATATGTACATCAACACAGTGCTCAGTCACTGTAGTTGTTTCTACTTTCCATGCTGGCCATGAAGAGATCCATCCCTAACTTGACTTTAATGAGATGGGGGGAGAAAATCCTCATTCTGTGCAAAAATGCATTCTACACTTTAGCCAAAGCTAATATGAGTCTTCGACAGTCTGAGTGGCTATTTTCCAATATTACAGTTTTTATTACAAAATTCCCTCTTTGTGTTACTATCAGCTCAGCAAGGAAACGCAAACGCAAAGAGGGAATTTGGTAATAAAAAGACTTCAGAAGATACCCACTTGATTTGGCTAAAGGAGACTGTTGAAGCCTAATAGCTTCAGTTGAACTGAAGAATGCCTTTTTGCATAGAGCAAGGACCGTTTCTTTCTTTTACATTGAAATTGTGTCTTTTTACAGCCACTTTAGAAGGGGGAAAAAGATTACAGCAACCAATAACTGTTGAGTGTACATATGGGTATGTAAATGTTGTTTTAAGGCAGACTTGGAAAATTGGGAACCTATCCTTGTAACACGCTTGTGTCTACGATTTTGTGACTCAAGGATATTACAATAACATTGCAATGTATTTGCTTAGTTAAACGGATTTACTATGGAATTTCTTTGACAACAATTATACAAAAGCAGGAAACCGCTATCTTCAAACACCTGCTGTGCCATATCAAGAATATGTGGCAATGAGAGCCCTCACAGTCCTAATCAGTCTTTTGGGTGAGAAGAGTTCATTTTCAGGATACAGATTTAAAATTATGCATTTTTCTTGGAGCTCCATTTAGGGATTCATTTATACTTTAACAGCCCTACCTGGTAAGACAGTTTGCATCAACTAATCACCTAAAGGTATGGACGTGCGTGTGTGTCCCTGCTCTGCAAGAAGGTGCTGATTATTCCTATTAGAATCGTGTTGTGTTTCAGGCACAGTAACAGCAGTGTCATCTGCCAATGTTATTTCATGCTCAGTTGGGTGTGAATCAATTTCATTCCGGCGAACAATTACTGAAGATTGCAGATTTTTTTCCATCCTTCCAATCATAACATTTGAATCAAATCACTGTGCGCTGCTTAACATACAGCGCCAGAATGAAAACACATGAGCTGTTCAGCGCTGGGATCATGTGACGTCCATGACGGACAGTTTCCAAGAGAAAAGCAGTTGTTTGCAAACCGCAATGTTTGTTTCAGTTTGCCTCCATTTAAAACCACAGCAAAAATATTTCCCCTAGTGTTTTCTCTTCTTTTCTCTGGGTCAATAAATACCACACATGACCTTGGTGAACTCTGACTCGGAGCGTTTACATTGTTGGGGCAGGGTAGTCAAACAATACCCGGGATGGATGGGAGATAAAGCCACACACATTCTCCCATTACTCACATGAAGAATGTCGGCGATGGATTCCTGGAGCCTAGTTGGGCCAACACTGACAGTTATTTCTGGCCTCAGATGTGGAATGAGGCAGGCTGGAAGTGGGGAAAGGCTACACAAGGAGCCATGCTTCACCAGTTAAAGAGGCTGATCAGTTTGAGGTTGTGCAGCTTTCACTAACGTGGAGGTGTCATTCAAGCCCGGTTACCTCTAACTGGAGGAAAGGGTACATCCATGGATCACTAAACAACAGAGACAGACAGGCCCTCTCCAATTAGAACCGGCTGCAATGTATCCGCCCCAGCTTCCACTGGCTTTTAGTTAGACATGGATGGGTATGCTGTTGGGTGAATATAATTACACTGGCAAATCTGTAAGGACACAGAAGTGTTTAAAGTTCGTAGTTTATTTGGAAGATACACTAAGTAGATAACTTTGAATTATATTAGGGCCGTCAAAGTTAACATGATAATAACGCGTTAACTCAAATTTTCCAAAAACGCTACTTGCGATTTTTAGATTTATGCTTAGTTTTAAAGCTAGAGTTAAGATACTGGCATCATATGAAAATAGAAAACCTAAGGATCCATTGGTACCAACCATGTCATACTAGCTTGTAGCAAATGAGACTAAATAACGCTCCAAACTGATGCTAAATTTTGGCAAGGAAAAACTGGCATGGACATTTTCAAAGGGGTCCCTTGACCTCTGACCTCAAGATATGTAAAATGAAAATGGGTTCTATGGGTACCCACGAGTCTCCTCTTTACAGACATGCCCACTTTATGATAATCACATGCAGTTTGGGGCAAGTCATAGTCAAGTCAGCACACTGACACACTGACAGCTGTCTTTGCCTGTTGGGGTTGAGTTTACCATGTTATGATTTGACCATATATTTTATGTTAAATGCAGTACCTGTGAGGGTTTCTGGACTATATTTGCTATTGTTTTATGTTGTAAATTGATTTCCAATAATAAATATATACATACATTTGCACAAAGAAAGCATATTTGCCATAAACTATGGACAGCCATGCGATTAATCACGATTAAATATTTGAATCGATTGACAGCCCCAAATTATATGCTTGGTAAGACGTTTTAAAGAATGGATTATTTATATTTAGCTATATTAAATGCTGCTTTATAATGGTGTTCAGTCAGATAGTGTTAAATTTTACAGTTAAGAGATAAAATGCCTGCAATGATCTTTTTTTTTCCTAAAATCGAGTGAGGAGACAATAATTGTAACTCTCCCTGTGAGAAAGATTATCTGTTTTAGCATCATGTCTTTCCTTTGTCACAGAGGAACACCTTGGAGAGGGTGTGCTCACGGCATACACAGATTTCCTTCTTTCATGCCTTGTGAGCTACTCATCCCTTTCCTGTCCATATCGCACAGATACCGACTGCGTTCAACAAGGCTGCAATCATCAAGCCCTGATTTTTCACTCGGGTCTCCGCAATATCAAATTGACAAAAGAAGAATAAGCTATTTCTGAAAGAGGCACAAGAGCATAAAAAAGCACACAAATGGTAGAAGAACAAGAATCGATAGATTCTCTTTTTTGCAACGTCGTGGATGTGCGATGTGGTGTATTGTACGGTACATCAACCTTCCACCCACGCTTTGCAGATCTAAACAGACACTCCGCTTGTTGTTCGTCGTGTTGCCACAGCAATATTTCTATTTATCCTGTGAGACAGCTATACAAATAGATGAAGTGCAACAACATGACATTTTCTGTACTTCAATTACTTTGCGGGGCTGGGCCACGTGGGTTAAAAGCCAACAAACCATAACTTTCCCTGACATTTCCTCCCCCCACAGTGACCGTTGATGGATTCTCCCTGACAAAGCATTCATTATCGCGGAGAACAGAGAGTGCACTAAAATCTCTTCTCTTTTCTTCTCCCCTCCATCCTCTGGCTCCCTGTCCAAATCGAGATGAACTCAACTGCGGGAACAGAATGGGGCTCCGGCGCTCACCGTCAGAAGGGAAAAGCATTGAATCGCTGCAGGATATTCACTGGCAATCAAAAAGTATATCCTTATTGCGGGGCAGCCATTATGGTGCAGTGGGCAGAGGGGCATATCAAATGGAAACAACTGTTCTGTGCCAGCTCAGATTTGATCCTGCTACAATGAGAGAGGCTGCTATGGAAATGAGCTATGATGGCATGCCATTGAAGATTAGCTCCCTTTTATCATTTATCTCGGAGTTCAATGCGCTGAGGCTCAGCGGTCCAAGATGCATCGAGTCACCATACGTGGCAACCCCAACCCCCCCAAAAGCCCTCTGGAAGGATGTAGCTGGAATATTCAGACAGTTCAATCAGTGAATCAGTTTGAACAGATAGGTGTAAATATGGGATATCAGCTCTGGGTCAAAAATTAAACCTGTATTTTGTATCTGTTATGTGACTATTTAACAGGCAAGAACACATAAGGGAACAATTTACATGCTAGAGTTGGTGTCTTAATCACATCCCTCTTACATGGATGCAAACACACACACACACACACACGCACACGCACGCACACACGCACACACACACAAGTCTTATCCACCCACAGGCAGGGGACTGATTGTCTGATAGCATTAGCATTCCCGTCCAACCCTGATAGAAGCAACACAGGAGTCAGGCTCACTTCAAGAGGTTCACATCACAGACAGAAACACATCCATTCACTGTGGACAGGCTAATAAATAAAAGAGTAACCCTGTGGCAGTAACAAGCCTATAAAGTATAGCTATGTTTTACAAGTGAATGAGACGGACGGCCAAGAAAGATGGTTACCTTGCGAGAGCCGGGCACTCTGTACTTTACAAGGCTGAGAGGAGAGTGTGACTCTATCCAATACTGCTCTCTGCTGCAGATTGACTCTGCTTCATCATGATATGAAAATCTCAGAGTGTCACAGCATGAGTTATCATGTTTACACTGTGGAGATGATATACTGTACGTCTCTTTAAGGTGATGTACATTTTTCCAAAATATGAATTGGAGTAGAAATACATTGTGGTTTGAAAAACACATTCGAACATCGTAATAAATCAGTTGCTTCTCCACAATCTACAAACACACATTTACATTCTGTATGAAGGGTACATAGCAATACATGATCTACTGTATATTCATAAATTGGTTATGCAATATGGATTGGATTTCAATTATTGCCTTCAATCATGACACAAAACTACTAATACGATGACAAGATGCCTTGATTAACTCATTTGTGTCTACAGAAGAGACTGTGCTGATGATAATGCAGATTGTTTTCTTATTGGATTAATCTTCAGTCAATAAAAATGTCAAATGTCCACCACAATTTCCCAGACTCCATATTCAGATATTTAGTTTACTGTCATAGAAGACTAAAGCTGGGCAGACACTGAACGGATTTAGCCCGATTTTAGCGCAGAATTGGGGCAAATTTCTGCCTGATCGATTGTCGTTTGACATGCAGTTCGAGGGGCGGGCATGATGGTAGAGTAATTGCCTGAGCAATCAATAATCAGACTCTCGAACAATTTGATTGATTTTGGTAGGTCAGAAATTTTGGTAAGCAGTTTGACTAGTTCCACGGTCCGATTTCTTACATGGCAGTGCAGCATTTCCCCTCTACTACTGTGTCCAGACAATCAAAATTTACAGTCATCAGTTATAAAAAAAAAAAAAAACAGCAGGGCAAGAACACTCAAAATTCGACCAAACTGCAAGAGGGAGAGACGTTCAAAATAACACTGCTATCTAAACGTGTGGTGTCGGCCTGTAGTTTACTTTAGCCATCTGTGAGTTTGTTTATTGGATTACATCTAAATTAGGAGAAACGAGAAACGACCTGCACCGTCGTCCTTTCCTCAACTACCTCCTGGTAGTCCACCACCCCGCCCAGAGTAGAGCCTGGTGATTCTGGGAGACGGACCCCGAGTTAGTGGCCACAGCAATTCTAATCCATCCAGAACAAACCCCAGCGCCGGGAGTCACAGCAGACTGGTGGAACGCTGGGTCTAACCTGTGTAACAGCTGCAACAGAAAGTTTGCTGATCCGGTGCGGAGTCAGGGCAGTCCCCCGGGATCAGACCCCCGGTGTTGGGGTTTGCATTGCTGGTTGAATTTGAGCTAACTGCTACTGAAGGTCTGTCCGTCTCTTGGAGCCGCCACCCACTCCCCCGGCGAAGCAGCCTCCTAGCAGCGGGGAGGACGAAGCAAAAACACAAGTTGTTTTTCTAGTTTCTGCCACTTTGAATTTAATCCAATTAACCAACTATTAAAACGTACAAGGACCCTGTACCTTCAATGTAATTAACAAACCTTCGGGGCAGCTCTGCTTCTTCGTCCTCATGATGGATTGAGCAGAGGCAAAAATTCTGGCCGGATCTTACATTGCCCCTTTTTAATCTACTAATTGTTTCAGCTTTACCGATAACAAAGTAGACCATACATCAGAAATTCATAATTAATACCCACTGTATAGGTTTCACTGACATTTTGGTGTTTTTGTCTGTGTCAATAAACCAATAAAAACCCTTTATTGCCACAATAGGCACAAGTGTACCCAGAAAATAACTAAACCAGAAGTGGACAAAGGACAGTAGAGATTGCCGTGAGGCTCCAGTCTGGCTGTCATGCCACATCCACGCCTGGTGGACACAGCGCAGCTGAACAAAATGACCCCATGTCGGCCCCAACATATGCATGTCAAATACTGGATCCAAAACGCGCCTGGTGGACACAGGCCTTTATATTTACACAGCATCTGTTTTACAAGAAGAACCAAAAGCCAACCAATCAGTGCAAGCTAACTCAGCGGTCTCAATTACAGGGAACGTCTGAGCAGCCAAAACACTGGCCTCATCATGTCCGCGTTAGCCCTACTGCAGTCCACCGAGACTACAATCAGCAGCACACAACACAAACACATTAGCTTTAATTAGATTGTGGCCAGCGCTTTGACTCCATCAAATCTAATACATATTATGCTGGATGTAATCCAGCTGGTTGCTATGGTATTGTTGCCTCTGCAGTGGAGGGGGGCTGGGAGCGCTGTGCTGTGCTGCTGGGGAAACAGTGATTTGTTAAACTGGAGATCTAGATGGGAGTGAGCAAGTCTCTGGTCTTAGTGGGTGTGTATAGGTTGGTAACAGTGTATTTAATGTTAGTGTGCATGCATGCAAGTATGTGTGTTAGTGGTTATTTCCAGGTGGTTTAGAGAGAGTGTGTGTGTGTGTGTATGTTTGTTTGTGTGGTTAGAGGGGAAGGGGGGTTGCTGTTTGTATAAATGCATGGCCACGCACATGTGTGTCAGTGCGACCATGTGTCACATACAACATATGCTCCCCAGCAGCTCCTCCTTCGGAGGGAGGCTGAGCTTTCCCTGACATGATCCGGGGGGACAACATGGAGCACGGTCCCGGGGGCCACGGGGCTCAGCCTGGGGCCTTCAGAAGGCTGGAGATCTGTTTGTGTCCTCACTGTCTGTCACCGTCTTGTCTGCTCACTGCCTGTATGAGCAGGGAGATGGGCCACACCACACATTATGTACTGTACTACACATGTAAGCACATGCAATCATGTACATTCCTACATGCGCTAAGACAACGAGTTTTAGGAATGACTTTATAACTATTCTGTGATTAAATTCTCACCGGGATGTCCATGTTTCTACTTATTGTCATCTAGATTAACAACAATTAGGTTGCACCAAAAGCAGTTTCAAGGTTTTAGCTTCATTGGCCATGAAGGGGAAAGACTTTAAAGCTTTAGATGATCTTTTTGGAATGAACTGTTACAGAGGGAACCCTCAAATGTCACCGCCGCAGCCTCAACAGATCTTTGGCCAACGGACACAATGAGTGACGTACAGGGCCTTTGCTGCTGTAATGTGCAAACATCACTGTTTGAGCTGTTCTGGCTTTGGCCTGCTCTAGTCTCTCTCTGCCTCTCCAAACTTGGAGAGCAGCACCCAAAGCTGTGTGCAGTTACACGTCTCTAATCCTGTAATTACTGGCCCATCAGCGCCTAGTAAAACCATAATTGGAACCAGCTGTCTATTTGTTTTGTCTTTTCCTCTCCCAATCTGCACCATGACCAATTTGACATTTGCAAACGCATCTCTGGACCTCCAATAGAGCCTTTTTTTTAAACAAGTGGCGACAATTTGGTCCAGATTCCATTTGTCCAGAACCACGAGCCAGAGAAGGAGGGGAGCACCGTCAAGTATGGCAACCTTGTCTCAAATATCCCATGATTCCACAGGGCACAGTGTTTGGCTAAGTATGAGTCAGACATGAAGTCCAGCTGTACACCGAGCCAAACAACAGACCTGGCTGAAACATCGTGAAATTGATGATCAGACAAACAGACAAGCTCATGGGCATGCTTAAAGGGAGATATAAAGGTTACTAAAAAAACAAACTGACAGTACAGAAAGTAGAAGAGAGGTCTGGCAGGGAGAGATTGGAGTTTTATTTATGCAAACATTTCCCAGAGGTAGCTGCTCTTTAGGCAAAAAGAAGCACATTGTTTACTCACTGCTTTTACTGTTCTACTGCTTTTATTTAGTTTGTATTTGTTTTGTTAAACAATACATGCCTGCTTACCATCAAATATTAAAAACACAAAGACATTTTTGTAGTTTAATTAATTCCTGTTTTAGCCATGTAACCTGATTCACCCAGTCATTTTTCACTAATATATAGTATACTTACTGGTTCTAGACAGGAGGCTAGTATGTCTTTGGCACAGCTTAGGTTACGTAACCATGCCTATGTTTGTGTACTTTGACCTTTTACCCTATAAATATGCAAATATATTATAGCAGCAATGAAACTGCTTCTAAGGAAGCAACATTGTTTTTCAGTTTTTCTTTCTTTTCTACATCAGTTAAACCTGCAATAACAGATTTGTTGGGCCTATTTACACATCCAACAGATACAGAGCAAAAATAGCATTAATTTTGAGTTGTGTTTCTGCAAGTCCAATATTCACTCTTTTTTATCTCTGTTTTTGGTCTCCACTCACTTCTGAGGGAAATACATAGATCTTAAACTACTAAATGCAAGCCTCCAGGAAGACTGCCAGGCTTTGAAGCAAATTTTCGTAGTGGGCAAACAGTGGTACTACAACTTCCGTGTCTATCATGTGATGCCATTGGGCCCAAAAGACTTTTTCCCATAGACTTACATTGGAAAAGAGACGTCTGTAAATTAGTGAATACATTTTTTAAGGTGAATCAACTTCCCAGTATGAAAACTTGAATAGCCCTTATTTAAATCATTAGATCCTAAACGTTGTAAAATGCACTACTAGCTGAATCCAGAGTTATTCTCCTTCCTCCGTTCATGTGAATGAGACACAGACCGAGGGCTGGGAGGCGGTGTTAAAGGAAATGCTACTGAGCCTGCTCTATGGGCCCAAGGGATGCGGAAGATTGCTGGATGATCCTGGTACTTTATCACTCGGTAGTTGAGCCATTTTGACGTCATGCGCCACCGAGCAACTCTCATAGGAATGAACGGGAGCCCTCCTCCAAGCTGTATCCAGTTCTCTTTATACATCATGGCTAAATGTTCCGCTATGTTCACCAGCTAGTCGCTAACTTTATCTGAGTGTCATGTGGTGCTGGGCAGGTAGCGTAGAGTGGGTTGATCGGTACTTTTCAATGAAAACAGCTGCCTGTATACAGCCGAAAAAATGATGATGAGAGCGATGAGTTAACCAAAACAGTAAAGTTGCGGTCCGGAAAACCTAAAAAATTGCTGAAAGATGCTAAAACTGAGCTGAGAGGAACTACAGGATCGGGTAATAATCCTCTGTAGGTTCATCATTGAGTAACCCCTTTTACATACGTGTAATCATGTGATCCATTATTAATATTAAAAAAAACTGTTTTTTTCGGAGCAAAAAATTGCTACCTGGCAACAACGATCAAAACATGTAAGCAATTTAAATGGCAGTGATTTCTACTTTTTTTAATTTTAATACAATAAAACATGTTAATAATAAACATTTTGATAATAATGAAGTGTGCAAATATTTTATTTTGTTACACACTGGAGTTATCAGTTTATTAGTTGTACCTGTACAATCTCATACAATAACACAACAGCCTTGCAGTAAACCACACCTTTTGTAAACCTCATAATACAATAATCACGGAAGTTAATCTTTGATGGAGTAGTAAGTGGTGGCGTGCTTTTGGATTGCTTTATACTAAGATGTGCTCCTACTATTCTGCCCCCTCATTGAACAGTACATAAATGGGGCTGGGAAATTAGAGAATTAGAGAATGAAGAAAAGCTGGTCTGTTCAGAAACATCTGCTTAAACATAGTTACAGTTCCTGCAGTGTTTTAATTTTTTTGTTGGCTACAACGAACTTAAGCTGAAATATCACTCTTAAAGATGATTACTATTTCTGTAATCATTATTCTTAGTGCATCTAACATCCATAAAGTATATTCTCTCTCAAATAATTTGACCCTTGCTGGAGTGAAAACAGCAGCAAATAACAGTACCACCTCATGATATTTTGCTACTCATTCCCTGGGCATAGATAAGTGTTTACTACTCCAGGAAAGATGTTCCACACAGTCGTGCTAACCTTCATTTTCATTCTGTTTTCCTTGCGAAGGTCATTGTTTGCTTTCCTCTCTCTGTATACATTACATTTCACAGTCTATTGCTTCATTCTCATCTAATGACTTGCAGGCTCCTCCGTCTGATTTGCCAGAAATGAAAGCAGACATGACAGACTAAGTGACTTCAATTCTGCTCCGGAGTAGAACTACATACCCCTCCAGTGAAAAGCACACACCAGATAGATGACAAATAAAGGAGCATGCAGAACTATCAAGAAATACAATCATGATGCAATAAAGCTGCACCTCAACAGAGAAGACATGATTAAAGTTGTTTATAGAATCAAAATGGAAGTAGTTATTATTGTCAAGACTAGACGAGTGCGTTTTGTCAAGGACTGTACATGATTTTAAAAAAAACAGCGTCTCGGTGCAATGTTATCTCCTACAAATTATGTTCAAATGCAAGTGTTTTGCATCGGCAAATCACCTCTATGTGAAAATATAATGCCACACAGATTGTTTATAATGCTTTTCTTCACTGTATCAGACAGAACCTTCATATTGAACAGCATTTACTGTGAGTGTTATCAGTTAGATCGACCTTTAATATCTACAAGAGGCACCTAACTTACTTACTAATTAAAACAAGTGTATTAACCTTCGAGGTCATTATTAAATAGAAACAAATGTGAAGCAGACAGAATGCAAAACTGAGTTTCTGTGAATTTAGAGTGAATGTATTAGCATTTAACAACCTTGTTATATAACTGAATTAGGGCTCCGAAGTTAAATGTATTCCCATTTTTTATTTTGGCAAATTAAGTTTTTTTGATTATTATTATGATCTTAAAGGACCAGTGTGTAACAATTATGGGAATCTATTGGCAGAAATGGAATATGATATTAATAAGCATGTTTTCTTTAGTGTATAATCATCTGAAAATAAGAGTCGTTGTGTTTTCATTACCTTAGAATGAGCCGTTTATATCTACATACGGTGCAATCCTCTTCACGGAGGAATCCGCCATGTTTCTACAGTAGCCCAGAACGGACAAACCACTGTGTTAACATTTCCTGCTTGGGCTGGGGTTGATAACGTTACTCTCTCAGGAGTTAACCCACTTCACTCCACTCAGCCGCCGGGAAACAAGACACGGGAAACCTCTGTTGGTCTTGAGGAGCTGCAACATTTATTTCTGCAAAACCTGCAACTTCCATTGTACATTCACTGATATTCTCAAAGCTAGCTCACTTTTTCGCTCACAACATCACACACATTTGCCGGCGCTCTCTCTCTCGCTTGTTTCACGACTCACTTCCCATGTACACACACTCCGCGCACTGGCTCTGCTATTCTCCAGATAACCTACGCTATTTTTACAACAAGCTCTAGAGAGGGCCATTTGCGTTTTCACGTCAGCCACCGCCGTTCTTCTACGCGGTTGGCACACGGGAGAGGTTGCAATCTGCAACCTCGCCGCTAGATGGCGCCAGATGTTACACACTGTACCTTTTTCAAGAAGGAGGGAAAATTTTGCAATGACACGTTTACCCTGTGATATATTTAAAAATGTTTAATCTCCCACAAGGACAGAGGGCTCTTTTAATACTTTATCAAACATTGATGTGAGATAAAAGTATTACTTTATCAGACTAGAGTTTGAAGGCTTTCTTCAGTGTTTGATACAGTACCTTTAGCCACCATATGCCTCGGGGCTCACATTTGAAATGCTACAAATGCTGTAGCAACACAGGATAATTTAATAGGTTTCTGACTGCCAATCCCCAGGAGCCAACATGAGACAGGGGGGGAAAAAGGCAGCTATTCTAATGTGTGCTTGGCTCTCTTCCTTGACTCGGCTGCAACTAGCACTGATAGGAATGATGGTTTTTATATGTATCGCTGTCTGAGTGGCGGCAGATGTTCCGCATTCTCCAGCAGCACTCCGTTCCGGGGGGAAATCAGGGAAAACTACGCACTATAAAATTAAACCACTGACACTTCACCGGCCCTGAAACCAAATAGGGCCCGCAGCATCAGCAAGCTGGAGCGAATCCATCATTTCTCATTTTTAGAGGGTTCCATCTGTGCTAAGTTTCATTAACACTGGCTGTATCTGCAGTGAACTGCTTTATAATAGATAAACACCGCACTACTTATTCACCAGGGTCCATTGTGTTTGATATCACATGAAAACATACAGAGTGTATAGGATTAGCAACACCCCATATGGGTTTAAAGCTAACATTGTCTGGTTTCAATATGTAAGCAGCAATAATTATTTACGTTAGTGTGTTGCCACAGTTCGTTAGAAAAGCAACTCTGTCCAGAATGTGTGTGCTCCAGTTTGAGTCAGATATTTCTGGCACTGAATGGTACAGATGGTTAAAATGATTTCCTAGATGACTCATTCGAGTTTTATAATAAGCCCACGTCCCAGAAATGATTTGATGCTCTTTGTAACAGGATGAAAAAAAAAAAAAGTTTTTGTTTTGTTGTTTGATCTTTGTTTTGCAGGTTTTATTTTGTATTAGAAATGCGATTAATATCAGTCTGAAATAACGTCATTTAACATATTGTATGAATTCAAAGAACAAAATATAAAAAAGAACTTGAAGTAGGATGCTTGTCCTCCATTCACTGACCTAACTGAGCATGGGGAAGGTTACTTTATACATTGCTTGAAATAAATGACTCGGTACATGATTTAGAGTATAGTAAGTAAGGCTGTCAAGGTTAACGCAATAATAACAAATTTGTTTTAATGCCACTAATTTCCTTAACGCCTTAATGCAACTTGTGATTTTTTGGTTGTAGCATGCTCAGTTTTAAAGCTAGAGGGAAGATACTGGCATCATATGAAACAAAGAATCCATTGGTACCAACCCATGTCATACTATCTTTTCACGAGGGAGGATAAATAACGCTCCAAACTTCTGCTAAATTTTGGTGAGGAAAAACTGGCATGGCCATTTTCAAAGGTGTCCCGTGACCTCTGACCTCAAGATATGTGAATGAAAATAGGTTCTATGGGTACCCAAGAGTCTCCCCTTCACAGACATGCCCACTTTATGATAATCACATGCAGTTTTGGGCAAGTCATAGTCAAGTCAACACACTGACACACTGACAGCTGTTGTTGCCTGTTGGGCTTGAGTTTGCCATGTTATGCTTTCAGCATATTTTGTATGCTAAATGCAGTACCTGTAAGGGTTTCTGGACAATATGTTGTTGTTTTGTGTTGTTAATTGATGTACAATAATAAATATAAAGTATACATTAGCATAAAGCAGCATATTTGACCACTCACATGTTGATAAAATTATTAAATACATGACAAATCTCCCTTTAAGGTACATTTTGAACAAATAAAACAATTTGCGATTCATTTGCAATTTAATCACGATTAACTATCAACAATCATGCCATTAATTGCGATTAAATATTTGAATCGATTGACAGCCCTAATTGTAGGTAAAAATCTGTAAAATCCCTTGCATGTGCTTTCCATCATCTCTGATTTACTTGTATTTTGTATCCTCTGTCTGTATAAAATGCAAAACTAAGTATGTAAATGTAATTCCTTTTAATGGTGTGCTGTCAGTCAGTGCTTTTTTTTATTTCAATAGCTGTATTCAGATCACTTGCTTTGTATTTAGAGTCCTTTACATTGTAATCTGTTAGCCTCCACCAGTAGCCAGTGACACCCAGTTGAACCTGGATAAAGGGATTAGACCTCGGGCATTATGGAAATAGTAAAGATCAAAAGAGGACCAGCAACGGTCAGACTGCTCACGCAGGTAGACTGGTGGAACAAAGCCTTTTTAATTACCCTTTTAATTGCCCCTTTAACAGTATGAATTAGCATTTTAATGATGGGTATGTAATTAGAGTGGAAAAGGCTACGAGAGCTGCAGGCTGCTAATAATGCCTCTCAGCTCAGAGATCACAGCAACAGGAGACAAGAGCAGCTGCACCTGAGCGCCGACACACTACTGCACTACTCAGCCGACAACGAACAGATGCTACATGTACACATGCATACAGAGAAGGACTTTCTGCACACATGGGCACATCTATGGGTGCATACACACAAAGATTTAGCAGTTACTGGAGTGAACAATTGGTGGACATCCAGAAGCCGAGAGCACACTGTGACACAAACAGTTTTCATACACAAAACCGCACGTCGCCAAGCCTGCCCAAAAGCCTGATTAAATCATTAAACTGGTCATTAAAACCATTAGACATTAAACTGATTATATCATTAGTCACCGCTGTGTATTGGAACTCAAACCTGATGGTTTTCTTTGTTTGCATGGTGGAAAAAATAACATACAAGTACTTCTATTAGATATGCAATGCAAACGGACAGCTTATACAGTATACTAGGGGTGGGAAAAACATTTTTTATTAAAATGTTATGATTTTGAAATCAATTTTTTAAGGCCAGAGTCGATATATTTGCTTTATTTGAGTCTCTGCAGAGGTAAAAGGAAGTTGCCGCTTTTATTGTTGTAGTCTGAGTAACGTAACGTCATATCCGTTCCGTATCCTTCAACCAAAACAAGCCGCAGCCAGCCTAAACGAAAAAGTACAAAAAAGCGGAGGGTCCGTGTGGATACAACCTGCACCCTCCCCTTTTAAATCCAAAGTGGTAAACACTACACATACAGTAGAGTATGGAAACACTTTGGGTTTCACATATTGCCAGGAAAAGCAGAGCTAGACGTTATTGTATCGTAACGTGCAGTCAAGCCAGACACCACTCTCATCTCCGTGGTCAAATCGGCCGACGCTACAACTGTAGAGCACCCATATACTGACATTTATGTTAAATGCATTCAATCGGTCCTGATGGAGCTGACCATGGATTTATAAAGAGAACGGACCTGACGGCAGAGCTAGCGACTGACTTGGCGAAGTTAGCGGAAGTATACACGTGTGACTACTACCGGTTTTCAAAATAAGGTGTTAACAAAGGGAACTATATATACAAAATGCATACATGGAAATAAGATTGATTGGATTATATTCACCAGAAGTATAAAACATAACATGTCCTTTATAAATTAAAAAGAAAATACCACTAATTTGTGAAGGAAATGTCTTTTATAATTTGATTTTTGGGTTGCTGTAAAAAATGTAATAAATAATGCCTGACAATGATCCTGATATATTTGACTTCAGGACATCTCTGACTACATACATGCTGAAAATCAAAGATTCTTACTGTATTCATTTAGATATTTTCAAAAAATAAAAGTCCCTAGAAGTGTATGATTCAAGTGTTAAATTGTAAAAAAAGTTAACAAAAATTGCAATATATCGCAATATTGAATCGCAATGCTTAAAAATCACTATACATATCAAATCGGCACCCAAATATCTTGATAGTATTGAATCGGGAGATGAGTGTATCGTCCCATGTGTATGCACACACATGCACTCTTACATTGTTCCAAGCACACAGCCCATCAGTGTCGCAGCCTCACAGAGGATAGCATTGAGGACCTTGGCAATTACACCATTTACAACAGGCTCCCCTAACAGCTCACATGTAGAGATTGAAGGATGGTAAAGGATGAGAGTAGTTTGGCTAAAGGCTTTCCAGCTAATTAAAAGACTAACGTAGCCTACAAATGACCATTAGGATTCATTTGGCTCGTATGCAAAAAAAGGCAGAGATGTATATCTCATCACGGAAATGGGCGCTAGATGAAAGCAGGCACCATCAAATACGCCGTTTCTGTTTGCCAATCATTTGTCGTAACAGAAACCTTCACCTATGTCTACATGCTAAGCAAATTGTTCAACTGCGCAAGCAACATCAAAGACGTTCTAGTAACAGTCTGCTCTCAAGGGGCATGCAGTTTATTTTCATATGAATATGTAATAACTTAAATAGGTCTAAAGGAGACACGATGCAGACGGTAATTATGTGACATAATGGCACTATATGAAAAACATCAGCGGCACATATCTCATTATAATCCGGTAATGATACCTGCAGTCTAATGATGGAAATCTTTACTCATGTATCTAAGAGCTCATATATTGTGAATTCAAAGCGTTCTTTTGTTTTGTACGTGATCAAATGCAAAATGTTCTCCTGACCCCTAGTTTTATTCTTCGTGACGTGTCGTTCAGCAGCTTGTAGTATTTATTTATGATGGGACACTGACAGCATGCTGCAACCATGAGACACCTTTTTGTATGAGCTGAAAAGAGATCAAAGCCTTTATTTCTATGAAACCTGCAATCAGCCTTTGCATTCAGTCTGCCACTCGTCTGGCTGATCTTACTTTAATTGCAGCTGCCCTTTTTTACAGGCCACAAACTTGGTTCTATTTAGCACCCGCGTTCAGATTATTTAACCAGAGCCGAGACAGAAATATCAGGGCGGAGGCTAGCATCAGGAACAGAAGAGCGTCTTTGTGCAGTGTTGCTTATGGGAGAGACTGGGGGGGGGGTTTCTCAGTATGCCCTGGACGGCCGTCCTAATTATTTTTCCCAGAGATGAGGTCACATTCTTCACGGCCCAATCATGGATAGAGGAGAGCTTGTTATTAACAATCTGCAGACAAACAAACATGCTGGCTAAAAGGCATCCATTCAGCGTAAGAGTTGTTTTGCTCCAGTCATAATGATCCAATTCAAACAAACAAATGTAAAAACACAGTAAGGTAAACAAATATAATACATAAAATAATAATATTTTGACCATGAGAGTTTTCAACTTGGAACAATAGAACAGATTTTTCTCTTTTTTCCCTCGAGGCATGCAGGACTGTGGCGTGATGACACAGCGGGCAATAATGCCATTAGCAGACTATTATTGTTATTTGATGTGCGTTAAGCAACCCTTCTACAGATGGCTTAGTAATGTTCAGGGGTATTAGGCCTGTTGTCATGGTGAACACAAAGGCTCCAGCAAACTGTCGGGGAAAATTGCTGTGATAATAAGCCTTTGTTATCTTAATGGATTTGTTTCTAGTGATGTTAAATGATGAGCACGCCGAAAAACAAGCCAAACAGACGAGGACATACATTCAAATGTACACATTTTGCTTCATGTTCCCTTTTGATATCTGATATCCATAATATATATGATTCTGTATGTATCCTCAAAGGAAAAGTATCTTTTCTCTTGCTCCTCTTTCCAGGGAATTTAAAGGTCAGGTTCAAATGTAGAACAATCCCAGTTGTTATGGACCCATGTCTTGTGCTGCTCAAAGACATTTGAGTAGATAGCGACAAACATGAGAGCCTGAGCGCAGGGGTCAATGGTTGAAGGACATTCTCTATGGCTTCAAAACAATCAGCAGGAAGCAAGTGACCTTTCCCTAAGCTCTGCCCCCCCTAGTTACTGTTGCTACGCCTGTCGAGCTCGGCTAACGTAGTACAGTATGCCACTTATGCACATAACAATGACAGATTTATCAATCAAATCCATAGTAATATATCAAGTTTATTTATAGAGCACATTTAAAAATATCAAATGTTGTCTTTACTTTACAGAGAGATGGGAACCATGAGGTAGAAACATAACCCCTTTTTCCTCTTAAGAGAAAAAAACGAGCGAGACCCGTTGCTTGTTTGAGTACGTCCCAGTATGAAACACAGTCATTGTAGCTTCAGTGAGAGAGACGTCACTTGTGCGACTTTTGGGTGTTTAGTCTTTCTAATTACATATTTTCAAAGTCTTATACTTGAACAGTTTTACAACAAACCGTGACATTCTTGACTTGCAAAATTATCTTTTAAATTGACAAACATCATATGTGTGATTCATGACGCAATTCAAACGGGTTAAAAAAAAAATATTTATCTCTCGTCATTTATAATGTTAATTTTTTTTCCGAAGTAAGGTCCCATGGTGGTCCACCGGAAGCGGAGGGACTCCTCTTCTCTATTGTGATACATTCTAAGCCCGCCCACTTTTTAGTGGTCCAATCAAATGCGAAGGATTTGATTTAAATCCCTCTCGTAACTGTACACCGCTCAAATATTCCGTTTCACTGCGAAAGACGTCACATTACAGAAGCTAAATATGTTCTAACATCCGTTTCACTGGGACTTTAAATCCATTCCTTCCACTTTAGCTCTTGTGTTTTTGGTATGTAAAGGTGAATAAAATAAAGACACCAGCCTCCAAACGCTTATACGGAGTATCTCTCCTACTATAGCCCCATGCACCGCTTTAGCATGTAGAGAAATCCAAAGCATGAAAGCCTGCCATTACAGTTGCTAAGCTATAATTGAACTATTGCCATTGATGGTTGATTCAAGCAATTTCTAGATGGCAAAGAATATTAAATGTTACCCTACATTACCTTCCTTTGCTTTATGATGCCTGGTTTTGAGCTAAGTGAGCTCCATCGTTCTAGTTGTAACATGCCATCCAATCAAAATTAAACAAAATGTATGTACTGTAGTGTATGGATTGTCCCTGTATTCACAAAGGTTAGGCCTATCTAATGAATACAAAGCAACAACACCTATAATACACAATAGTACCCTGCCATGTCGACAACCGAGAGTCACATCTGGACTCATACTGACCATACAGTGGTGACCATCACACGTTGGCTTTCACATCGACTTTTTTTTTCTTATCAAATTTGATATTTTACAGAACCCACTCGTCGACGTTCACAATAGGAAGAGCTGATTCTGCTGAAGGTCACCCCGACATCCGAGCTGAATGAATGACATTTAGAGTACTATTTCCTATTTTTCCCCATTTTCTTTGAAAGGCGTTATTCTACATGTACGCACGCATGCACACACCTACACGTGTACACATTAACACACACCCATACTGAAGGCTTTCAGCTGTCACTAAGCTCTTGTACATTACTGCAATGAGTTATACATACAGTAATGACTTGGCGGGTCCCAGAGTCACTTTCTCTTTGGAACACATTAGATACAGAAACACTGCAGACTAGATTGACTCCTCAAACGTTTATCTATAATTTAAAGAAACATTTGTTTAAGTTGACTGAGATCCCATATGAGTGTGGTTTACACTTATAGCATCAGAATTCTTACATCATTCAGTACTTTTTTTTTTAGGAATTCATATACTCATATGAATTTTCAACCATTTATAGCTGGCACTTTGCTCCCGTTATTAGAAGATGGTATTTCTTCTAACCCTGTTGCAAAAGGACACGTCTCTTTGTGCTCCCATCCAGGATAATCAAGTCATCCTTGTCCACATGCCTCCCCGTATCTCTCCTCCAGCGCCCTGACCTTTATCTTCAGCTAAATCTTATTTGCCTTCAGGACTTTATAGGGTTTTCCACTCGTTCATAATCTATTTGCAGTGTCCTACAGAATTTTCATTGCTATGACATTTGACAAAAAACTTAATGGTAAGATATTTCAGTCCATGTATTCGTTTGCGGTCGACTTTGAGCGAATCCTTTTGGAAGCAGTAGGTAGATGGATTGGGAGCATCTTTGCTCCAGGGACATTTTCCCCATAGTTCAAGATTACCTTTTTGGATGTGTGCTCCATTTAAGTAGCTCCCCAAATCATAAAAGTACTCTAGTACTGGCTAATACTGGGGGATAAATTGTAGACACGACCATAATTGTCCTCAAAGTTGAGAACACATGGTCCACATGGGCAGGACACCACCACATCCATCACAGATATCAGATAAAAAGACAGTCTTTGGTGCAAAGTTACCTACAGTGTTGACTAGCTTATAACTATAGCTCACTGTGTGTTTCTGTAGCTTGATATTCCTATGGTGAAAATTAACTTTATCTTTTCAGTATGCTGATCCAGTTCATTAAGTTACAAACAATCACTAAACCAGCTGATTTTTGCTTTGTTGATCTGGAAGCTGATTTATAAATGTACAACTCTTCACCCAACTATGAGATTTTATGAAAACAAGCATTCCTAAAACATGCATCCAAATCAGATCCATATGAAAAATCCCGCTTAGTAGTATAGTGTAACTAAAACCAAGTGTCCACTGTGCACTCTACTGTGTTTTGAATGGGGAAATGTTTATTGGTTACACCTGTACAGTCTAATGCAACCCAATAAAATGGTTCTGCCATAAAGTCTACTTTTATGATGCCTATAATGTTCAGGTTTGCTTTTGAGACTGTCATGGAGGTGTTAATTCAATTTAGTATTGAGGTCATAGTTGGTGATGGTGTTATACTGGACTGCATAAGGCTATTCACATGTGTTTCTCACTCATGTAAGAGTGATGGAGTGAACAAAAAAATTCAGTAAAACACCACCTTTCCCTATGACCTCAATACTAAACATGTAATTGAATTTACACATTTCCGACAATGTCACCAAAAACTGAACAATATGAGCTTTGTAAAGATGGATGTTATGTCAGGGCTGTTGTATTGGATTAAATTAGATTGTACAGGTGTACTTTATATACCGTACACATTAGAAAACTACAGATATTTGCAAACATGCAGGTGAAAGGTGGACCCATCATTTCACATTTCCTTGTTGACGAAACAAACGCAGGAGGTCAATTGGTTTAACCTATGGTATTTGTCTTAAAACCATACAGTATTTGCTCAAATCAATGTCTCCTATCATTACTCAGTGATTATGCTCATGTGGCTTTGCGTTGATAAAGTCCAGTATACCATGTTATTATGCTATTAGCCTCTGCTGCGCATTACTTGCTTCCTTTTTCCTGTTTCATGGCTAAAGAGGATAATTAATCCTGCAGAAAATACAAAAGGTCAAACCCAGTAAGCCGATATGTCATGCAAAATTGTTCCGTTCCAACATAAAGAAAATCATATTATTTGACTACTACAAACTAAAGCGCTCAGCCTGCCGATCAACGCACAACAGAGAGAAGAGATGATGCCCTGACACTGAAACCCAGAGTCTCCCAGAGAGGTCAACAAAGCAAATTTCAAAGTGGGTAGCTCACTGAGAGAGGTTTTGCTATTTGTGTTCAATCAACTGTTTATGAACCAGCACTTCAGAGGCCTTAGTGACACTGCAGGGTCACATAGTTTGAATGAATATCTGATGTGTTTTTTTGTTTTTTTTTAACTCAAAATAAAGAAGCCCATAGCCTCTAAACAACCAGAGATGCGTTGCTGCACCGCAGTGTGAATAGGATGGTGTCTGTAGCCTGCAGTTGTGGTGGTGGTGGCGGAGGTAGAGGAGGAGGAGGAGGAGGAGGGGTGGTTGGAATCAGTGACATTCTTCAAGGCCAGTGTAAGATTAAAGACCGGGGCTGTCGTGCCTCTGATCATATATTCACAAAAGATACCCTGTGAAGAACACATCTTTAAAGAGAGGCTGGCTGAAAATAAGACCACTACTTGTGAATATTTGTGGCAGCCCATTATACATCATATAAATGGTCCATTACTGAGTAAGGAGATTACACCCCAGAGAGTTTTTTTTAGTTACCCTTCTCATTTTCTGTTTGCCCTCTTTATTTTTTGGCACAATCCTGTGAGCAGTTGCCTCCAGTGGAACAACTTTGTCCTCTGTGATGTTTTATGTGTACAAACGTCATGGACCCTAGGTTTGGATTTAGCCCGCGAGCTCGACATTGTTTTTTTTTTGGGGGGGGGTTTTATCATAAAGAATCACTCCAACATTATGGCATTGTGGCATTGAACTCAAAGTGCACTGATAAAAGAAGAAAAAAAAAATAAGAGCCTTGGGCATAATGTGCAACCAGGAGCATTTATGCAGAAATGAAAAATGTCAATAGTGCTTCCTTCCATAATATTGCCTATTTCACTGGCACATAACACTGGCCTGTGACTCATGAACATAAATTCAGTGCACACAGTACAGTAAACCGAATAATGATTAATATAACTTTCATCTTGGGTTTGCTTCACTTGGTGTGGCCTTGGGGGCTTTAATAGTCATGGCACAGTGGAAAATGTATTAGCTTGCTATTCTGCATGTCCTTCAAATGAAATGTTGCTATATATATATATATATATATATATATATATAGCTGCACTATAAGTCTTGCCCCTTTTGTATCTTTCATCAGAGAGTTCATAAAAAAAGACAACTCTGGTAGATTACAGCACCTGGAAAAGGACAGAAAATAGCTAAGCTGCTGAGAAGTATTAATATAATAATCAAGTGTTTCAGGTTGCACTTAATTCAATTGTCCCTCTTAACATTTCCCGGCTATGTCAATCAATGTGCCTGCCTTGTCTTTAAAGCAAAAGAGGAGTTATCCATTCCGGCACCATTAAAACATCAATGTCTCATTTCTGCTAAATGGCAGAGGAAAGATAATTGGCATGTGTGCATGCATATTAATTAACTGATAATGAGACGATAAGGCTCCCTCTCTATCTGCAGATGTGGAACCACTAATCAATTGGCAGTGAAATGGGGTAAAAATGTGCTTCTTTTATCCCACTACTGAAATTAAAAACCTATTTAGTACCTCGTTTTCCAACAAAGTGCTTTTCATTTATCTTCTCCAGCACATTATTCAATCATACTTTCCATTTGTATAATGGTAATATTTTCATGTAATTTCCCCCTGCCTCTGAGATGGGTATTTTTGATATGGCTTTGTGAAATGGCTATTCCATTCCAGCTCCATTCACTAGCTGGTAATAAACTTACAACCTATATTTCAGATTAAATGTCTTCAGCAAATGGAGCCAGCCTCAGATGTGTCGTAACAATGTGGAAAGATCACTTCTGCTCCCTGGTGGCGGCCGGGAGAACTCCTTCAGTGTTTTTGTCCGTGCCCCCTGCTGGCAAAGACTGGAAAGTGCTTGAACATTTTTGTAACTCTTGGCAGCATTTCATTATTTGCTGTGTAAAGCACTCGCTTTCTCTGACTCTGATATGCAGAGCATGCTATCTAGTTGGAGAGCTGCAAGGTACCCACAGCTGAAGCATAAGCTGACTATCTTAAAGGGTTGCTGCTTTAGCCTGCAGCAGAATTGGAAGCATTTGAAAGAGTGTGTTGTAACTATCAGCCCTGACCAGAGGTGTGTGTGAGCGCTTGAGTGGAGGAGGAAAGGAGAATGAACATATAACGGCTGTGAAAACAAACAAAGGCGATGCAAAGTACGCCGCAGGGGGGCTTTGCAAAGATCTAAAAGAAGGCTAGAAAAGAACATAAAGACAACACAGGTACACAACGCAGTATTTGTATCAATATGTATTTATCACAAAATAGTTTCTGGAATATGAACATAAGAGCTGAATTTCTTCCGAAGTGTGTTTGTTTGGCCCAGATGACGCAGAGGTTGATGGACAGTAGTGCAGCGTCGCCTCCTCCCGCTGACAGGCCCTCCTTCACCCCGGACAGGCCAATCTGTACACACAGCGACACAGACACATAGAGCCCATCTCAGTCACCACACAGCCCATTTGTCATGTCAAATAGCCTCAGAGAGACATGGCGGTCAAGTTATAGAGGTGATTGTATCAAAGTGACCCCAATGCGATGGTCATAAATTGCTTGCTTTATGGCGAGGTGCTATAATCTTGTTCCATTGATAGAATTGAAAACAATGAAAGGTCATTGTCAGCAGATAAGGAAAAAGGGAAAACATTTTTCATGTAGATTGTGAATAATAGAGGTACGGCTATCCCGAATTCCATTTTTTGGGCTTCGAATCTTCGGTGACAAATATTCGAAGCTTCGCTGAGCAGCGCGGTAGGCTGACATGTTCGTCTCTCTGTCTGTCCGTCTCCATCTCCCCCGTTTCAGTGCTGCTGCCGCACTACTGTACACACACCCACCTCTACACATAACAAACAGCGATATCCTTCTGAGAATAACTAATAATAATTAATGCTGACTATGAATAATGTTACGAGATTATTCCTTATTTCATGGGCCATTTTGGGATTTATACATTATTATTACATACTTACAAATTAAATTGAAAAATGAAGCATTCAAATAGTGATTGGGAGGTCAAATACCATGGCAACGGTTGAAGCTTTGAAGCTACGAAGCATTTGGGTTAGCCCTAAATATAGGAGATTTTATGAAAAGGAAGCAGTGGAACAACACATACTGTAGTTTTCAGGGGATTTATCATATTTCTTACTTTGAGAAGAGTTTAGGGTGAGGTGTAAAGATGGCACTCAGCTGGAAATCTCCGTTTGTTCGTCTTTATCTTTGTTTGTCGTTCCATTGGTTTCCTCCGTGGACGCCGCCTCGGTGGAAGTGGCCGTCTTCGGCCTCTCCCCTGGCTCTTCAGAAGGGTCCACCACTGTGGTGCCCCGGCTTGTGTTGCAACCCATGATTTGTTGAGATTTAAGAGTCTTCAGTGCGCTGTTGAGCTGAGGAGTCCAGAGGCGTATAGAGTGTTGAAGCGCTGGTCATAACCTTAAGACCCGTGTAAGTGTTGTGGGCTCAGGTGCCTTTGTTCTCTATGGCAACCTCGAGACTTCCTGGAGAGTGTTGGTTTTATTTTACGGGCCTTTGTCTGCCGGCCGTACCGCCTTTTTGCAATTACGTCCTAAGCAACATTGGTTGAGAATTAACTCTGTAGCATGCCAAAACATGGTTACTGATAAACACTGAAGGGGATTGTGTGTCATTCACAGGGCAGCCATGGTTACCAACACTGGATGTTCTGGGAGTGTCTGCTTTTGTTCAGTCAGAGGAATTTATGAGTTGTGTTTTTCACCAGTCAGCTAATGTCAGAGCAGATCTTTATTTACAGGTCTATTGGGAACTAAAACTGTAGATCATTAGTTTGGTAGATACACAGCTTTTAACAAGGTGGCATGTGAGACAGGAAACTGAAAACCAATTATATTTGATCAGAAAATGACAGTCTATACTATAAATGATGTTATTGAGTCCCTTCCTGTTTGGTCATTAGTTAATACTGCGCTGCCAAACAGAAGTGAGGCTGTAACACTGAGTATAAACTAGAGAACTATATACAGTTTTGAAAGTGGAAATTCAACACAATACAAACAGCTTTTGCTGGTAATATAGAGAATTATTTATTGAATAAAATTGTTTATAAAGAAACACGAATACAAGACATATTGTCAAATACATGTATGTTTATTGTTAAATGTGTCTTTATTTTAACACTGATTGTTTTTCAAAAAGCTGTTGACACTTGGAAGAATACAGAAAGTATTTCGATTTAACAAAAGAGACCTTTTAAGATATGAAAATAATCTGCTTTAAAGGAACAGTGTGTAACATTTTGGGGGATCTATTAGCAGAAATGGTATATGATATTCATACCTATGTTTCATTAGTGTGTATTCAACCAAAACTAAGAATTGTGTTTTTGTTAGCTTAGAATGAGCCCTTCATATTTACATAGGGAGGTAGTGTTATTATGGTATGGATGGCCTCTGAGCGAGGTGAATGGTGTTACCACTGTTTAACACTCGGCAGCTCACATTACCACAGTCTTGGAAAGTAAGGAGTGAGCAGAGGGGTATTCAGTTGGTTGCAATCTGCAACCACACCACTAGATGCTGCCAAATCCTACACACTGTACCTTTAAGTAATACTTTGTTTGATATGTTTTTTTAACAACTCCAACATTTTTTTTTGGATGCCAACATCTAAAACTCAGATTTAATTTTTAGAAGCTTTGTGTCTTCAGCAGATGAACGTGAAAACGCCTCCTGTCTAGCTACACATACATCATTCTGCACAGACAAGGTCAAACATCCTTTTCTGAGTAGAGGGGCGCTTTAATGAAATGCAGTATCCTGTTAAATCAGCCAAGATATTAAGTTTGCAATCAGTGTTGGAAATTACCTTTTTTGTCCACCTGCCACTGTGGCTGATAGTTTTCAAAATCTATCAGCCACTCAATAGATTACCGTCGGTATTTTTGGCTGGTGAGTGAAGCAAATCTAGCACCCACTTGCATATTTTACCAGCATGTGGCTGGTGCTAATTTCCAACCCTGGTTGCAATCAGTCATGCTGATGAAAGCATTATTATTATCTTTTTGTTTCTCAAACACACATAGGTTTCCATACTTCAAGTACCATTTGAATAAAGTTTCATGGTGTCACTTTCCCTTCATTCCTCTGAAGAATTGAAAAATCATGTTTCACCATGTTTTCAACAGTCTAAGCTATCTTTTCAAATTCTTAATTATATTAAAAAAAGCATTATTATAGGTTAAAACAGGAAAAACACATACAATTGCTTTAAAGTGGCTTGCAGTGAACACTTATTCATGAAGGCCTTAGACACTGGTAGAAGCTTGACATATGCTCGTCCCCATGAGCGCTGTAAAGGGCAGACAAGCTTGTCCCATAATTTTAACTGCAATGCTCGGTGTAACTTTATTTAGGCACAGCCAAGGGAAGTCAACTGAGCACTCTCCAGCCATGCCCTACTTCAAATTTATACATCATACACCTCCACCAGGGAGCTGCTCAGGACGACCACAATCTTCTACTATTGGCCACTGAGCTGAGGGGTAAATGCCCTTTTCAAGGACAGTAAGTGTCAGAAATAGTGCAGAGCAAAAAGGCATAATTTTAGCACAGACTGCAGACCAGACTTTGAGCTGACAAAGAATTTGGCCCGAAGGAATTCTTAGCAGATATCTATAAAGGAAGACAAAGCTGCCCTGACGGTGTTATTACAGCCTCAGAAACAGCAGCAGAGCGAGACTACATGCTCCTCTCTGCTCTAGTGCAGGTTAGGCCTTGTAACTGGTCCCGGTCCTGGTCCCAGTCCTGGTCCTGGTTGGTCCCGGTCCTGGTCCCGGCCCCTTCTAGTGACGCGATCATTCACCACATTATGTAGTCGCTTCTGCCAGGCTGACTGACCATCCAAACAAAGCCTCTTCGCTGAAGGACCATCATCTTCCTCCTCCTCCCCTTCTCCCTCGTCCTCCTCTTCTCTATCCAGTGGCACCGCATAGCCTCGTCTGTTGGGTGACCTTCCCGTCCTGATCATGTTATTGATCTCACGCAGACGCTGTGGAAACAGGAGGGATATTTGTAGCAATATTTAACTGTTTGACTTAATCACTCAATCATGATGAAATCTAGATTTAGTTCTGTTAAAAGCGTTAAAGGTAGAGTGTGTAGGATTTGGCGGCATCTAGCGGTGAGGTTGCAGATTGCAACCAAATGAAACTTCTCTCGTGTGCCAAGCTTGTAGAACTACGGTGGCCAACGCGAAAATATGGAAATGCAAATGGCCCTATCTAGAGCCAGTGTTTGGTTTGTCCATTCTGGGCTACTGTAGAAACATGGCGGCCGGCTTTGGAGCCACTCTGCATGTAGATATAAACGGCTCATTCTAACGAAAACACGATTCTTATTTTCAGGTGATTATACACTAAAGAAAACATACTAATTAATATAAGCTATCCATATCTGTGTTACACACTGGACCTTTTTAATTCATGAAAATGTATATATATTCTATACTATACTGTATATTCTATCTACACTGTGCACAAATTGAATTTTTATTGGTAATTTGATAACTAAAAAAGGTTGTCCACAGACCTCTGGGGGGCTTGAGTTGAAGTAGTAGCAGAGTCCGGGTGTACGGATGGAAGATGTTTCCGTGTCGTACGGTGAAATGGTGATGGAGTGGCTGCTGGACGGCCGCTGTCTGCGAGGAGATGCTTTCCACTGTCGGGGGTATGGAGACAAAGGAGGAGTGTCTCCCTACACAAGACATAGCATGCGTTAGAAAATCCCATCGTAAGAGATGAAGTGATCAGTATATTACAACATTTTACACATCCATTAATGGGATTTTGATATTTTGTGACCTTCTTGTTCTGTTTGCCAAATTCACACTTAAAAGGCTTCACTTACTACAGAGGTCGGGGCAAACTGCTCGGCAAAGTGCTGCATCTTAGTCGTGTAGATCTGGTTGTAAAAGTGAATAAGATTGCCCCTGTCCTCCTGAGAAGTTCCTGGATAATGTGTCGATGGTGTGTTGGGGGTCGGAAATCTGACGCCGTGGTCTCCATTATCTGTAATCAACAATGTAATAAATGCTTCTCGTTGTGGAATTACAGCACATTGTCTCCTCTTACACTACTGATATAATGCAGGTAATATATTGTGAGTTATTGTGGTAACTTGATGTGTTACATTTTTTTATACAATGAGTCATAGCTATAATGTAGCACTCCAGCGCCATAATACTTGACTTGTGGCTGACCCTGGATGTGCTGCCTGCCTAAAGGGCTTCAGTTAAAGGGAACATGGTGGTGGTTGTGGAGCATGATGGCAGCCAATGAAAAAATTCTCTAACATGATGCTGGTGATGATCTCATGTTGGTGTGTCCAGCTGAGGATATATATATAATGTTTACTCGTATGCAGGAAGTGTTTCATTTGGACTAACAGGACGCATCTGTCTTTGCAAAGTCAAAGCATGTCTTATCTAATATTTAAATTAGCATTGTAATGCCTCCAGGCTGGCGACAGGCGTTATGTTTTCGGGTTATCCGTCCGTCCGTCCGTACGAAAGTAGTTTGTCCGTCCCATTCTTGTGAACTTGATATCTCAGTAACGCCTACAGGGAATTTCTTCAAATTTGCACAAACTCAAGGATGAACTGATTAGACTTTGGAGGTCAAAGGTCAAGGTCACTGTGACCTCACAAAACACAATTTTTGGCCATAACTCAAGAATTCATATGCTCATTATGACAATTTCACACAAATGTCTAAAAGGATCAAATGAAGTGATTACGGACATGAATGTAACTGCAACTTGACTGATTGGCAGAGGCATACAACCGCGAGCCAGTAATATGTGTATTACATCACACTGTATCATAATGTCCCATATCAACCTTATACACCAATTCATCTCTGGGTAAATGAGAGGAAGTTCTAACTCTTATTTGTCCTGCATGAAGATGAGTGTTTTTTTTATTACTAAAGGGTTTCTTACTGTTGTTTCCAGTGAGAGAATTTTCTGTATCTCTTCCGGACATCCGCACATTTTTGCAGACCTGAGAACAAAAAATATCTGTGTTCATAACTATTGAACTAATATAACAATAACACAAAACCCTCAAATACACTTTAAATATGCTAAACATCTAAACATGTTAAACATCTTAAGTAACACATCTTATGTTTGAATTATCCATTTTTTTTTTAAAGCAAATCAGCTTCCTGAGCTGATTGTAACAGTGACTTCAGGTCTATGTATCAATCCCACTGTTTTGTTTATATTTTGTTTATGGGTCAAAGATGACGAGCAGGAGTAATCTTAAAAAAAAGAAAAAAGAAACTTACACTTTTGCTGGCAAATGGCTGAGACTTGTAGCACCTCATTATGCGTTTGAATGGTATTTCCCCCATGGTAATCTGTAAAAGCAATGCCAGGAGTTAATAATTGATTATTAAGTGTTGTTAAAGTACATGCAAAAATCTGAATGGAGTCAAACTAGCCTTCTTCCCTGGAAGAAATAAATAATAAATAAATAAAATGCAAGTGGCATTTACGGCATCAGGTCAACATACCACACTAGTCAGACAAATTCAAAGTGTAAAATGGTAAACTATAAGTTAACCTTTTAAAAACATGTTCAGTTCTTCACCTACAGTGATAATATCCCCTAGACACTGACATCCCTGCAAACCAGCATGTTTACCTCTATCAGGTCTATCAAAGCCCACCTTAGATATGACGTAGATGGCGCACAGGAGCAGTTGGTCCAGATGACGGTCTACCATGATGTCAGTGCAGTGGACCAGAGAGTACTCAAAACAGGTCCAGATCTTCAGCCGCCGCTCATCAGAAATGTCCAGTGTGGAACACAGCGCCCTCAGACGCTTACCCATCAAGCTGTAAACCTGAGCCAAAGAAGAAATCATCACCACACTATAGATATCATCTCCAAATATTCCAAACAACTTCCCCTGAGAAATGATTATATTCCCATGTGACAGTGTTATAGTACATAAATATAGTATAGCATATAGAGATAATAGATGGTAAAATACTTTGGTCATTGACTCATCTGGACATAAGCTAAACAGAGTACAGGATACGATGTCGTCTCTTACTGACTCATGCATCATTTTAATCATCTTTAATGTAAAAAATATCAAATTACAAAGATTAGCTGGCTTTCTTTCTCTTGATAGAAATGTTAAATGGTGATTGTAAATGTGGCTCCAAATAACAGTTATTATTACACTTAGGGAGAATGTTATGGTGTAGATTAAGTGACCTGGCGAGCAAACAGATGGAGGGAGTTGCTTCTCTGAGGCCTGTTTACAGCTGATGGGGAACGCTGTTGGTCAGTGCTGGCAGACGGTTCAGCTCCCATATTGAGATCCGCTGGCAAAACCAGTCAATCCATAATAAGAATACTGCAGTCCGTTTGCAATTGAGGAGTGTATCAAATGGAATAGTATTACAACAATGTGATTAAAAAGAGCTTTAATACACTGCGTTTGTACCTCCTGGTTGGTTTCTGTCAGGTTGAAAGTCTGCTCTCTTTGGATCTTCAAGCTGTGTAGGAAGCATCACCTGCGTATGACACAAAGCCCTCATTAAAGCCATGTTTGTATGAAGAGACGCTGCACTGCTTCGGATGTTTTGACTAAGGTCCATCATTCAATCAGTAGGAAAAAAAAACATTTTAATCATATTTCTAATTTAATCTTGCGCAGAAATTGTCACCGGCATCACCTTGGAAGAACTTCGAGTATTAAATCTTGGATAACTCATGGAGCCAGGTAAAATGTTTTTGTGTTATTGCCAACCTGTTGGCAGGAAGGCAGATGGCCCTCGTTGGCTCTGATTTCTTCCCACAGCGGTGAGTCGCTGGTCCAGGCCAAGCTCCCCAGAATTTTCTCCTCCACTTGGGCGAGGTGTCTGACCACAGTGCCAGGCAGGCCCACTGCAACCCGCAACACCGGCTCAATCACCTGCCAGACCATAGGAGAACACAATAGAGAACGGGAGGTATCCTCAAAGTTAGAGGTGGTGTGGATGTTGCTTTGGTTTAAATCTCAAACCAGATGGGAAACTATCTGGGACAAACACTGAATTGACGTCTATATTGGGTAATGCACACCATGACAAATATTGGCAAAATCCTGTCTGTGCACATTCTCTTATATCATGGACATTTATTAAATGGCATGCATTTTTTCATTGAATGTTTGTGAATGTGGAAACACACCTTCAGGAAGTGGTATGGTGCCAGTTTTAAGATCTGAGTGAGCAGAGGGAAGTCATATGATAGACGGCTTGATGATATGGTAATCTCCAAACAACAGGCCACCAGACAGCACTGGAAAGGCTCAATCTCCAAGATGTGCTGCGAGAAACACATGCACAAAATGTAAAAAATTAAAAGATCAAAACTTTAATTTTTAAAAAAGGCTCTAGAAGGACATAAACATATAGTATAACACATTCTGTATCACTGTGACTGTTCATTCAGTGCCCCTAGTGTGCAGAAAAGGTGTTTGTCAGACACTACCAGTTCCACTTTACGCCACATGAGGGCAGTACACTCACCAAGATGTCACCAATTCCCCTCCTCTTCCTCTCTTCACTGATGAGGTTCTCCAGGATCCTGTAATACCAGATCCCGGCTTCACAACAGCACCTTACTGCCAAATCTGTGAAGGCAATACCACAAGGATTATATGTTGACATGTATCAACAACAAGGGCTTCATTCCAGCATCTGATACCTGTGATTAAAACACAGCCAGCTCTCTAATCATGTAGGGATTTAAAATACCGAAGGAGAGCAGACAGGAGTTCCCTGCTGTGCTCAAAGACACGATGTTGCTTCTCATGGAACCAGTGAATATTAAAAATGTGGATGGTTTTGTCTCCAACTAAACTAGTAACCCTGTGAAGGCCGTAATCATCAGTCATCCAGAAATATTGACAGTGTTTCTTTAAATTTGAATGAAAGCCTTCATCATGCATTTATCCCCAACATTCAAGTTACTATTGCATCCCCTGGTCCCATTATTTTAGGATCCTTTAATATGTTATTATACCGTTGGTGTTCTCATTTTCTGCGTTGTCCCTGTGGTGTTGCAGAAATGTGTGCAACATACATCTCAGTCTCGTTTTGATCGCCTCGGTTGGATCTCTGGAGCAGGCCCTAAATCAGAGGAGGCATAGTTGTTAGTATAGTGGTTAAATGAACGATAATTGTTGGCTGGAAAACATCTGAAAAATAAATAAAATGCCACACATAGTGAAACGGTCCTTTTTCTCAATGTAAACCTGTGTGCTTTTTACCGATACACCACTTGTTAAATACAGGGAGTAGCCCTTGTTATATTTATGTTAAGTGTCAACACTCTTTTGAGATTCCATACAAACAAAACAACCACTGTATGAGTAATGCTGTGAGACTTCAGCGCTAACCTGAACATAGCGATCAGACGGTCACTGGGGCCAAACCTTGGCCGTCCCTGGTTACCCTGAGGCCCGGTTGCCATGGTGACATCCACACTCACACAGGATGAGAGTCAGAGCAGGAATGAGCGCCTAAACAAGGAAAAGAACATTAGAACCACCGAGAGGCAATTTAGGGAGCTTAAAAACCTTGCATTGCAGTACAATCGGTGATCAACGTAAGTCAGCCAACCACTAAATAAATACAATTTGTAAAATGTCATATTTTCATAGTTCAGTTTTTTTGCTACTATTTAAACAAAATGTACAAAACCATGTAGTGGTTGTTACTTCTTGTAACCAAGTCACTGGCCCAGCCAATAAATAACCATAGCATGAAACTCCTTATAAACGACTTTTACATTTCTCTTTGTGTACAAATAAATTAGTTGTGTACAGATATTATTTAGTAAATTGTACAGCTGCTGATAGGTTGTTTTTTTTCAACTTTGGACGGAGCTAGGATTGCTGATTCCTCCTGTTTCCAGTTTGTATGCTAAAATAATCCTCTAGCTTCATATTTAGCATACAGAAATTATTGATATCAATCTTCTCATTAAAAGGCAATTGTGATGAGTCACATGTGTTGCTGCATATCTCAGATAGGAAAACTTCCCAAACATGAGCTACTGTTCCACCCTGGCAGCTGGCAACTTTGATGTACGATTGACAAGTTTATTTAATTAGTCGGTTAGAGAATGGTGACCATGGTGAATCAGAAATGGAAGAAAAACAAATATTGTAGCTGTCTGTGGGCATCCAGAGCTACAACAGGACATCATATTTGTACAGAAACCGGACGAAACTCTGTGTATGCAGTTCGAACCACAGACTGTCTATAGTATAAACAATAACGTTGCTGCTGTATGTATGCCTCGATGACTTTATCTTGAGTCTTGATGGAGCAGCTGCATAGCCTGTCACTGATCGATCCAAACTCCATTGAGAAAAAACAAGCAATTTAAAAGTTGTTTGATTGTCTTCTTACAGAAAGCATGAATTCATACTTTTAACTGACCGTTATGTTCTTTGCCAGCTTCCATTAAAGAGCCTTTGTCCCAGGCTGTATGATGATAAAAAATGATCACAGGTTTTCAGAGGCCATGCGTCATCTCCAACACCACCCTTCAACTTGTAACGGGCTATTTTTACATCATTGTAGGCCTGTTGGTACTTTTACTTTGACTGCTCTTCCTCCACCGGTAGAGGCCCTTTCTACTTCACCCACTTCAGTCTGAATCTGAGACTCTGTTCCTCTAATCATTCCCACATGTGCTGTTTATCATTCTGTGTTACTGTCCTCACTGAGTCAGACAGACCTCAGTGTACAGTATCTGCAGATGGCATGTGTTGATACCAAAGGGCGTAATTTACGAGGAGGGCACACTTTCTCAGAAGGCAGTATTGGACCTCTCCACTTTTTACATTATATTAGAACAAAAAAATAAAACTAGGAGAAACTACACGCACTAGGACCAACAGTGCTCACTCAAGCTGCGAGTCTCTTTCCGATTCCCCCTCCCTTCTCCTCTCCTCTCATGCAGTAAGACAAACCGATTCAGCCAGCCAGCAGGAAATGTTACGTTAGCAATTTCCAACTCCCCCAAACTACAGCAGATGGAGGATGTAAGACTTTTTTTTCAGAAGAATAATGTCTTTTGACACAGTTCATATTAAGTTAGCTAACATAACATTACAAATATTCATAGTGAGATCTTGTTGGAATATTGATCACTTTTCAAACATTTTCGTGTAGAAAGGGGCATTGTTGAGTTGCTGTTGTGTCATACGAGCAGTCAGTCCACCACTGTGCCCCTTCACTCAACACATTCATAAACGTTTTTTCTTTTTTTTTAACAATTTTTTGGAAATAATTTATTGTGTTTGTAACTCAGTAGGGAACAGCTGCCTCATGAACCTGCTTCATAAAGATGTATGGAGGACAAAAGATACAATTAATATGCCTTCCTCAAAGCTACCAGATTACATTGGAAAAGCACAGTCATTAGGATAAGTATTAATTAATTAGCAAAAAAATAAATGGAACTTACTATCGGGGCCGTCACGTGATGCAAAATTTGCCCAAAACTTTTTATGGTTTATGGTAATTAATCTATGCGTGTGAAACATGTTCAGCCCAGTTTTAATTTACAGCACATGGTGCTCCTATTTCTGTTATTGCCTCACATTACCAACTGCTTGAGTACTGTAATGTTGCTCTTGGAAGCAGAATCATCTAATTTTATGAGTAAGAAATATGCTAGTAATGGCATACCAGTTTACTCAGTGATTTAAAGATTTGTGGTCCGAAATTAACACCCGCCAAGCACCAAATTTGGGTAGATTTTCAGTTTGGCGAGTAAATCTCAGAAGACTGTCTACCACACTGGTAAACCTTTGTACCAAAATAGACATAGTCTAAATAGACACGGAGTCTCTACTGCGTTTACAATGAATATACTCTCCTCAAAGCTACATGTACCAGACTCGATTGAAAAACACAGTAATTAGGGTTAAAATGAACAACAAAATAAATTTAAATGAAATGAAAGATAATTTATCAGTGCAAATATTCACTTTTTATTTCATGCACCAAGGTTGGTTTGAATGTGTGCAACATGGTTCAACTTTATTAATCCAACTCAAAATTCTGATGACTTTATTTAAGTAGAGTGGTGTTTACAAGGTCTGCGGGAACTACGGAAGAGTATTCAGGTTCGTCCAAATACTTTCCAGTGTTAATGCTAACTATATAAATATATAACTATAAACTCTATAAAAGTGTTATTGTTGTATGATTTTTACTTTAACTGTCAGTTGTGTTGCATGTTAAGACAGGTGCTTTTATTTGTCACACACTTGTAGATATGCAGCCTCCATGGATGACATCTGGGAAGAAGAGGAACGTTACACAGACCAACTGAGAGAAACTTCTCTGTGCTGAAGCTCTGAGGTAGGATATGTGTTTCTCATTACCAGCTGCATTGTGTTTAATATTGTTGAATATTGAAAACATACAACATATTTTAAATTCAGTGGCCTCTTTAACTTTGTTATGAACTTCTTGAAAATTCATGAAATTATAGGATATGGTCTCTAATAGATGTGGACATTCAGATATCATTCAGTGTGATTTACACTTCCTGAGAATATTATTGTCTCTGATGTCCAGAACTTCAGAATACCTGAAGCTGAAATACCAGCCCATTTAAGGAGCTCCTTTATCTTCTTTGTTGGTTCTCAGAGAAAAGACACAAGGTGTTTGGGGGAGGAGCAGCAGACTGTGTGGAGGCGAGGACATCAAGGTGAGGAGAGGTGGACCTGAAAAACTCTACCGTCTATACACGGCTGAAGACTGCAACAGTCAGATGACGTGATTTTTATATTTGAATGATTGTGTGTCTGTAATGTGTTTTTTTACGTCTCCGTCCTCCAGAAAACGCTGGAGGAGCAGCTGGAGAACCACAGAGAGGCTGATGGGAAGCAGCTCAGCAGCCTCCAAGAAGAGATCTAAAACAAGCAGAGGATGCTGGACGAACTCAAAGTAAGGAAACACCAGTTAAGCAAAATATTGTCTTGATACTTTCATTATTGTTTCATTGGGTAAAGTATGCCATAAAAAAAATCATAAAACATAGTATAGTATGTCATAAGAAAGTCATAAAAAAGTCATACTATAGTATGCCATAAAAATGTCATTAAAATGTCATCGTATAGTATGCCATAAAAAATGTGATAGTATACAATGCCATAAAATGTCATAAAACATGTCAGTGTAGCATTCCATAAAAATGTCATTAAAATGTCATAGTATAGTATTTCATAAAAACTGTTATAGAATAGTAGGCCATAAAAATGTCAGTATAGTAGGCCATAAAAATGTCATGTCATACAATATTATGCTATAAAATCTCATAGTATATTCTCCTAGTACAGTATATGCCATTAAAAATGACATAAAAAGTGTCATAGTATAATATGCCATAAAAAAACATAGTATATCATAAAAATAACAATGTAAGGAATGAATGTCATAGTATAGTATGCCATAAAAATGTCATTAAAAAATGACATAATAAATAATATATTATGTCATAAAAATATCATAGTATACTGTCATAAAAATGCCATAGAAAATGTTACAGCGTAGTATGCCCTCAAAATGCTCAAAAAATGTCATAGTATAGCTTGCCATAAAAATATCCTAAAATAGTATGCCATGAAAATGTCATAAACATGTATAGTATGTCATTAAAGTCCTAAAAAAAAGTCATAGTATGTTATAAATTAACATAAAAGTGTCATAGTATGCCATAAATGAGTCATAATAATGTCATAGAAAAATCCATTGTATAGTATGCCATAAAAATAATGTAGTATGTCATAAGAGTTCATGCAAAATGTCATAAAAAAATATACTATTATAGGTCATAAAAATGTCAGTCAAGTAAATTTTATTTGTATAGCCCAATATTACAAATTTCCCTCAAGGGGCTTTACAATCTGTCCAGCATACAGAAGCCTTTGTCCTACAGTATGACCCTCTTACTGGATGAGGAATAAATGAAAGAAACCTCAGACAGAGCAACTGACGGATCCCTCCAACAGGATGGACAGACAAGAGATATAGTGTGTACAGAGTAATAACACGTAATAAAAATACAACATAGACAAGCCATATGACAAAATTGATACATTTAATGTGAACATAATATGAAGAGATGGATCCAGGAGGATGTCAAGCAGCTTCCAGGCATCACCAAACAGTCTGAGCAACACAACCTCCTCTCCACCATGTAACCTAGAGAGAGGACAAGATATCAGTTTTTAGTTCACAGTTGCTTTGGTAATGTAAACCAAATCATAGTATAGTATGCCATAAAAATGTCATAACGTGTCATAGTACAGTATGTCGTTGAATGCGCGTCAGCAGGTCTGTGTTATATACAGTACGTAATCTGATCTCACTCCCTCTTTGTCTCATTGCATTTCTCGCATTCACAACTAGCGCTCCTTGTTTTTTGTCGTGGTGGCCCAAATTGCATTCAGATATATTTTTAGCGGTGGCGCTGCGCTGCTGTTGAATACATATGTGTATAGTGGGTAACACTGTTAGAATCAGGCAACCTTCTCAATAGCCGAGCACGGGTCCAAGACAAGTGCAAGACTTAAAAAATGGACTGAGTACTACAGCCCTGTTATGCCATACTATACTATATTTTTTTTATGACATTTCCAAGGCAATCTATACTATGACATTTTATAGCATAATGTACTGTAACATTTTTTATAACATACAGTGCATACTATGATATTTTATTATTTTTTGTTACTTTTTATGTAATGTTATACTATGACACTGTTGTCATACACTATGACTTTTTATGAATTCTTTTATGACACTATTATTTTCATGGCATACCATACTGATATTTCTTAATGACATACTGTACTATGACACATTTTAGGACATTTTTATGGTAAACTAATGCTACTGTCCAATTCTCCTGTGTTTCAGTGAGGTAACTAGACTGCAGCATTAAGCTTCATAATCAAAGTAAGTTTTTGTATCACAGCTACACTTCTGTTCTCCCTCTCTTGCTCGTTCTCTTTCTCTCTCACTCATTCGCTCTCGCTTGCTAGCTCACTCTCTGTCGCTCACTCACTGTCTTTCTCCTGCTCGCTCATTTTTGCTCACTCTCTCTCTCGCTCACTCTCATTCTCACTCGCTGGCTCATTCTCGCTCACTCTCATTCTCACTCGCTGGCTCATTCTCGCTCACTCTCATTCTCACTCGCTGGCTCATTCTCGCTGGCTCGCTCAGTCTCTTGTTCGCTCATTTTCTCTCTCTCACTCTGTCTCTCAATCACTCTCTTGCTCACTAATTTTCTCTAACTCTCTCGCTCGCTCACTCATTCTCTCAATTTCCTCTCGTTCGCTCATTTTCTCTCGCTCGCTCCCTCATTCTCGCTAGCTCATTCTCTCTTTCGCTCGTTGATCCCCTCTCGCTCGTTCATTCTTTCTCGCTCACTCACTCTCTCGTTTGCTCATTTTCGCTCGCTCAGTCTCTTGCTCGCTCATCCTCTCGCTCGCTCATTCTCTCTCGCTCCCTCATTTTTGCTCATACTTGCTCACTCTCATTCTCGCTTGCTCATTCGCTCACTCGTTGATGCTCGCTCGCTCGCTCGCTCACTCACTCACTCTCGCTCATTCTTGCTCGCTCATTTTCGCTCGATCATTCACTCCTGCTGTCTCTCTCGCTAATTCATTCACTCCCGCTGTCTCTCTCGCTCTCACTCTCTCGCTAGCTCGCTCATTTTCTCTCGCTCGCCCATTTTCTTGCTCATTCTCGCTCGCTCCCTCTCTGTCTCTCACTCACTCTCTTGCTCGCTCATTCTCGCTTGCTCGCTCTCTCGCTCACTCACTCATTTTCACTTACTCTCTCTCTTGCACGTTCTCTTTCTCGCTCACTCATTTTCTCTAATTCTCGCTCGCTCACTCTCTTGCTCACTCATTTTCTCTCGCTCGCTCATCCTCTTGCCCTCTCGCTCTCTCTCTTGCTCACTAGCTCGCTCACTCTCTCATTCGCTCACTCTCTCTCTCTCTTGCTCGCTTATTTTCTCTCGCTCTTTCTTGCTCACTCGCTCGCTCATTCTCGCTGGCTTGCGCTCTCTCTCGCTCACTCGCTCATTCTCTCACTTTCCTCTCATTCGCTCATTTTCTCCTGCTCGCTCTCTTGCTCACTAATTTTCTCTCATTCTCTCTCGCTTCCTCATCTGCTCGCTCCCTCTCTCTCGTTCACTCATTTTTGCTCGCTCACTCTCTCTTGCTCATTTTTGCTCGTTAAAATAGCATGTCATAGTCGTAAAATGTCATGAAAACATGTCATACTGTATGCCACAAAAATGCCATAGTGTAATAGGCCATTAAAAATCTAGAATACCATAAATAAATAATATAGTAGGACTATATCATAATATGCCATAACATCTAGTATGACATAAAAGTGTCATAGTATGGTATGCCATCAAAATACCGAGCGACGTCTCTGACCCGCCAAGTTTAATCCTTTGGGCAGACGGGCAAAACGAGTAATGCAGTATATTACTCTTCTACTCTAGACTGCAGCTGCAACATGCAGAAAAGTTTTTCGCTGGCTGATAGATTAGAAAGCACTTAATTTGATATGCAGCAGAGTTTTCTACGAGCGGAGCACGCATTTTAAACGTCAATATCTCAGGCAATAATGTTTATTTAATTGTGGGAAGCCAAAATCGTGATCGCGATTAATATTCAATTAGTTGTGCAGCCTTGAATGTGCTGCAAATTCTTATGTATTCCTTTTCTTTTCTCCCCAGATGAGTGCAGAGTTCTCGACCCACACTGAGGAGGACCGTTTACTTATTCCACATCTTTGTTCTCTACTGTATGAACATACTCTATATATCCTACCTACCCGTAGTCAAACGAAAAGTAACTACAGCTGCTTGATTGGTCCGAAATGAATCCAAAAATAAAACTGAATAATATTTGTGAATTCATCCAGCTAATGTAGACTTTTGAAGCTCAATGATTGGTTGTTTCTTAGAGCAATGCTCTCGTGGACTTGACTTCTACATTTATGTATTTAACTTTTTAAAGCAAAAATGTCTGATCTTCTGTACTGAAGATTTTTTAACTCTTGAGAGTTTTATGTTCATACCAGTGTTGAAAATGTCCCAACAGCCACCTGATGTTAAAGTCTATCAACTGAACCCTGACTGAATAAAAAGTGAAATATTTGTCTTTGTTAAGTGTACGGGTTCTTTTCATTTCATACTGTAGTACTCCAGTGTTGACTTAATAAAATGATTATGCAGATCATTTGGATGTCCGTATTTTTGTATATTCTTTTGAAGAATTTGTATGAATGTTTTGTTGAGGAAAAAATCAGGACAATACTGTCATTTTTTATGATATATTATACTATGACTTTTGTAACTGAAAATGTTTAAGGCATACCATACTATGATATTTTTATGACATGATACACTGACTATTACATTTTTATTTGACATTTTGTGACATACTACACTGGCATTTGTTACAACATAGTATATTATTCATTTTTAATGGCATACTATTCTATGACTGACTTTTATCGACTATATTTTTTATGATATACTAAACTCACATTTTTTATGACACATTATTTTTATGGCATACTAAACTATGACATTTGTTGTGAAATACTATAGTATTACTTTTTATGGCATTTTTTATAATGTAGTTTATTATTAATTCTTAATGGCATACTATACTGTGACTTCATGACTTTATTTGACAAACTATACTGACTTTTTTTCAACATACTATACGATGCAATTTTTTATGGCATACTAAACTGACATTTGTTATGAAATACTACTGTATACTGACATTGGTTACAACATTTTATATATGTGTGTAAATATATATATATATAAATATAAATATATATATATTAATATATATATTTATATTTATATATATTTATATTTATATATATATATTTATATATATAAATATATATATATAAATATATATAAATATATATATAAATATATAAAAATATATATATATAAATATATAAAAATATATATATATATATTAATATATATATTTATATTTATATATTTATATATATAAATATATATATATAAATATATAAAAATATATATATATATAAATATATAAAAATATTTATATATATATATATAAATATTAATATATATATATTAATATATATATATGTATAAATATTAATATATATATATAAATATTAATATTTATATATATATATATAAATATATATATATATATATATATATATATATATATATAAATATTAATATATATATATATATATATTAATATATATATATATATAAATATATAAATATTAATATATACAAAATGTTTCAAACTGCCTTTACATGTTTGTTAAGGCATCATGTAGTCTATCTCCAGTGTTGGAAATTAACGTTTGTGTCTACCTGCCACTGTTGGCTGCTGGATTCCAAACTCTAGCAGACACTCAATAGATAACTATTGTTATTTTGGCAGACACACTTTCATATTTTACTGTTTACTGTTACTAATTTCCAACTCTGTCTATCTCTCGTCATCACAATAAAGTAGCTCCAACTGCACTGATGAAGAATCAACCTATATTTTGCTCACCTGGCTGTTGAAGACAATCAGCAGTTTCTCTCAGACTCTTCTGTGTGTCGTCCTGGTTGTTGTTGTTGTTGTTGTTGTTGTGGTTCAGCTCGCTGGGTACATCCAAACAGGTCTCGGTGCTCTTGTCAAAGCTCAAGTAAATTCTCCTTTTGAGTCCATGTAATCCTGCAGAACTTTCCTCGTGGTCATGTTGTGTTTGTTGATATTGTTGTTGGCACAAGAGTTCACTAAATAGCGTTTCCACACGTCGTTTTCATCAAGGTGCAACAACAACTTTCGCCCGTGTTGCAAAAGCCAAACAGACCGTAGTTCCTCCCAGCCCAGGTACCTCGTGCATGGAGGTGTGCAAGCCACGCGCAGGTGCATTGACTGATCGGAGCGAGCAGCGGCGCGTGTAGAGCGTGATGTCACTGTGCGTAAAAGAATAGGTGCGCTCCTATTTGTTATATATCTATAAGTGACAATTTGACCCCATTAAACGTGTTGAGATCAACTATCCTTATTGTTTTATTTTCGTATTTTAATAATTTGGGGTCAAATAAGGTGAATATTTTTTTTTTCTACTCTTGGTCTTATCCCAGGTTTGTTACAACATAGTATATTTTTCATTTTTAATGGCATACTATACTGTGACTTCTGTATAACACAATTATATTAATTATTTATGGCATACTGTAGTATTATTTTTTATGGCATACTTAACTATGACTTTTTTATGACATGCTATATTATAAATGTTTTGACATACTATACTCTACATACATACTTTGCACTTGTGTAACAGATATGTCTTTAACAAAGCATCACTTATTTCAGGCATATTCATCTTGAGTTAAACAGCTGCTTTTTCTCCTAAAAGGAGCACAGTAGGCCTAACAGTGTCCGGACTGTCTGTATAGTGTAGGTCTAGATGCTAGTCAGTGTGGAGGGAGCAGAGACCTCTTATTCTTTCCTCTGAATGAATGCACTAAAAAGCTTTCACTTAAAGCAGCAGTCCTTAATGGCCTAATCTGCAAGATTTCACTGACCGGAGCAAAACAACCAATCAGAGCTGAGCTGGAGCCTTGCCGTCTCTGAGCAGCTGTCAATCACACGCGAACTCTGATGAAAGGGTCGAACTAGGCAGCGCTGATCAAATATGAATCAATATTCTGTTACTGTAATGCCTATTTCTCGTCAACATCTTGTAGTGTACTGTTTAGCTTCAAAATGAGAAATTTTGTGTCCCAGCAGCCATGTTGAGATCAGTTGAGGAAATACCAAGAAGATGATAGTGGCATCACCAATGTGTGCAAAAATGTAAAATGTCACAGAATGATGCATGTTTTTGGGATGCAGTGTAAATATAGTACATTCAGCATTTTTAGCTTTATACAATGTTATACTATGTTGTATGTATGGAGCTGTAAGGTATGCAAAAACATACAGACAACATATAGATTTACAATATCTATTCATCAACATGAACATTTTTATACTCTGTTTATCTACAGTCCCTACTTATCATATACCGGACTATATTGTGCTATCTAATATGATAATAATTTAGGCAACATTTACAAAAGGATTAGACACTTCTGAAGACTGAAATGTGTATTTCACCCACTCCACCATCCCAGCAAAGATTGCGTCATGCAGTAGGTCGATTAAAGTTTATCAGCTGGGCATGTGGCAACTGTTGGATAATGTAAGAGCTTGTCCAAACATAATAAAATGAAATTATATTTCATTTAGTTTGCTAACAGCTCAATAGTGTATTGAACTGGGAATAATAACAAATAGAGACTGTGCAAACAAGATTTAAAAACAGCTGCGTTCACAGCTTGCGGTACCGTGAGGAGATCGGCTTATTAACGTGGTGTGTTAGATTTTTTTTAAAGGCTGAAAACAGAGCCATGAGGAGGTGCAGAAGTCTAGTTATCTCCCAGAACACTTGAATTACAATATGCTGAAAGGTTATTATGGCATTTTTGCCCAATGATGAAAAAAAAGATGAAAAACATTCTGACTATTGTCACTTTAAGTCACACTATTCTCAGATGCAACACTTTGCTTCAAATACTGAAATCAGGAGAGTATATAGGCTATTTATAGGCTATATTATGTCACATGATTTCTTCATTAGTAAAAAAAACCAACATATTTTCTGACTCATTTCCAAAGCTCCTGCTTTCAGACCAGAAATATCTCAATAGCAAGACAGCACCCACAACTAATAGGGATTTACAGGAATTGGGAAGCATCGCTATGCACACAGCTACTCTTTCATATGAATCATAGCCTGTGGTATTCATGCAGACCTCCAGGCCCTGACCAGTCATTATCTGATTTAAAATGCCCTGATTTCTCAAGAATGTTTTGTTAATCCTCCTTCGACAACAGATGGGTTAATGTGCCCTGAGTCCCAGAATAAAAGAAAATAAGAAAGTCACTCAACAGCAAAACAGAAAAGTATTAAACCGGACTGAAACACACACAAAAGTAGCTTAGTTTAACTCAAAAACTCCAACTCTAAAACATTTTGTTGCTACATGCTTCATTATCTTCCTCATTAATGATGTAGGACAACTTGTCTATGAATTACTAGATGGAAAGAAACAGCTTTCCACATAATGTTGTCCAACGCTGCACATTTGTTTGGTGTTTTTATTTTTCTGGTAACTCCTTAATAAATCAGATATCAATTTACACGCTGAGAAATGCAGAATATGTTGCCATTTGCGATGGGTAACACCCGTATCCTGTTTTTCCTCACTGACAGAAGCTTCATCAAAATAGGCCTTCTTACTTTCACTTTCAGACACGTGCTGAACATTTAAATGTGACTTACTGAGTCAATGCTTTTTTTATGATCAATACTTTATTGTTAGTGCATTAAGGCCTGGCTGCAATAAAGCCATTTAAAATAGTGAATTATTAACTGTAGCGTGTCACTCTGAACTGCAATAACTCATGGAGAAGTGGATGATGATGTGTTTAATTTTGCTTGTCAGCTGACTTGTCATGCAATATGTCATCCATGTCATCTAAAGCTGAACTTCTGACTTAAAAACAAGAAAACTTTACTCATAAAGAGGGTCGTAGTCACTTACCAGTGTCGTTTGTTTTGGGTTTTAAGATCCAGATTGAGGGTCGTCTGATCTAAGAGTCCCCTGTATGTCTCTCTATGTCCAGCTGGTAGCAGAGGAGTGGTGCTGCATGGCTCAGAGCAGAGTCAACCTGCTGCTCTGCACATTGAGGAAGTTCAGATCATTGGCCTCGCTCAGACAAGCCCCAACTTGTCACTTGGGTCTTGTTGCTATGAGAAGCAATGAACAGTTGTGGAAGTAACCAACACAGGACACTGAGCGCCACCAAGAGGAGGCATGGAGGACCTACAGTAGAGAGGAAAACCAGTGTAACTGTTTATGCACTGACGTCTGGCCCAAACACTGTATACGTAAGCATGTGGTTAAGAGAAGAAAACAAGTTTGATGGACCTTTCTTCCAACAGCAGTATGAATGATAAAACTTACCAATATAATGTGCAAAACACTGTTGGTAACATCAACCAATTGTGTATTTAAGATTTAATGGATCACCAACAATGAAACCACTTAATACTTATGCACTGAATGCAGCATTACAATAGCTATAATTACTGAGAGAACCACGTACTGTAGCTCTCCTTTTTTTCTACTTGCACTGTGAATATTGATGTTAGTAAACCCTGTTTTCTGATTTGTAACCGTCACATTTGATAAAAAAAACATTTACATCCAATGTCCAAAGTGTCATCACTTCATCATTTTATCATCGTCATTATTAGCATATGACTTATTGAGGTACGGCCAAAAACGCGTTTTGTGAGGTCACAGTGACCTTGACCTTTGACCACCAAAGTCTAATCAGTACAACCTTGAGTCAAAGTGGACGTTTGCGCCAGATGTCATGAAATTCCCTCAAGGTGTTCCTGGGTCCAGGTTGACTTTTGTGCCAAATTTGAAAAGATTCCCTCAATGTGCTCTCGTTCACGAGAATGAGACGGATGGACAACCCGAAAACATAATAAAACAAAAAATTAAAATGAACCATTTCAACTTAAAAAGTAGTAAAAAACATGCATTATGGTTCAGTTACCTTAATTTAAGCAAGTGCAATTTATTTTCTGTCACTGGAGTTTTATGTATATAAAAGCTTTAGAAGTGCTTTCATCTAAGTTCATAAGAAAATACTTTTCTGAGCCTTCTCCCACTGGCCTGAACGCTGCCACTGAATCTGCTCTGAGTGCCAGGGCAGAAAAAAATTAGAGCAAAACAATAAGAACATGTGAGGAAGACAAGTGCCACAAATAACTCCACCGATGACTTCTTGAATAAGGCCCCCAGACAAAGCAAAGGCACACTTAATTGATAGTCAGAAGAATATGTTTAATAAAAATAATTAAACCTCAATTTCCTCTATAGAACTTCATAGAAAGTAATCCAATAAATTACAAATGACTTTTAAGACGTGTTTTTCCTGCACTACATAAAGAATTATTTTGACTACACAGACCACAACTTGCAAATATTACAACTGTCCAATGAAAAAAATAAAGAAAAAAAGACAACAACTGACCAGGGTGACATTTAGGATATTATCAAGCTTGAAAATCAAAATACAAAACCAGTGATGCTAGCTTTGTCATCTCAGTGATTACATGGATGAAAAAGAAAAACCCTCCCTGTACAGCAGTAGTGTTTTGTCATTCCTCTTGCATATTGGTCATCGTTTAACTTGTATTTAACGCAGATTCAACACTGCCTCTCTAGCACTAGCAGTGCTTTGGGAGTCCTTGTACAGTACAACCTAGAAAAAAAAACAACAACTTAAAAGACAAAATGAAAGCAAAAAGTCCAATCTTATGTCTACCACTTTTTGTGTCCTAAAGAGGCTCAGCACAGTCATCAATCCATCAACCCATCGCTGTGTCGTTAGATCAATCACCTACAGCAGAAGTAGCAATGGCTGGGTGTTTGCATAAGGGCACTACGAGTTTAAAGAGAGCAGAGGTGCAGATATACAAAATGACAGTGGCATGTTTAAGTCCATTGCTCAGACATAGAAAAATACTCGTACTGTTAGTAATAATATAAAAAGAAAAAATGCGATTTGCATTGCAAGCAAAAAACCCATGACGAGGTCTATACATGACAGGCATACAAGGAAATCACTTTAAAGCAACATTATTTAGAAATCAATACGAGTCTTCAGTCTTTGTGTTCGGACCGCGGGGCCGCTCGTGGTTTCAGCCACTACAGAACAATGCTACAGCAATACTTGAGAACTAAACAGACTGAGTTGACTCAGCGGGGCTCTGTTGTACCCAGTCCAAACAAAAGCCTCACCTCAGATATAAGAACTTTTGAGACGTGTATCTAACAGTCCGCTGTGTAACAGCAGTCCTAGAGCGAGCACTGTTTTGCGCCAGAGAGAGAATTACAAAAAGGTACTTGAGTGAACTCCAGTGTTTACGTGTATCCCGGTTACGGCTGAGCATGTGCGGGGACGATGACAACAAAAAGCACAAAGCGTGGACACGGAGCAGAAATATTGGTTGTCAGACAGAATCGAATGAGAGCGTGAGGTACAGGATAAGGGCACTTCTACATCTAGCCGAAGCTCCATTCAACAGCAGAACAGAGTCGAGACAACGTGAAATACACACAACCAAACTCCCAGCGACACAAGCTGCTATTATTTAGCCCTTCCTGAAGCAAAACCCGTCTGGCACTGCGTACAATGTAATACTCAATCAAAGACTACAATCTTAGCGAGGATTCGAACTATTTTGTGCTTGTGCCGTGTAAGACTTTGGTAGACAGGCGGTCATGCAACACAGAATCCAAAAGGACTGTAATTTCCTCCTAATGAGATGTGTTTGAAGGTCAACAACACTTTAGTTTTCTACTGGTCGTAGCTTTGCAAGGCCCCCTCCTTAATACACAACATTCAGACTGGAAAGTTCTGGAAGCAGGAGATACCAGGTGAGAGGAGTCCAGCCAAAGAAAACAACACAGTGGAAGCTCTCATTAAAAAAATGTGGCCTCTGACGCACACATTCCAGCAGAAACAAGGACATAACGTACATGGACAGCAAGAAAACACACCCATGCACATGTACATCTGCACAGTGAAGCCAATCCATCTAGCACGGTTGAGGTAAGATGCAGTCAAATATGCCGGGGTAATAATATCCATGTCATCTATAATCCTGAATTCCTCTTCTACGCAGAGACCACAAATCAGGACCTCCAAGGGTCAAAGGGCAGTTTTTGGCACACAGTTAAAGGTTGTTTTCTGTCCCCCACCCCCACAGCTAAAGGAGTTTATTAGACTCTGACACTGTAGTTAAAATCAACAGATGTGCAAGCGAACGTGTATGCCGACTGTGAGTAGCTAAAGTGCGCCTTGGACATGTTGAGACATGTTTGTAAGGTGATGAGGAGATTCGAAAATTAGATATGAAAAATTAAACCTTTAAAAGGAAATGACAGCAGATAATTGACTTATGATCCATTTTGACAGATTTAAGCCGGAAAAATAATACTTCCACAGATTTTTCCCCCCCTAATCAAAGAGATATTAAAGCAGGAGCTTCAGGTAATTCGGTTAAATCAAAAATGATGTGAACTAACGCAGAAATGAACTCAACGTGATAGTGACAGGTAAGTGAGGCGGCGTGACTTATGCACTGGCGTGGAACATGGCAGACAGAGAATCTACAGCTTCAGTGACATTCATTAGCTGCCCAAGTTATTGCTGACATATCCAACGTATGATCTGCAAAGCATAAGTGTCAACGAACCTGTAAAAGTACCGACTATTTACACGAGAAAGTGTTTGTCAAGTGTCATTTCCCCCAACCCCCGACAATCAAAATATATTAATAGTACAGCTCAACGAGCATGTTGATGTAGTTTCACTTTTTTAATAAAATTAAATCCTGACATAATTACAATAATGCCGTTTTTTTGTTGCAATTGTACATAATTGTGGTTCACAGAGTTCAGAATTCTACTAAAGTCTGACATGCAAAATGTCTCAAAACAAGACTGTACCTTGTGAACAAACACTGACATTTTATTTCAGTTCTTTTTAAGTCAGTTTTTCCTGTTTTTTTTTTTATAAGGTTTTTGTAGTCTTTATTACACAACATTTTAGTTAGTTCTTGTATTTACATGTAAAGAAATCGTAACATAAGTGCTGGAAAATCCATATATATGTGAATATATGTATACATTTCTAGGCGATACATAAATAAATTTATAATTATATATTCATAGGTTCAGTCCTAATCACTGGAGTCTGAATCGTCTGATGAAGAAGAACTCCCAGACTCTGATGAAGATGACTCAGCTTTCCCCGAACCTTCAGGACCACTGTTCTCCTTTTGTTCCGCTGAGTCCTCTTCGTCTTCTTCTTCGTCTTCTAATGCCTCGTCGTCCTCTTCTCCGTCCCTCTCTGCCGCTAGCCGCTCCATCTCCCCTGGCGACGATTGGGCGACGGCAGGCGGAGGAGGACGAGCGGGAGGAAGGGTGGGGTCACTGTTTGAGCTCTGCGGCTGTGTGGCAGACACAGGGAGGTTAAGGCCTGGAGTGAGAAGCATCCCTGGGTAAAGCATACTGGAGAGTAACAAGGGGTTAAGAGACAGTGGGTGACTGGAGGCTGCGGAGGCAGCTGAAGCACTTTGTGGGGCGGTGGCAGAGGAAGTGGAGCTGGAAGTAGAGGAAGGAGTCGTGTTCGACCCCTCTGTCCTTTCTCCTTTGGTGTCTGAGGTGTGAGAGGGGGCTTTAGAGGCAGACGGCTCTCCCGCTGCACTGCTGGAGGTTCCCTTTGTCTTCTCCTCGAAGCCTCCCGCGCCCTCCAGAGCGGGTTTCCCGAGCAAGCTGCTCATGCCGAGCAGGTTTGGCAATCCGCCCATACCAGACAGCATCATGGGAAACATGGCAGCTAAGTTGCTCGCGGCCAGGTTGCTAGCGTCGGACGGCAGCCCCATCAGGCCAGCGGTGAGCTGCAGGGACTGTAAGCTCTGGAGGTTTTGCTGGAAGGCCTGCAGGCTGGTCAGGTCCATTCCAGAGAGGAGGCCGTTGGCCAGCAGCGGATTCAGGCCCAGGGTTGCTGGGTTGGGCGCTGATGCAGCTGCTGCTGCCGTCGCCGCCGCCGCTGCCGCCTTAGCCAGAGGATTCTTAGGTCGACGTCCACGCCGGCTCACCTCCTCAGGAACGATGGGTCCCGTCAGGATCCTGTCAAACATGCTCTCTGGGAGGTAACCCTGGAGAAAACGTGGATGATATATGCAGAGTTAACACTTTGACATGTAATAACAGCGGGGTAAACACACACATATTCATTGCCAGTTTATTAGATACACCTAGCAAAACTAATGTAGTTTAATACAACTAATCCTACATTCATGAAGGTCATAATGCTCAGTTTTGGTTGAAACTGTCTACCCCTACTGATATAAAAGTAGGCCATAAAGACCATAAAGTTGAATCAACACCTCTCTAAAGCAGATTATGACCTCCATGAAAGGATTTGTTGCTGGGCAGTTGTATTAGACTGCATTCATTTAGGCTAATACCAGTACCTAATGAACTGGCAACTGACTGTATATCAGCACTGTTAAAAGTGGCCTCTCTTGATGTAACATAGTTCTTGTGAAAGTTTGGATCTGATGAATGTGGTACTTTGTGACTCACCGACTGTTTGACAACATCAGCCCATTCAGGTGGGACTCCGTACTCGGGGTTCTCCTGAAGGAACCGGCACAGATCCTTCAGAGGAGGAGCAAAGGCCCCACCAACCTGCAGGAAAGGAATACATATTTTACAATTAGGAAACATGCAGTCATCTCTGGTACGTAAATGGCACTCACATTCAAATATCACTTCCTTCACAACCTTGTTTAAAAGGCATCAGTAGTATCTGATTTTCATTATAGTAAGAAAAGTCCATCATTTGGACAATGTGAAAGTCACAGAAGGCAGTCTGTCAAAATAATTATTCACAGAGCTAAAACCCAGTTTCTGTGAAGTGAAATTATTGGCCACTAATGGCATCATTTGTGATTATGATATTGTTTATTTGTGTGTGTTTGAGGATCTTCTCAAACCTACGTGCTGTACAATACCACACACAAACACACCTTGCGTGCATTCCTCCTGTTGATGATCTGGACCCTTTCCTCTCCGGTCAGGCTGTTCACGTCAATCTTGTTGGGGTTCCTGCAGCGGTGCCTCTTCTGCTTGGGCCGACCGTCCTGGAAGTGGAACTGCATCTGCATCTTATTTACACCCTGGACATGAAATGGAAAAATAGTCATGTTGATAGAAAATGTCTACGTAAAGTCTTTTGTTTGTGAACTTTCCAGTAACGTTACACGTTATATAGACATAAAATGGACTCACCGGGATAAAGGCTCCTGTGTCTGCCACAAAGCCAGGGTGCTCTGCTAGCCATTGCTCTATATCTTTCCTCTTGGGAGCGTCATCCCCAGCGAGCCGGGTGCCGTCTTTGAGGTTGATGACAGGGACCCTGGAGTCGGTGTCTTCGGGGACCTGACTGGAGCTCTGGCTGAAGCCTGCCACAGGGGCCACAGCCATGCCCACCTGGCCGATACCGCCCCACCCTGGAGGCACCTGGAGATACATGAGCGCAAAATGGTTTATATTATTTACATCACAGCTTTGTGGTACCATAAACCAGTATTATCACACACAAGCTCCTAAGATAACTGCTTACCTGTTCAGGAACAGCAGGGACTCTACTCCTGTTCATAAAGAGCAGGTCCATCCCCTCCACGTTCTTCCTCCTTCCCCTCCGCCTCTTAACCACTGGCTGGCCATCTAGTACTCCGTTCAGCCTCATCTGACCTGTAAGACCTGGAGGCACTGCAGAAGAAGCACCCTGTTAGATGTGAACTACTGTGTTAAGTTTTGCCTAATTTAAAGTAAAACGATGAGATACATTTGTCTTAAATATTAGGCATTCTCTTTCAGACTTAAATGATCTTTTCAGGACTTTCACCTCTAGTTACTGTTAGGTATTTTTATGATAAGTTCAGATGATATATTTCAGACTGAACACACCCTTTGTGTAAACAAAGCCAGTAGGGCTACAGAAAAAGGCTAGTGTCTATGCAGTCTTCCAAGGCACCAAAACAATACTTTGCTGCCATCTAGTGGTGATAAAGGAAAACAGGATGGCCTGTCTCTCTCGACACATCCTGTATGCACAGGTCTTAAGGTATTGTGCTCTATTTTAAACAAACCCACCAGTCTGGAAGCTGCACTGAGGCTTGGTCATGTCAGCCAGGCCGGTGTCCGAGGCGCTCTGCAGCTCATGAAGCCGGGCCAGGTACTGCTGCTGGGCCTGGGGGCCCTCCTCCGACTCCAGGGGCCTCTTCAGAGGTAGACCTTGTTTCTGGAAGGTCAACTTCAGACCTCCCTCCTGCTGTGGACACAGACAAACAAAGGTGTTGGATACGTCTAGGAAGATTTAACGTTAAAAGGAGAAAGAAACTTTAGCTTTTTTTATTTTAATTTTTTGTTTTTGGAGATTTTCTCTGCCTGTTGTCTATCCAGTGATTTAAGGATCATAAAGTAAATGTGTATTGTGTTATTTTCATATCTTTAATGCTATATCCTGTATGTTGAATTTCAATTTATGTAATAAAATATCATCTCATTTATAAGAATTTTATTACAATAAAAGCAAATGTTTTTTTGTTAGTAGTATTGGGACACATGGACACACAGGGGGTAGTGGCTGGTAGAGCAGTGGGTAAAGTCTATCCATAGTCTGGACTGTATTGGGAAGCCATGCCAAAGAGATAGCTGCTGTCAGCATTTACAGGTAACAAACAGCAGGTGTCTGAGGGTCTGTGATGGTAAAAAAAAATGTACAATTTTGGGAAGAGATCCTTATCAAGAAGCAGCACAAAAGCAAAAGGATAAATGGAAGCAAGTCAGAGGCCTGCCAAGTTAATAGCCACGTCGCCTTGAAGCATATTAAAGAACACCCACAGCCAAGGTCTCCATTTCAATCAGATTATAAGCAAGACCCCTTCAGTCTAGAGAGGCTTCAAACTGAACCTTATTATATTCTCATGACTGAGTGATTTGTGCTCATGTAATCACAGCCTCAGAGCCCAATTCAAATTGAGTGTGTGGGAAAAAGAGAGGAAGGCTGCTATTAAATTAATCTCTCCTCCTGCCAGGCAGTCAAAACCACTAATCATACCCAAAGGAAAGCAGGAAGAAAACCAGTGAAACATGCTGAACGCGGCAGCTAGCACCGGTCATGGCAGCGGAAGTGGTAGGGTCCTACGATTAGGGCGAAGCGGAGGGAGGAGGTGGAGGAAGGGAGAAATCAAACATACATCGTTGAGTTTTACTGAGAATTCCTTGTTTTCTGCAACATGCTTGGTCACCTTTGACCCCTGTGGTGAGGCAGAGGGGTCCTCGGAGAGGCTGTTGGCGTTGTCCAGCAGCTTGGTGGTGTAGAAGGAGGCCACTGCGCCTCCGGGCTCGTAGACACGACGCGTCCCCGGCCACTTGCCCTTTAGCACCGCCTGGCAGATGCTGTCCAGGCGGTTGATGATCACGCGATCCTGAACAAACAGCACAGACATTCAGCCAACTCTTGCATCAGTTTGATTTCCCTTCTGCCCTCAACTATGCTGCAAGTCTTTGTATTTATTTGTTTTTATGACTTCCATCATTAAAATTAATAATCAGAGACAAATACTTATTATATTTAAAGATTAAATATTTAGCTGAATACTTCATTTGATGCTTTCTAATCCAAGCAGTGACCATGTTATGTATCAGTAACAGTGACTGCATTGCACACATGTACAGTAGTTCACCTTTGGCCAGTAGGATGCAGCGAGCATGTACCCTCCTCCCTGGAAAGGATGTGAGGAATTGTTGTTGATGCCATTCTCGGCAGCATGCGTGTCTTGGGTTTCATCCTGCGTCGCGCTCAGAGACGCCACGCTGTCCTCATCAAAGCCCTTTACACTTGTTGCTGCAGCCACTGAGAATGTCACAGGGCACAGAGACAGACATGAGAAACACACAGAAATCTTTGAACTGTGCACTTCTTGGATACATTTTTATATAATTATTATTATTGAACTCTGCCCTCCAGAGCCGATGGGCCAAAGAGCAGCAGAAAAACAAAAAATCGGATATTATATTTATTAGCTGGTTAGTAATTCAGTGAAATACGTCTTTGCTCTGAGCTAGTGTTGTCACGATACTGAAATTTCTAACTTCGATACAATACGTTGAAAAATATTGATATTCGATGCCGTGTTCGATACCACGGGGAAAAATTGACACAACATTGATGGTATAACTTTTTTTAACTACACATTAGAAAGAGTTCAGGTTGGACGTGCTCACCTTTCTTCTTCCCTTCTTCTCCCTCACTTTCAGTGTCATCAGAAGAAGATGAGGAGGAGGACGACGATGACGAAGAGCCAGAGGAGCAAGACGACGAAGAAGAGGAGGAGCTGGACCCGGAATGTGATGAGGAAGAAGAGGAGGATGAGGAGGAGGAAGAGGAGCGTGATGAAGAGCTTGAGGAGGAGCCATCTGAGTCGGACTCTGAGCCACGCCGAGCCTCCCTGCGGCTCTTCTTGCTGGACTTCTTGTGTTTCCTCTCAGAGGAGTTGGGTGTGAGAGGTTTGGTTCGTGCCGCCACCATCTGCCTCTCTTTTTCCCTCGCATCAATCACAGGCTTCTCCTCTAGACCCGTGGGTGTAGCTGGTGCTCGAGGAGGGCTCCAACTCTCCACTTGCTTCTCCCGGCCCTCCTCCCCCTCTGAGGCTGGCTCCACTTTGGGAACAACCCCACTGGGCTCTGCGTCTCTCTGGGCGAGCGGAGGTAGCGGAGAGCCAGTCAACACAGAGCTGGCGGCCTGGCACTGAGGGTGTAGGAGCGGGGTGGATGTGCGCGATTGCTGCTGCGCAGCTTTCGTTTGGCTGTAGTTGCGCTGGGCAGCCATGAAGCTGAGCTCAGGGTCTCTCAGAATGTGGTAATCTGTGCGGCTGACGCCGTGCTTGGCGGCTCCGATTAGCAGGTCACGGTCATGGTTGCCGGCCTCCCACCAGACGGGCAAGTCGGAGCTCATCTGGCACAACGGCAGGCGCTCGTAGAGTAACTGATGACGAAGGACTTGTTCCCTCACCTGGCGAAGCAACTCTACTCTGTAGAGTGTGCGAGACGCTCGCTCCTCTGTGATGGGCTGGATGTTCAGAGACGAGTCCACCGCGGAGTCTGGAGCAGAGACGAAGAGAAAGGTGCGAGAGAGAGAGCGTGAGAGGAAATAAAGTCTGCTCTACATGTACAACCCTAAGAGCCGTTTGTGTCTGGAGTTTAGACATCACACTGTTTGCCTTTCCACTAATGATTAACCTTATCAGCTCCTCTCCCTCAGTACTGCTGAAACAGCTTGTTTATTAAGGTGCTACCGACCTCTTTCCAGAATAAAAACATTTACAGCCAGGACTGAGTGTGCGTCACACTGCAGTAACTTGAAGCAATGTTACTGACATATACAAGATGATGCCAATAACTTTGATTAAACATTACTGTGGTAACTGCAGTAAGCAATGTTACTGGCATCATGTTGTATATGTCACATCAGTGCATGGTAGGTTGAAGTATAATATGTCCTAATATAGCATTTTCACAGACACCAGCTATTGCTTAACAGATACATGACACAATATTCTAACTTATTTCATTCTAAATATTTAATTCATTTTTTACAAAAACATTTTGAGAAGCATAACTGTCTGTCAAACACAAAATGTTGATGTTTAGTATCCAGACTTGGTGTGTACAAATAAAGACTTGTCTGCGTTAGTGTGTGTACATGTGGGAATAAGCAAGTAGACTTCTGACCTCCCTCCTTTGGTGGCAGGCGACACACTCTTCGGCACATGGCGGTAAAAGCACACAGGTATTTCTGCAGGCTCTCGTCAGTCTTCTTGTGCAGCCGAGCCATGGCCCTGAACTTGGTCCAGTCGAACCGGCCAAGGTTCGGGTCGAAAACGACACCAAAAGTGGAGACCACGCGGTAGAAGTCAGCCTCTTCTCGCCTTGTCCATCTGAGGAAAGGTGAAAAACAATTTCCATACACAATAATCTTTAATATTCGTTCTCACTGATCAAAACTCCAATATGTATTTTATTTCTCAACCAAACATTGACCCGCTCTATGTTCTGACCTTTGTTGCCGTTCGATCTTAGCAACCATCTTGGGGTTGAGGGTGTCGTTGAGTGTGGGGGGCAGCGGGCATAGTGGAGGAGACAGTATCATGGTCGAGGGAGACGGAGCCTGGGTCTGGTGGATCTGGAGGATCTGCCGGCTCTTGGTGTAGCGCTGAGAGGCTGTGATCAGTCGCCTCAGCCTGGCTGTCAGCACCGACGGTGACGGCCAGTAGGTTGTCTGACCTTCTGTCACTGGAACTGCGTCTGGATCAGAATAACATACAATATACGTGCCATTATTTTCATGTTTTGTTTTGTTTTTGCAGGAAGCATGTGTCATTTACAACTTTTCCAGATCTCTCCCGCCTGTGGGAAGCCTGTATTTATAATCCTCACAGTAATGATAATCCACTGTGGATTACAATAATCTAATACTCACCTCCGGCGTTGTCAGTGACGACCAAGTCTCCAGGAGAGGAGGCGTCATCCTAAATGAGAAGACAGTGTGTGTTTACGGCAGGACAAAATACACTAAAACCAGACTGTGATGGATTTCAGAATAAATCACAAATGAGTTTAAATACGGAGAGGGGACAATTTACTCAACCAGTCAGATTAATATGTTATATCAGGGGACCTTTAGTTCACATGGCCTTACCTCCATATCGTCTTTCAGCAGGGCTGGAGCAGGCTTGTACTCTGGGTCATCCACATCCCTACACACACAGATAAAGTTTGTGTCATTTTTGTAGTTGACAACCAAGCTGACACATTTAAAAATAAAAATATCTAAATTTAAGCCAAGCACATTAAACCATAAAGTTTGTACCGACCCATCCATGAAATCGTTGCCTCTCTGTTCGGCGGCGATGGCCTTCTCATCTGGTCGTCCCACGCGCTCTAGGAAGCACAGGGTAGGGTCGGCACGGAGAGTGTTGTACTTTTCATAACCTGGGAGTGCACAGGAGGATAAGCAAATAAGAAAGTTGGCCAGGGGTAATGCATGGAAACTCTTAGATAGGGACCACAAGCTGGATAATTTCCCACAATCACCTGGTATCAATGGAAAACACACTAAAAATAGTGAAGCCAAAATTATCAGGTAGAATAATGTTTTACTTATTAAAGCAATTAGTCTTAGAATAGATTTTAACTACTGTTATTTAGTAACTTGTTTCATGCCAGTTATTCATTTTCCCCCTTCTGTAAAGTGACCACAGATGCCTTGAGAGTATAGTAGAAACTAGTTGAGCTTTATTTCAACACTAGAGTACATGTTTGTCATTTAAATTACCTTATTAAATAAAACAAGTCACAGAGAATAGAGCTGGAGGTTTCTTACCATGCTTATAGACGCCCAGCAGCAGACACTTGTCAGCGATGGCATCCCACCACAAGGCTGGCAGCTCCGAATGGTCGGGGTCTGGCACCCAGATCTTTATATCGCTAAAAGAGGAGGAGGAGGAGATTTAGACAGATAATATGTGGGGAAATCTTTGTTTCTTTAATTCATTTACCTACTTTTATCAATCTGCTCCCATTTGCTGTGTTAATTTGGTGTTAATAAAAAGACTTAGCTCCCCATGAAATGCTTTTATTGTGAAACAACAAAATGAAAATGGTTAAACAATTTAACTTTTTCTTGTTAACAGATGTTTTTCTTGTTAACAGATGTTTTTATTAACCATTTTCAACAGCACTATATAAAAGAAAACAGAAAATAAAACTGCCCATCTTTCACCAGCAGGTGGAGCTCTACAACCTTCTAATTCATTTGGCTGATCAGTTCCTTCAACAGGTTGGTACCATATGCTAATGACAACACTTGCCACACAAGGAGACAAATCTATGAGGCAGCTATTTCACCTTGATGTGGAAACTCTGTTGTTGCCAAAGGACAACTCTGCCCGGGTGTATAGCGTTTATATTTAAGCTGCTAAATCCATCTGACCCAGCTATTCTACAACAACGCTGTTAGGTACCACCCATTGCATTATACTTGTTAAATAAAGTTGTAGAAAAAAGCTAACAATAATAAAGAAACATAGCGTAGGAAGTACATGTAAGGTACAGTAAGGTAACGTCTGCTCACCTGGAGTCCACGCCGTCTAGCACCCTCGGGGCCTGGCTTCCTATCACCTCTTGTTTCAGGTAGTAGAGCATTCTGACCCGGAGCAGCACCCTGCACAGAGAAAACCCACCGGTCACAACAAAGCCCTGACCACGCACAAACGCTGAGCGAGCAGAACCAACACACACGCAGCAACATGTTGCACACAATGCAAATGAGTGAAATGTATGACAATTCAGCTGTAATCCTAAAATTATACTGCATAGTCCTTGTCCTATTAATTCAGACAGACAGCACACACTCTAATGAATTCATATATAATACGTACGCCTGTATTCTAGGATTTAGCTATAAATCATTAGCTGTACAGAGCAGGTATACACAATAAGCCTGATCATTTAACTAGGCGATTTATAGTTTCTCTGAAGTTGACATTATTGTATAGACCACACAGGGAGTCACGGGCAGCGCCACGGCGAGGCCCAGAGGACCGGGTGAACAGACAACAGTCTCCCTCCAGTCGTCATGTGGTCGTGCTCTGGCAGTAGATGAAGGCTGGGAAGTCGAGGCTGACAAGGTAGCGAGAGGCTGACTCACAGGGGAGACATTAGCTCTGTGATGCATGATCACACATCGCAGCCAGCAGGCTTTGAGCGAAGACACAGTGAAGTGGTGGGAACCGTGGCGCGCTGGTGCGCCAGGCCGTGTAACGTCTGGCATGCCTTGAGATTTTGCTTAATGTAAAAAAGGGTTCTGTGTAATCATTTTGTCTAAACACAAAAATGATTTGTAATTCCATCGTGTAATGTTGGCTGTCGGAAAAAAATGCGGCACGGAGGTTTTAAGGATTTCTGGCGTGAGAGCAAAATTCTCAGTGGGGCCATTTCTATTATTACTGTGGAGTTATTAGCTGTCCTACAATTACTCTTTACAGAATGGTTACATCTCAGAGGATACAGTATTCTCCACTGACATTGGCAAATGAGCAGGGAAATTTAGGAAACATCCAAATTGACACATCTAGCTTTTCTAAATGATTATTAAAATGTATTCAAACCAAATTAGATAAGAAAAATTAACTACTATTAGTGGCACAATAGTGGAGCACAATTATCTAGCACCTGTTGCCAGATTACTCATCTCCGAACACTGAAAATTTCATAAATACGAATAAGAACGAGGAGACTGAAAAAAAGCTCCCTAGTAAACTGTGACATTTTCTACTTCTTTGTTGGGGTGTCAAAAGGTGTAGCTGGCTCATTTCTAAAGCTAAAGTAAAGATATATGAGATCATATGAAACTAGAAAAACCTAAGGAATCCATTGGTACTTGGCATGTCATACTAGCTTGTCGAGAAAGACGTTACATAACGCTCCAAACTTGTGCTAAATTTTGGCGAGGAAAAACTGGCATGGCCATTTTCAAAGGGGTCCCTTGACCTCTGACCTCAAGATATTTGAATGAAAATGGGTTCTATGGGTACCCACGAGTCTCCCCTTTACAGACATGCCCACTTTATGATAATAACATGCAGTTTGGGGCAAGTCATAGTCAAATCAGCACACTGATACACTGACAGCTGTTGTTGCCTGTTGGGCTTGAGTTTGCCATGTTATGATTTGAGCATATTTCTTATGCTAAATGTAGTACCTGTGAGGGTTTCTGGACAATATTTGTCATTGTTTTGTGTTGTTAATTGATTTCCAATAATAAATATATACATATATTTGGATAAAGCAAACATATTTCCCCACTCCCATGTTGATAAGTGTATTAAATACTTGACAAATCTCCCTTTAAGGTACATTTTGAACAGCTACATTTATATCAACTCACAAAAAGCAACTAAATCATGATTTGACATTTTTATTACTGGGTCCTTCCAGACATTTAGGAAAATGAAATGAAATTTAAATGAGTTTAAATGAAAAAAAAATATTCTTATGACGATGACGATGTGTATCAATGTTTTCACTCTGCATCAATATATTGGATCGTTGATCATTGAATCTATTGATCCAGATTGATGTATCGTTACACCCCTAGTATTTGTAGCCAAAAATAGCACCATCACATCATGTAAACCTGAGGCCTCCTCTCCTGCCAAGTCCTCTCTACACTGCTGCTCTTCTTTCAAGAGCACTGAGAGAGTTGTGGACTGCTGCTATGAAATATAGCATACCAGGCATTCCATCTTTTTCACGCTGTAAATTCAGCTAAATATTGTTATAAATGAGCCCCAAATCCTTCCCTGATTCACTGACAGGACAAGGAGAAACTGCAGGGCTCCCAGGTCTGTCTATCTGTCGGAGTGATGGATGTCTGCGGTGACCGGTTTGGACTTGTAGCTCTGCTAAATCAAAGTCTTGAACTTCCTCCCTTTTTTCTCCTCCACCCTCCATCCTCCTGTGTGACTGGACCCGCCCAGGAGCAGCTGCTGCTTCCTCTGCCTGTCAGCACAGCCCTTCATCACTCTCCTTCCAAGCCTTTGTTAGTGTGTGTGTGTGTGTGTGCGCGTGTGTGTGTGAGATGTGGTTCACTCAGAGAGGCTGCAGAGGATCTCAGCACAGAAATACGCAGTCTTTCAGAAGCAAATAAGCCAAGTATGCATGACATGAGTGGCATGAAAAGAATCCCTCATGGTCTGTTCACAGAAAACAATCCATCAAAAAGCAGCATAACGGGGAGTCACAGATGTAATTCTGATTCAAAACACACAAACACCATGAAATTTTGATGTGCCTTCTCAAAACTGTGTCCTCCATGTCAAAGCAGATTTAATCATCACCGTTTTCACATCTTTACTACAGTACTGAGTAAAGGATATCTGAGGAATAAGAAATCACAACATGAGGATCCATGGTGATCTGATTTTCTGACATGCTGGTCTCTGCTTCGTATAGTTTCCATTCCTGTGCAGGAGGAGTCCTACATTTACGGTCCTGTTAGGGAAGCCAGTGAACCTCCACTCCCCACACACACACCCACCAGTCACATTCCAGGTCCTCGGAGTGAAAACGCAGTAGTCAGCAAACCCCGCTGACTGTGTGTCCACATTTGCCTGGCGTGTCACATATCAGACAATCCCTGGATTCAGCACAACTCGACCGGGAGACAATGGAGAACTTTCTATAGAAGCGCTGCAGCGCTCGGCGTCCAAAGCCCCGCGGACACAAGCCCCCCTTTTAAAAAGAAGCAGCCATCCATTTGGCTTTATAACTCAGCGGCTCGTGTTTTGATAGCAGCCATCTTTTTTCCCCTCTGTCTGTAAATAAGAGAGATCTATGACGGCCATTAGCTGGGCTGAAGTCTCATTAAGAACCAAATCAGTCAGCTGGTCTCGATGTGATGCACGTCCGTTAATGAATCAGTCGACTGTCGGCTTCAATAGACATTTTAGTGCCTCCTAATTACTGTGGCTGGGAGGTGTCACAGTTAAAATTTGGGCCATGTGCAAACTGTATTTTCAAACACTCAGGCTTCATTCTATTAAAAATAAACTGGTGCAATTTGTGCTAGAAGAGTAGAATAATGACCACCTGCCAGTTGCCATAATAGCATAAAGGTTTAAACACAGACACCCGCAACCCAAAAGAGAGAAAACCAACCAACCATGGACTATTAGTCACCATATATGTGCACTGCAAGCAAATTAAATGCATGAATATAAGATGTCTCTTTCATCTAACATATAACACTATTTCGCTAGTCAAGACGATTTATCTTCCATTTTTTATATTCTTATAAACAGTTTCTTATACTGTTGGTGATGTAGGAATACAATCTAATTTAGTGTCTTTCTTGATGTAAACTGAACTGGATTTAAGTGTCAGCTAAATGTTTAAAATGTTGCATGTACACTTTAAAGTGGAATAAGAAAACACCTACTTGTTGCAGTGGTGTTTGAGGTGTTTCTTGTAGCCGTCGTCCTGAAGCATGTGCTCTGGGTTGTGTTTCCTGAGCCACTCGGCTTTGTGGATGTCAAAAGAGCTGGACTGGATCTTCATCTTTTTACCCTTTCTGCCCCGAGGGACTGGAGCAGACAAACCTAGTGGAACAAGGATGAGGTTGAGAGTCATAGGTGCAGTACAGGGAATGATATTGTTTCCTGAATCCCACTTAAACCACTATCTGTTGTGATAAAGCCAGTTGGCTGGAAGTCCTGAGACTCACCGAGGTGATTTTGCAGTTCTTTGGCGCGTCCGTCCTCGGTAGGGGCGATCAGGTCCCACATGAAGCTTTTGATTTTGTCATCGCCACGGTAATGGACCAGGCAGTAAGACAGCAGGGCCCTGCAGATGGACTCCACGTCCCTCTCTGTCAGCTGCTTCTTAAAACGCCCGTGGGTTAGAATATCCTTCCAACGACCCCACCTGGACCACAAAAGGGAAAAGACAAAAATCTAAAAAAGTGGCCTCAGATTAAAAGTATCACTTGTCAAGTTACACTACTTGGAGGACACTTTTATTGTGAAAGTCAACGTGTACATGGCTTTAATATTACAGTAATGACGTATGTATAACTGGTATATATATATAACTAGTAACATACAGTTAGGGATATTTACAGAATTATGTTCTCCTGTTTCACAGTTTCTATGGTTGAATAGCTTAAACTATTTTAATCATCTTACCCATAAACCAGCAGGTTCTTCTCTACCCTGAAGCACTCTGTGCGTCCATAGCTGTTGAGGCGGTCGTGGTTTCGCCTGAGCTTAGGTTTGGTGTCGTCACTTTCGCTGTTGCCCTCTGAAAGCTCTGCCAGCTCGTCCTTGGTGGCGCTGAACGGCCTCGTCTGCTTCCTGACACGAGGAGTGTCAATAACCAAGCTGTTCTGTAGCGAGGGAATGGAGGACAAACAAAAGTTCAGCAAAGGACTTTTGAGGTCTATAAGATGCAACACGTCTTTGAGAGAAAGGTCCTAATTATGCTTTGTATATTGTATTAATTGTGGCGAAATACATACTCTGCCGTTGGCCATTTCCATATCAACGTCGGCCTTTTTGGCCCATTTGTCCCAGAAGTTGGGGTCATCCAGAGAGATGTCTGTGCGGTTTCCGGACGACACAAAACTGGCCTGAAAGCAGACATGAGAATCATATCAAACCATGATCACATCTGCCTTTCACTGTATGATGCATCATGAGGTCTGGGTAAGAACAAGCTGAGAGGTTTCAATTTACACTTCACACATCGCTTAGTGTTAGAGCAGTCGTGTTAATCCATTTCACTCACCTTAGCAAAGGTGGATCCTCGTCCCTCAGACTCGATGGTGATGGTCTTTGTCCTGCGCTGGAGGATCTGATCGATGTCCTCCTCACAGAATTTGGCCCCTTCATCCTCCTCGTCCATGATGGCCCCGTACGCACCTCGCCGCAACAGATCCTCAATCTCCTTCTTAGACAGCTGCTGCTGCGGCACGGCCTGAGAGGTACAGAGGAGGAGATTTAAGAACACCTTACTATATTCAACAAATATAAATAAATGATTAAGGCCAAACAGAATATAAAAAGGACTTGAGGTGCAAAATGGAACAGTATGTAACACAATACTACATAATGCACAACACACACAAAAAGATCCTATCACCTAAAAACACAACACAGTCAAACACACACACGTGGGATTATTAAAATCTTGACATCAGCAGCCCTGTATCTAACCCCAGCAGCTGTTTATTATGCAAATATGTTCAGTCAGACCAGATGTGGAGACCTGCTAATAGCTCAACCTCCTTCTTCTTACTTCTGATAATTCTCAGAGGACACCAACTGCAGCAAAAACATCCACCTACACACTTCACACACTGTTGACACACTCCCTCACAGCCAGATTAGACTCTAATAGGATCGGTTACACTTCAAGTAGAAATTTTAAGAGTGAGCTCCAAGTTTTAGGGTTTGTGAACAGTTCTTTTTCTCTGCTTGGCATCTTGTTGTTGTCCGCCATCTGTTACAGTGTTCCTCTGACGTCATTCAGGACTGGTATCAGAAACAGTTGACTTTTATTATTGTTGGAGAGATGATTGGAGGAAATCTTTTGAGTATCTAATACAAAAAATGTGCTCTATGATTGCAGTTTGTTGCTCATTTGTGTAATAATTTGATGATGAGATAGTTGAACGGTCTAGCCAAGGTCAACTAGTGAAATGGATGGTATTCATTACAAACACTGTCTGAAAACAAACACTTCTCTCGGAAAATTAACTGACCATAATCTACATGACTAAATGATTTAATTGCCCCATTTCTATTCCAGACCATTTGGACTATTCTCAAACTTACCCCACCCCCGGGGGCGCCTCCTCCCAGGCTGTTATCTCGGCCACTCATGCTCTGCAGCACTGCTTTGTCCAGACCCAGCTTGAGGCTGGCACGATCAAACATCTCTCGCTCGTACGAGTTCCTGGTGATCAGACGGTACACCTTCACGGCCTTGTTCTGACCGATTCGATGGCAGCGAGCCTGGGCCTGTGAAGGGCAGAAAAAAAATGAGTAAAATGCACTACACATACATATAAGAGCTTTTGTTTGATATCTTTAATTTGACCAAAATGTCACCTGATGCTTACTTTAATTATTGAGTCTTGTTGGCAGGTGTTTAAATGAGCACATGTCAGACAATGGATAACTATCAGAATGCCAAAATTCCTGCCTGTACATTAATGAAACAAATCTACAGCACTATGTTGCATCTACTGCTACGTGAGTCCGTGTACGTGGTTGCGTCGTACCTGCAGGTCGTTCTGCGGGTTCCAGTCTGAGTCGAAGATGATGCAGGTGTCTGCTGCTGTGAGGTTTATTCCCAGGCCGCCGGCTCTTGTGCACAGAAGGAAAACGAAGCGTTCTGAGTCGGGTTTACTGAAGCGGTCGATAGCTGCCTGACGTAGGTTCCCACGAACACGTCCATCTATTCTCTCATACAAGTACCTGCAACACAAAAAAAGTGACCCATGATGCATGTATATCACAATCGAATACATGGCTTATTCTACAAGATATTTACTTTAAGCTTTAGGTGAAAGTTTATTCAAGTTACTTCCTGAGGAGTTTGATTTAGTGAGTTAAGCTTTTAATAACAAATTCTAACCTGTTATCACTCAGCCATAGCACTTACAGACTGAAAACCCTACTTTCATTTTGCTTCACTTCTACACCTGAGAAACTGTATCCTAGATCGATAGATAAAACAGTTTCTACAAGGAGTGGTTATGCTCTTTCATCCTTGTGTCCATTCTCATCCGACCCCCCGCCCTCCCCAGGGCAATCCACTTCCAGTCAGGAGAAGCCTCACAGAAAACCCTGCTTGTCTAATGTAGAGGAGCCCTGAGGGCGTTTATAACCTGCTGCTGAACTCTGTCTGAGGTCTGTGCACCTCACGTGTTTACTATAGTTAAGAGTTTGCTCCAGCGGCTGCTAGGAAGCCAGACGAAAGAGAGAGAGGGGCAAAAAAAAGAAACATGAGAGCAACAAAAGGATGTAGACCCCAAAAAAAGTCAGGAAAATTAAACGGAAAAGACCGAGGAGTGGGAGTTGGGAGACTTGAGAGTAAAAATAAAGACAAAGATGAGAACCAGAAACCCAGACGCTTATCTGTAATTATCGAATTCCTAAACGGCATTAAATTCTAACCCTTAAGGCTAGTTGTAAACCTTTCCCCATGATTGTCTTGCTAAATGTTCCTGACAACTCACTTCACTTCAGCTTTTTATGGGACTTTTGGGCATAACCTAAGACGCTGCTGACAGAACCAGACACACACAGAGGGAAGCAAGGTGAGAGCTTTTTGCTTCTCAAGCAGAGCCTTAGGTTGTATATAGAAGCTTTATGGCCATTCCAAATCATTGTCCATCATCTTTATCAGCTGCCCCTGTGCTCTGCGGGTCGGGAAACAAGGGCTTGCTTTTTTCTTTTTATTCATTCTAATTGCAGGCCTAACATATTTTGCACAAACAATGGAAAAAGATTCTTGCTAAATAAATAAATAAATACCTAAAATCCTGTGACTTATGTTTTTGGAGACTGATATGACTGTATTTATTATCCTTTGTGGAGCTTTTTAAATTCTGGCAAAACTGTGTGATTTTGTGAGATCTGTTTGGCCACACAATGGTAGTGAAAGAAGAGAGAGAAAATGTACTACTTCCAATGTCCCCATAGCAGCAACTGCTTAAGTCAATTTCCTCCAACAGTCCAAAGACATGCAGGTTAGGTGAACTGGACACTTTAATACTCACACCTGTCAGTAATTTGTGTTTGCCTGCCCTGTACTGTATATGTATGTTGCATGTGTGTATAATACCAGTGCATGCTACAGCCCATTTTGGCCCTTAACAGGATAACTGGATGCAGAAAAGGATGCATGGATGGACTCATTTGATATGATGAAACACCAGCAGGCTCCATACCTCTAATCACCAATGCTGCTGCTGCCAACTGGCTGTCATGTATTGAATGCTAAAACTCACCACTATAGACATGCTGTCCCTAACCATTTGCAGCCATAAGAGTCAGATCATCCTTTACAACGTGTGTAGCAGCTACTGAGTGTTCCCAGTTATACTGTACACTAAATCCTTCCTGCCATGTGCACAAGATTTATTTATTTCCTTTGAATCATAACGGATCTAATAAAGCCAGAGGATAAGAGTGACTTTACATTTCTGAGCAGCAGCACTAAGTTAACAATGGCAAGTTTCATTAGGTCAAGAAAAGAATCAAAACTGTGTGACAAATCTTAATATGCACAAGTCAATTTGCCTTTTTCCTTCCTTCCAATATAAAGTATGACAGCACCCATTTAGTGAACAGTGCAACTACATACTACAACTACTACATACTTCTGAATGCATTACTTCATTTCATTTGTATGGTGTTTAATATGATGTATGCTGACTGAATAATAGCTGATTTATTCCTTTACTACAATGCATGATGTTTTTACATTATTAAAATCACATATTCAGACTGTCTGAGCTATAAATAACAAATCTGTCATCATTACCTTCTCTGAATGAGGTAGTCTTCCAAGATGTCCAGGCAGCGCACCATTTGGGAGAAGATGAGCACCCTGTGTCCTCCGGCCTTCATCTTGGGCAGCAGTTTGTCAATAAGGACTAGCTTCCCGGCAGACTGCACCATAGCCTGCAGGTGAAAGTCCATGGCAGTGGGGCTATATACCTCCCTGAAGTCCTCTAGGATCTTCTCTTCTGCCCCTGGCATAGCAAAGACATGGATAAATCAGCAATATTGTGTCTTTCATGCTTTTTCTAAAAAAATATCTTGTATCCCTTAATGTGCAAGTGCACGAAAAATACATTCAGAAGCACATCTGTAAAAAAAAAAAATGTCCTATCTCTGAATTTTTAGATGCCCGTGTAACATATAAATGATATATAGTATAATTTCAGGAGTATATACTAAAAAAGAGACCCTAAAGATTTTTATCAGCGACACTGTGGTTTCATTAAAAAGGGAACACAAACAAAACACTTGACAAATTCAGTGCATATGCAAAATCTATAAAATCTTTGGGGATTTTAATGGCTGTCTTAAAGGAGTAGTTCGGGTGTTATGAAGTGGGGTTGTATGAGGTACGTATCCATAGTCAGTACAGTAGATGATGGTTGGCACCCACCCAGTTTAGAGAAACACACAGGGGTTACCGCACGGGAGCAAAGCAATGTACTGCTGTGGACGGGGCCGGCTGCAAAATGTATTTTAGCCACCTAAAAGAAAGACCTAATTTAAATAATCAATATCTGTAAAAGTGTAGGCTATATTTAGAATATTTAACTGCTTATCTTGCCGTCAGACAGCCCTTTCCGACAAGGATCTGAAATGAAAGTGAAACTTATCTATGCTCTCTTCAAAGCAGCCAGACGTTGACAAAAACAGGATAGATAAGTTTCGTTCTAAATATAGCATACACTTAAACAGATCGATTTCTTTAGGTGGGCCTTTCTTTTAGTTATCTAAATATGTTTTGCTGCCGACCCCGTCCACAGCAGTACATTGCTTTGGATCCGTGTCGGTACTCCTGTGTGTTACTCCGAACTGGGGGCGAGCAGACCGTCATCTACGGTAGGTAATACACTGACTATGGATAAGCACCTCATACAACCCCACTTCAAAACACCCAAACTATCACTTTAAGGCAACATTACCAGTATGCAGAGTCTGATGTAACAATCACTTGAGGTATGAAATTATAGTGAGCACCTAAATCTTCAAATTAAGTCAACAACACCTCCTGAAGACTAAACAGGAAACTGTGGAGACCTTCTTCAGTTTATGCCTACCAAGATCACAACTATACTTTTCAACTATATTTAACTACATTAACCTATGTTTAACCTTAAAAAGGTATCATCCTACCTTTGATGAGGTAGGGGTGGTTGCAGCACTTTCTCAACTCCATCATGGTGTTGACCAGGTTGGGCATATTATGTTGGCCAGCTCCTTTAGCCAGGAAGGTGAAGTTCTTCTCTAGGATGGCGCGGTAGTATTTCTTTTGAATGTTGGTGAGCTCGACCTCGATGATGGTTTCCTCCTTAGGAGCCAACTTCTTCTCCACGTCCTCCTTCAACCGACGCAGCATCATGGGCTTCAGGATGGCCTGAAGCTTCTGTACCTGTAGGCCCAAAGAAGAGAAGAGAGTTATATACAGTTATCACAGTAACTGCCGTGGGACATTATTAGTATACTACACAGGTATGAGGTTAAACATGCTGCGTGTCATACATATTATTACAAAAAATGACTGAATGCTCCAGAGCGTTTTCCATTCCCAAGTTAATAATAATTTATCCTATTAAATAATATGTATTTGATTGCAATGCAACATCAGACGAAGCATTTCAGTTTCATATCAGTGTCCATCAAAGTAGGAGTCACCAACCATCAAACTAGACCCATTTATACTATTTTATATCAAAGTCTAATAATGTCATATTCTGTATATTATTGATATCTGTATGTAGAGTTACTGTGGAGAATGTTTTTATTTTATAAGACTATATTAAGTTTTGAAATCAAGATTTTAATTTTGTTGTTCATTTGATGCAGAACCACATTTCCCAAATCCTGGGTTTGTATTAACAGTACAGCATCACAGCTTATTACTACTAGACACCCAGAAGTGGGCTAACCAGTGTTCTTTTTGTATTACACATACTATAAAAGCCCTCGTCTAACATCAGTTATGTTATGAGCTGAAAAAGTACCTCTTAACAGCACCAGCAACTTCTACTATGAAAAGGGTATCACATTCCCACTGGCACAAAGAGCTGCTAGATTTAGTACAGCGTGTTGAGTACTAGCTGTTCCAGATATTTTAACTTTCAGCCTGAGTACAACACTTCAAACATGTTTTAATGGTCCTTCCTCAAGCGTCTCTTTAGTGTTTCTGTCTAAATATGAAATGTCAAACAGCAATATGCAAAACTTGGAGATGTAAAATGCCCTTTTCTTGTGAGCAATTGTCACATAGTCCAACAATGTGTAGCACAATACCCCATTATCTGTTATCCATATCCACCATATGTTGTGTGAGTGTGTGTGTGTGTGTGTGTGTGTGTGTGTGTGTGTGTGTGTGTGTGTGTGTGTGTGTGTTGTACAAAATGTCACTGTGGCCTAGTTAGAAAAAGCCCCACTTCACGGGTTCCATCTGTACCAATGGGATCTTCTTCATACTGTATCTGAACAATGATGTGTGTTGTGGAGATCTAAGAAACAATAATTTGACTGTTCTTTCATATAATTCACCAACACTAAAAATTGTGTTTTTTTACAATTGTAAACATTAATGTGATAAAAATGGCACCAGAAACTCAAACAACATCTGACCTGATTATGTGATATGTGGATTTCTGTCTTGTATTATCAATTCAGAATATTCACAAAACATATAAATGTCGGGACATGTTCTCCATGTGTCCAAGGACTCACCTGCTCCTCAGTCTTGAGGTCTCCAAACTCCTGCATGAATGTGTGTTCTGAGGGGAAGCGTGCCGGCTCCAGGAAGTGGAGCAGACTGAAGAGCTCCTCCACTGTGTTCTGGAGAGGAGTACCCGTCAACAGGACCTTGTGCTCCTAAAAGAGAACAAGACGCACGAGATGAGGATGTTTCAGTGTCATTTGATGATTAGATGGTATACTGTAGTAGACAATGTCTGCAGCTAGGCACAAAGTCTTGAGTGTTACACTTTAAGGCCCTGACACACCAAGCCGACGGTCTTCTGTTGGACAGTTTGGGGCCGTAGGGGAGCGTCGGCTCTAGTCTGCCCGTATCGGAGGCTTTTCGGCCGATTCAGCATGTTGAATTGGCGGCGGAGCTCGTCGGTGAAAGAAATCACTCTGATTGGCTGTTCAGCTTAAACGAATCAGTGCACGAGAAGAGAAACGGAGGTTAGGAAAGCAAGCTAACGAGTAAAGTCAAGAGGAAAAACACAGAAGGCGCTTCTCATTTTCCATCTTCATCTCATCTGATCATTCCAATAAACGGATATTTTCAAAGCGCAGCTTTGTTTCATGTACGTATCATAACAACGGCTTGTATATCCGCAGTCCTCGGTCTTCCGGTTTCCCTTTTTGAATGACGAATACAGACTACCGCGACCTGCTGGTAGGGAGAGTTATTTCCACTCACGCACGCGCAGAATGTACGTGGTAGTTGGCCGCTGGCTGTAGTCTTTGCGATGTGTTCGAGTGCAACTCGAAACAAGACACAGGCAACGTGAGATAATGCAACAGTTGGCCTTCATCGCCGCTAGTTCTTTGATGTCGGGTTGGTGTGTCTGTCTTAACCAGAAAGTGCAGCTTCAATGCATACATTTGAAATGAGTTTGTATCTCTCTGTAAGTTGATGGTATATGTACCAGGTTCATGAGCTTGAAGCCCTCTAGCAGCTTGCAGTTCTTGTTCTTCAGGCGGTGGGCCTCGTCGATGATGACACAGCGCCACTCTATGGCGTTGAGTACGGGACAGCCTCCCAGGATCATCTCAAACGTGGTGATAATAGCCTGGAACTTGTAGGCACCTCGTATCACACGGCCCTTAAGACAAAAAAGGGAGAGATGTAGAATGAAGAGATGACGAAGAGTATGTCTGCTCTACAAGTTGAGGTGTGTAAAAAAACACATTTCATTTGCTTCGTGGTTTTATGAATTTGAATGATGCAGAATGTGTAAAAAAGAGCTGTTTTCTGAGAGAATATAACGAGTACAGTATGTAACTGTTAACATTAGAAACCTACTAATATGCAGCCTTATGCTGTTGACAGCAAACACATGGCTGCTTACTTTATTTTTAGATTTTGTTGACAATCTAAAAACACACCTCTTGGTTGTGAATCTCTCCACAATATAAGCAGGACATGAGTGCACACCTGCTTGTGAGTCTTAATGCTGTTTGTTTATTTGTTTGTTTGTCTGTCTGGGGAGGCTTTTCTTCACCCCGCCTCTCCATTTGTATCTATTGCCTTGACAACAGTCCTCGAGGGATACTCAGTTATCCAATAACCCCCCTCCCACAGCCAGCCAGCCAGCAGACTGCTGTAGAGGAGCCTCTCTCTCTGATATGCTTGAGCAGCGCTGACAGAGAGCTCCCCTTGGGGGCTGCTGTGACATCACAGGCTGCCTGGGAGACAGCCTGGTGGCGGCTCCGCTCTGTTCTGCTCTCGCTCGCCTTAATTCCTCCTACGGTTCGTCTGAATACTGAGAGCTTCTAACTGCCTGTTGTGACACATCACATGGCTTGCCAACCATAGAAAGCATCAGCCCAAGGCTCACTAACTACCTAGCAGCCTACTTACTGTTGGGCACGTGCCCTTCTTTGAATCCTGTTATATGCCGTGTTAGTACTATGAACCACTTATTCATAAAAATGTCCTGTTACACAACATGGTAAGAAATCATTCAATCATTTAAGTGTACCGATTTCGTAGACCTTTTCCCGCTCAGAAAACATTCACTATCCTTCAACTGCTGCCTGCTTTCCTCTTTCTACAGGTGATTTCTGCCTCAAAAACATTCCTGTAAGTGAGTTTGCTGCATTAGCTACAAAGTCCCAGCATATCTAGGCTTTGTGTTACGCATGGTAATCACGTTCTGCCTGGCTTTTCAATATCCGACTCCCATTGTTGTATACAGGCCTCCTGTTTTCAAACATATCATTAGATTACTCACAGGACTTCATGTTGCTGACACAGTGCTGCTGGTTTCTAAAAAGCAGCTCTGTGATTATCTTAATCGAAGTGAATCACTGCTTTCCAGTCTGAAAAGGTAAGCACAGCGATGCTGCTCTCTGCTCGTCTGTTTTTAAAAAGGGGAAGATTAGGTATGTCAGAGTGAACTAAAAGGCCTCTCAATCCTCGCAATTCCATTTGTGACAAGCTGAAAGCCCGGCTGTGAGTCCATGACTGATTTTTTCCGGCTAAAACAAGTAGTGTGGTGACAAAACACACAGACAACACTATGTAGGAAATAGGGCTGTCCTTGACCAACTAACATTCGAACAATTTTCTCCGGTTTCTACACAAAGAATCGCCCAAAATCACTGCTTTATACCATGTGTTTACCAGAGATATGCTCATAAGTTTCTTGGAAAAAAGTCATTCAGCATGAAAAAAGCATTAAAAATGACTAATCGACTAAAGAAGTCTTAGTTGACTGAGACCAAAACGACCCATTAGTCGACTAATCGACTAAGAGGGGGCATATTTGCGCTCAGTGAACACCCTGATCACTAAACTGTGCTGTAAATATAAAAGATCTCTGTCCGTTTACCTGTGCATCCCTGAAATACATCTCATACTGCTGGAGCATCTGCCTGCTGACCATGCTTCCATGGTAGACGATGACATTGAGGTGGGTCCAAGTACGGAACTCGCGCTCCCAGTTGGCGATGGTGGAGAGCGGAGCGATGATGAGGAATGGCCCTTTAATGCCCACGCGAAGGATCTCCTCTAGGAATGTGATGGACTGGATGGTCTTCCCCAGGCCCATCTCGTCTGCCAGGATGCAGTTCCGTCTGACGGGAGGAGATAACGAACGTTAGAGAGGAGAGAAAGTGGAGACACATTTGGGGTAGAATAAAAACAGCAGAGGAAAAGCGAAGGCAAGAGGGGATGAACCATTTGACAAATCGATGACACCTGTGTGGCAATGATATGATGTCTCTGGTGTGTACAGCATACAGTACGTGTGGGGATGTGGATTTTTAAATGTTGCTGCATGAGGTGTTATGTCTCTATATCACAACGACAAGGTGGCGTGTATTCACTGTGAGTATTTCTGTTGCATGTAACTCTTGTGCTGGTTCAAAGTAAACAAAAGAAATGTGTGGTGGGATAAAATAACAGGGCGGTGAAGATGAAGAAAAACGAGGAAAATGCAAAATTCCCATGATACTAAAAGAATAAACAGCGAACAATGGAGGAGAAAACGACATCATCAGCAGTAATAACAGACCAAAGAGATGAGATACACAACATAATGGCAAATGCAACTGCCTCTGCTGCGTGGTATACTCCAGCAAACCATTTATTCTGCTGTCCAGTGGGTGGGGGTATTATGTCTTGATGCTAATTGCAACGTGCAGATATTCCCACTGGCCTCTTAAGCAGCTCTCTACTTTTGATGAATCTCTCTGCGTAGGCATACACCAACTCCTGCATGCTCACACATAAAGCCAATTCCCAGGGTTAATGCAAGCACGCTGACACTTCGTACTTCACATGTACTGTGCGGCACTTCTTTTGTGATCGTGGGCGACAAAAGAGCTATCGCTGGTTGCAGCAGCAGTGTGCACCTTGACAGGAAATCTGACTCTCCTCACAGCCCCAATCAAATAACGTGAATACGGCCAAATCACAGCGTGGTCCGCTCACACACCAGGAAAAGTGATTCATTATTCATTATCTGCAGTGCCAAAGAACCCAGAGGATTCCTCTTGAAATACCCATTGCCTATGTAAAATATATGAATCAGTTAAATATACTGTAGTGTTCTATCAGCATGGGAAAGTTTACAAGCAAATACAGCACATTAAGAGATGAGATATATGCTAAATCTACCATTTGTCTTTCCATTTGAGAAGTGTGCCAAAGCTACTGAAGCTATAGCCTACTTTGCAAAGTGGTAACATGTCTAGGGTTGCAATTTAAGGGCCAGAAAAGTTCAGGAAAGGTTCTCTGGGAAGTTAAACTCTGGAATTTGGGAATTTTTGCACTATTTCAACATAAAAATCGTACCTATTAATAGTGAACTTATTTGGGGGGGAAATACACATAAAATGCAATATTAGGTCTTATGATGTGTTTTGGTTAAAGGTATGCGCATTTAGATATACACACATTACATTGTTATTGTAACCCTGCACTACATTCATCAGCACAGTCTTCCATCACATGTACCAATCATTTACCAGCACTACATTAAATAGGAATTCAGTCAAATTACAACCCTCTGCATGCACAGTGCATTCTCCCATCACATGTGCAGCCCACACTGCTGCTAACTGTTAGCAGGTAACACCACTGCCCTGTCTGAGCCAAAGGACTACATGCTTTCAGGGAAGTTTTGATTATATTGCTGCAGTGAATAAAGCAAAGTACACAATTGAGCATTCTAACTGACGAGCTTTAATGAATTTATTTCCATTCATTCTTTAGAAAATTTTTGTTTTTATAAATTAATTGTTTATTTTAAACGTTCCTGCTTTACTTCTGATTACACCTGAATTGGATTGCGATTTATTATATCGGTTCAATATAAGTTCAATGTTGTTTTGTTCAATTATGAAACGTTACATTTACAGAATACTGGTATGAAAGTTGACCATGTAGTCTAGATGTACATGTGCATGTATGCATATACAGTATTTCAAACTGACCTGTTGTACCAGTTGAAGAGGAGCCAGTTGACCCCCTCTAGCTGGTAGTCCCTGAGGCTGTTGCCATTCATGTATTCCCTCGACTGATCCCTCTTCTTCCACAGATTGGCCGGGGGCCGGTCCTAAGTGACACATTTTTAAAGGAGAGTTAAAATGAGTGTTTTGAAATTAACTCAACATTTACATTTCAGACTTGGAATAAAAACATTTCATACATAATGATGGCAATGACAGACAATGGGCAATCTTAGGAAAAGTGACAGAGATGAAGCAAGCCAGCGAGTGCTGATGTTTTTTCTTTTGTTTTACACAAAACTAGAATTACTGCCTTGCGGTTGCATGCCTCCGCCAACCAGTCAAGTTGCAGTTTACATCCACGTCTGTCCAACAGGTCATCATTACATTATTTTATCCTATTGGACATTTGTGTAAAAATGTCAAAATTAGCATATGAATTCTTGAGTTATGGTCAAAAACGTTTTTTGTGAGGTCACAGTGACTTTGACCTTTGACCTCCAAAATCTATTCAGGACATCCTTGAGTCCAAGTGGATGTTTGTGCCAAATTTGATGAAATTCCCTCAAGGCGTTCCTGAAATATCACGTTTGAATGGAACGCACATACGCACGGACGACCCAAAATCATAATGCCCCTGGCCACGGCTGTCGCTGGTGTAGAGGGCATAAAAACAGTGGTGGTCTGACAATTTGTCTCTCTGGAACCACTTCCGTCATAATGTAGGGGCATGGCCTTAAGCATTTGTGCATTTGTATCAATACTGGGAAACAGGTGGACCTGCAGTTAAAACAAAAAGGTATGCAGAGTGTGAACTTTTCTGGTGGACAGGGAAGTGACTATGGCAAAAGGAACCAGAAAAACAATCTTGGAGGGACTGTTCAAATTGCGCTTATCCAGGACAGTACAAATTACATGATGAAACTGTGTGTAGTCTTGTTACTATAATATAAATGCAACCATGTTTTTTTGCTTCATGGAGCAGAATCTATAAGTTACAGCTGAAAACATAGTGCTCTTCAAGACTATTTGTTGTTTTTCTTCCCCTTTAGATTTGAGCTCTAATAACTAGGAAATATCTTCTGATAAAAACAAAAGTCATATTTTTACTTCTACAGCAGAAACATCATTCACTGCTCTTGAAGCGACTGGCAGCAGGTGTTTCTGAGTCTCCTCAGTTTGATCACGTCGTTGTGTGAGTGTGGTCTTCTGGCTAATGATGCCTATTAATTTCACCATGCAGTATATTTGGTGGGTGCAGTGTAAACATATTCTCAAAGATTCCACTACAACAAATCTGTATCATTATACAAAAGAAACTGAATTTGAAAAAGGGGAACTCCCTTATTAGCACTTCAAAATACCAGCGACAAAAAAAACCCCAATATATTTATTCATACGGTACGAGAGCGATAGAGGGAAATGGAAATACAGTGATAAGTGAGGAGTGTCGGTGGCCATGGCTTACCGTCCTCCGCGAGTCTGGCTTGACTGCCTGCAGCTGCTCAAACTCTTCAATCTTGCTCTGATCTACGTCGTCCTTCAGCTCCCAGGTGCTGTCCTCATAAGGCAGAGAGCACCACTTCACCAGGTAGTACACCACCTCCTGCAGCAGCCAGAGGAGAATTAGTGCTGCAAAAAGACTAGAGCGAGGCCAAGCTCTGCTTTTATAATATTAACAAAGGCTGCAAGGAAGCCCGGTAGGATGGCCTTGGGCCCTTCTGAGATACAAAGACATCACTAGAGTGGAAAATATACTGAAAGGAACAAAAATTGAATATGAAAGAGAGTAAAACATGTTCAGGCACGTGGACACAAATAAACACACATGTGCTACTCACAGATATGATTACTGAATGAAAGTGGATTCACTTTACCTCTCCCGTGTCTTTGTCCTCACAATACGACACCTCCAGCACTCTGTCTACCTCTACATAGTCCGGGTTAAAGGGGTCCTCTTCCATCTGAGAGAGACAAGAGGGGAAGAAAGAGAGAGAATAAACCTAAATGCCCACTCACCATCTGGAATCTGAGACAAGTATCACTACTGAATCCACTGAGCGAGCAAAGGCATTCAAATATATGCACACAGATGTGCCTGCCCACACAGACAAATACAAAAAAGGATATTAAAAAAACATGCACACAACATTCATATGCATGTACACTATACACACATGTCCTAATTGTGTAAACACACACCTGCTCATAACAAATGCTCAAATCTGAGTGTGCACATAGTAAAGACAGTATGTCCAGAGACAAAAAACACAGCCTTACATCTGCAAAGAAGAGTGCCCTCTGTGCTTGTTTAATCTTGAAACGTTTGATCTTCTGCTGAATCCTCTTGTCCTTCACCAGCTGCTGCTCTGTGGCCCACTCACAGTGTAGGTACGAGCTGCACACACAAACAGACACACACACAAACACACTAGGGTGAGAAACCCCCAAAAACACTTTCTAAACAGCATCTGGGGCAACCGCTGAGGCCGGCAGGTGTGATCACGGATCGCAGATGTGGTCAGTGAGTTTTCTTCACTGACATGCTGTTCTGAAAGTTGCTGATCTCCTCTATCATATTTGGTTTCATCAAATTTCTAGTGTGACTAACAGTATTTTTTTCAATCCTTTTCATCATTCGGCTGAAAACAAGATGAATGTGATCGGGCTGATGACAGATTATCTGTCAAGTGAAAAGAAATTATTTCTCTGGGAGGCTGTGCTAGTAAACTTATGGTTCACAAGAATTTTTAATAATGCCCCTGAGTTAATAGAAGAGAAATTTAATCACTGCTGCAATACTGAAAGCTGTCCCAAGGACGCCTGAGATGTTTGTATACGTGTGTAATCACATAGTTCTCATTCATCCTTTCGCAAAGCCTTCAGAAGATCTGCTTTCTATTTTTATCTTATTTTACTTTTAAGAATTTGTGTTCTAATTTAGGAGTGCAATAATGTCTGGAACGGTATCTATGAACAGATATTATACAGTCATAACACACACAAATAATCACACAATATTATTTCGAATATTTCTGTTATGGTTCATGGTGTAATTCATAAAAAAAAAAACAGTTGCTAATTTAAACAAACTGAAAATGAACTTACTAGTTTTTGTATTTTACAAAAAACTCCTCCCCTTCGACCACCACTCCCGGAGAAACCTGGAGAGAACAATACATAATTACAGACAAACTTCCAATTACGTACTTCTTTCACTTGGCTAAAAGCTGTATTATTTTATATCATTAAGTAATGTTATTGATGTTTAAAATGTTGATTAAAAAAAAAAATAAATAATTCCGACGTAGCAAAATAATTCCAATAGCAACGTTCATCCTAATTGTGCAGGAATTTACTGTATCGATTACAATCTCTAAAAAGCAGGAAAAGAAACAGCAGCTACCTCCTTCTTGAGGATACGAGAAGACATGATTTTGTCAACAACAGCAGCATCCTCTTCACTGGGATTCTCCTGCAAATGCAGAGGACATGAAACATTTAATCCCAAGTGTTACTTCATAGTCTCCCACAGCAGAAATTTGCATAAGCCTCAGGACACTTCATAATACAAAACCACACACACACCGCAGTATGTAATAATAAAAAAATGGAAATACAAACTGCACAGTCTGCACACAATTGTGCTCTTCCTGAGGTTTCTACTCTTTTCCCCCCTGTATTTTGCTCCTATGATAGAGGACCTATGGTTAGAGGCTGTCATATGTTGTACGGATTGTAAAGCCCTCTGGCATATTTATGATTTTGTATCAAATAAATCAAACTGACTTGAGGGGATAGAGTTTCTACTCCTGCACTGCCTCCTCTACCTGTGCAGAGCAACTGAAACAGTATGACTGACTTACACAACGGAAAGCAGGGTGGAACTTTCGGAGCATATTTTTGTAGAAATAATGTTTTTGAGCAGAGCTGTCGTCACAAAATTCCCATTCTGATTTCTCTGCTGTTGCTTCTAAATTATTAAAAATGGGCACTGAATATGCATCTTCCGTGTTTGTACAGGCATACTGCAGGGGTCCTGGTTTGTACGTCACATTGTGTTGGTGGAAAGAACAGGCTGTGCTGCACTTCACTGAGCCTGTTGAGCTGTTGTTCTTCTAAGAAATGTGCTCTTGTTTTTTTACATGTGCATCATTGGCACAAAAATATTCTTTGCATGGATTGTTTGTAAGCCAACAAATACTTTAAATAACTGTAAGATTTATCAACAATGAAACTAGTTTGGCTCTACGCTGCACTCTAGTGCAGTATTTTTTATGTTTTCTAAAAAAGATTATGAATTTAAACTCTACTTCTACTTCTTAGCTGCTAGGGATGTGTAGGCAGAACTACTTACTACAAAGAGTTGAACAGCAGGCTGCTTGGTTGCTGCAGTGTTGGCTTTCTTGGCTTTGACAATAACCTTGACCTCATCATCTGACAACCTGGCCTCCAGCTCTTCAGCGTATTTCTTCCTCTTCACCTGGCGATTTGATCGCCTCTTCTAGGAGAGAAAAACAAGGTGGAAGAAACACAAAAATATTCAACTGATCTGGATTATTTCATACATCAATTTCACCACTGAAAAATAAAAAAACGTAGTTCTAAATGGCTCTACTCAGTAAATCTGAACATAGGGAAGGTTGGAACTGGACCGAGCAGATGTAAACACTGCTGGAACCAATGATCATCTTCCATATGTACACATGCTTACTGCCCCCTTATGCAACATTATATGGGCGAATATTCTCCATCAGTGCACTTGTTTAAGGAACAGTGTCGGGGGATCTATTAGCAGAAATATAATATAATATTCATACCTATGTTTTCATTAGTGTATAATCACCTGAAACTAAGAATGGTTGTGTTTTCGTTAGCTTAGAGTTAGCCCTTCATATCTACAGGGGAGATAAGGAGCAGGTCCTCTTCAGTCCACCATGTTGCTCTGCCATGTTTGTACAGCAGTCCAGAACGGACAAACAAAACACTGGCTCTAAAGAGAGCCTTTCGCATTTTCACGTTACCTGAAGGCCACCATTGTTCTCAAACACACTTGTGAAACTGCGGTAACGTGAACCGCAGAATGCAAAACCGTGGTACCGCCAGTCGCTGTCTGACTTCCGTTGCTCCTAAAGTAGTGTTATTACGGTTTTGCACTCCGCGGCACATGTACAGCAGTCTTGGAAAGGGAGGAGTGAGCGGAGAAGTATTTAGTTGGTTGCAATCTGCAACCACACCACTAGATGCCACCAAATCCTACACACTGCACCTTTAACTAACACGGATTTACTGTATATCAGAAAAAGCATCAACGTCACTCTTTAACACTTGTGTACCATTGAAGTTGCTGAAGAGCTCAGCAGGAAACCACACAGAAAGACCACACTGATTCATGACTGATTTATGAGTGTGAGGCTACTTCTTGTGTAGCTAAACTAAATTAACTTGTTGTTTCACATTTGCAGTTCATGTAAATCAAAGTAACAGCAACGATGCCCACACACTGTGTTTACTATTGATTTAACATTTACTCATGTAAGTTCTTCTCCGACTGTCCCCTTGACATTTTTGATACCATCTATAATTTTGATTCAAAAGATAGCTGTTCAAATATCTATCAAATTAAATTAGGATAATATCCTGTCTACACTAAATTTTCTCCAATATCACTGTATCAACAGACCCATTTTACTAATTATATTATATTTCTTCTTGGAAATGGATGAAAAATATGAATCATAAAAAAATTGAAGATTCAAACTAACTCATATTGAAAAGGCTAATTTGGGTTCTCCATCCTCGGGAAGTAAAAAAAAAAACATGACCCATAAATGACCTTAAATTTCATTAAACCAAGGAAGAATTTCTGAAAAAACATAATGCTCAAAAAAAAAAAAAAAAAAACACAACACAAGAGCGTTTTAAAATCCAGCTTCTTTCTATCCCTTCCTGTCAAGCCTTTATAATTATCACATGCGTGGGCTGCTGTATCCTGCATCAATACACGAGCCCCTCCTAATGATAATATGTAGTTAATTAGGAATAAATGCCACTGAGCCAAAGTTAATTAGGTGTGGAGCATAATATCCCCATGGAGATCTACCCTCACATCCCCAAACCCTAGCTGACCAGAAGCTGGAAAATCAAACCAGCCGCATGCCATGACAATAGGGCTGAGCCCCGGAGGTGGTCGTGCTTTTTTATTTCTAGCTGTCAGCCATGCTACTTTGACTCCTTCCACAGGATCATCCCAAATGAGTCATCAACAGACTGTTTTAATTAAGGCCAGGGGCGCCATTTAACGAGCGTAATTATATCATAGGCAATAGTCCGGATAGAGAGAGGTGGTGGGGCGAAGGAGGAGACAAAGTCATCCCCACTCATTCACACATGTCACTCTTAACATAGCAGATATCTGGCTTCACTTAGCAGTGAGCAACAGAGCACAGGATCGTGTTAGAATAAAAGATAAACTCGCGCGTCACCTCATTTTCGATCAGATCACACAGAAATCAGCCACAAACATTTCTGAGAATTTCATTAGGATGTATTGGGAAAAAAATATCTCAACCTCAGGTGAGCAGTCGCTTTTTTTTTCCACAGCGGTACCTTGTGTTTAGTGGAAAATAGAATCATTACTCTGCTTTTGAAATAAACACCATGTGATCACTTAATTTAGCTAAGTGTTATGTTATCAAACAAACAGAAAATCCCTGGAGGATTTCAATTTTACTGGCTGCTGTGGCAACAAAATTTCCTTTTAAATGAAAAACTGTTAAATTTAGACGTGTGTTATGTGTGAAGGTGCTATTGTCAGTGCTTTGACCTAGATATAATGCTGTGTTGATGATGTCTCCATCATTTCTCCATAAATGACACAGCTAAGTGTGTGCACTTGAGATAGCCACCCACTGCCTGACCCCCACGTGAACCACAGAGTCAATCCTCCCAGGCTCAGGCTAAAGCTGTGAAGCCTTCCTCCAGGCTCAGCAGCAGTGTCAACAGTCAGGCCGAGGACACCGCATCACTCAATGCCCTCTACCGGAGTGGCAACAGAAAAAGAGACAGAATTTCTATTTGGTTTCTTTTAGCAGAGGTGTGACACCAGTAAGGGATAATGTACAGCGAGCCGGTCATTGTTGTGAAATAAACCCCGACAGAGTGATGCAGGGCATGAAGTGGAGGGGTCTTGCATCGTCTTGAAGGGGTTTATTTCACAACAATGACCCACTAGCTTTACATTATCCCACTTAGTACACGGCTACTTACTTAAGAAATCCATAATTTGACACAAAAAAAGTCCCAGATCAGGACTGCGCCCATAGCAACGGTCTGCTATACATAGCAACGGTCTGCTGTAGAGAAGTAACAGACCGTAGAACGCCGTAATCGACCAATCAGAATCGAGTATTCAACAATTAAAAAAATTAAAAATAACGCAATAAATTAAAAAACAGGCAAACGAGGGCAAACTCCCACTGAAAAGTGTTGTCTCACCGTTTAGGATTAATATTTTAAATGACAAAGTGGGATGAAATACACTCTAAGTATTCCCAAGCATTACAGCCCCAGTTATTTCTACTATTTTGCCAGGAAAATAGTGACTTGTATTGTAGGTTTATGTGTCAGTTTGTGAGTGTGTGTGTGTGTATATGCTGGATCTTACAGAGTCGTCATCTTTAGAAGCGCGTCGAGTGGGAGGGTCATCATCCGACTCCTCTGAGGACTCCGGCTTTCGCTTCTTCTTCTTCCCAATCTTGATGACGATTTTCCTGTAGAAAGGAAAAAGCACACCCATGAATACGATGACATGAAGGCTAGAGTAATGACAACACGTACCAAGCACATATGGTAATGTTTACTGCATTGTTGTTAATAGTAGGAGTGGGAATCACCGTAGGCCCCACAATACAATATTATCACGATACTTAAGTCAGGATACGATCTTGTGATTTTAAACATTTTGCGATATGCTGAGTATTGCGATAAGATATATTGCGATATATTGTGATTTATTACCTTTTTTCAACTGCAAAATAAGCAGTTTGTCAACATCTGTTTTATCTAATAAGATGCAGTTTTCACTCCGTTCATCTCAAGAGTTTTCATCCACATATCTTGAGGTCAGAGGTCAAGGAACCCCTTTGAAAATGGCCATGCCAGTTTTTCCTGGAGCATTATTTAGCCTTCTTCCCGACAAACTAACATTCCTTAAGTTTTCCAGTTTTTAATTGGATTGTTAATAGGTTAATAGTTTATACAATAAAAGATCGATACTTGACACCCGTGTATCGATACAACATTGTCACGCAAAATATTGCAATACTATGCTGTATCAATGTTTTCACCCACCCCTAGTTAATAGGAGTATTTTGTGTTGACAAATGCCCAGAGGTGACTCGTGATCATCTGTGCAGACACTTGAAAATCAATTCACATGTATAATCAAAATCCAGGTAGGGTTTGGCGATATGGCCAAAATTGTTTTTAACACGATATAGGTCCTTTCATATCTCGATAACGATATATATCACAATATAGCATGTTTTCCAGTAGTTCAATAAATAATGAGTATATGAAATAACCACACGGTAAAGCCTATTCTGGTATACTTCTGTGTGAATTAAATACTAGACAAATGAAAAGTACTAAGTATTTTCTCATTTAATTAAGAACTTTAATGCAAAATGAACATAACAGTTTCAAGTTAAATTATAAAGAAAAATTAAATAAATATTTCCATATATACACATTTGTTAATCACATTGAACTGAGTGGTAATGTAAAAGTGTGATGTAAAAACAAAACCGCAATCTTCAAATGATATTCCCTCAAAATATTTCACATCAGCTTTTTTGAGAAATTTAAGTTATGTGCTTCTTATTTTCAATTAAGACGACGTAAATTGTGTATCACAATCTCGATATACGATTTCATCACGATATGATTCCATTGAAAGATGATAAATTATCACCCAGCCCTAAATCTAGGTACATTTAACCCCAGAGCTTATGAATCTCACAAATGGCATCAGTGTTCATATCAAAAGTTCTAAAATAAATCTGACCATGATAAAAATATCTTCAACTGCTTGGGTGAGGGCCTGTCTCTAATGGATTATAAGAATAGTAAGTGTCGTCATTAAAAGAGGCTTACACTGAGAGACCATAAAAGACAAACTAATGAGCAGCATGGCGTTGACATGTCTAGCAGAAAAAAAATAAGATGGAAAACCATTTGTTTATTAAAACGTAGGCTACACATGCAGAGCCCCCTGTGGGCTTCCTTTGCACCAGTATGCAAGATGGAGTGAAACAGGAGCTCTTAGATTTGCATCTGCTGCACTGCAGTCTGTAAACAATACATGCATTTGCAGCAGCAGCCTATATTCTATAAGAATCTACAGCTGTCAGCAGGCAATTTCTGACCCCAACATACATACAACAGCTGCTAGGGGACCAGCTGAGGTACGGTAGGAAAAGCTTACACGTATTAACATCCTCACAATGGGAGCTGCTGCCAGAGTTTATGGGGAAAGGAATTCAGTGCTTTGCTAAAGCTCCCACCTCGTCTGCGAATTTACACCAACATCATTCGATCATAATTTTGGCAAATATTTTTCTTGCCATTGCTATTTGTGAGTGTTGAAATTCTCACCATGGCCTAATGTACAATTGTAGTACTGAGACAGACTGCAGCGACGTGATGATATCAGGAGCCCAGATAGCAGCAGATTGCAAAAATGAATAGACGCGAGCTTCTACTTTTCGCCAGCGCTTCATCCTTCTAACTCGCTCTTCTCTCTTTCACACACAGTCACATATTATTTCTGTGACCTTTCCCCATATATTCTCTCACCACATATGCACACACTTCCTATCTTGCGCCTCTCCACATGTATTATCTCTTGGAAGCCACAGGCGCCAAATCTCTGGCTTGGTGTGATGTTAATGGTGGGGGAAGGACATTTTTTTTTTTAAAAACAGGGCTATCATATTGACACACAACGGCATCTTCACTCTCTCACTCTCCATCGCGTTTGCATAAACATAACAAACCCACAAAGCCTTCCCACAAAGGCAAACATGCTCTGTGCTCCACACACACAAAATCAAAAGGCCTACTCATGTCACATGAGCAGGTATGTCTCTAGTGAGCAGGATGTCCCCGTAGGGCTTCTTCATATGAGATTACATGAGGGACTCACATTGAGTGTGAACAAAGATTCCCACGCTTTCCAATATCTTCTATATTGTTAGCAAACATTCATTCTGTTAGACAGCAAATCAGTTCTTTAGACACCAAGTGGGCCAACAAGATAGGAGGAGGTCAGCCTGTAGAACATCATGCCCGTCCTGTAAGGGACAGCAAGCCAACCTGTTGAAACAGCATATTAGCTTCTCAACAAGTCAACCATTTAAAAGAAACACTGCCTATTTTCGTATCGATTCCATGTAGTAGATTAGTAGTTGCATCATGTCTATAAGCTTCCTAATTTCGTTCCTTTTAGTGCTCATAGCAGTAGCAGCCTGGTTTAATTCCATCACAGACTGACATTCGTAGATGTCAACAGATAATGACAAAGACAGACATTTTCTCAGTATTTTTGTTAGAAATCTTCATACAGTGTGGAGAGATACAACAAAGTGATAACCACAACAACACCACAGACATCCTCTGAACTGTTTTTTGCGTAATACAGCACAATGTTGTAAACACAACAAACAGCTTTTGTCCAAATTTAAGATCTCTTTTCAACTCAGTTTATTGTGGTGTTGATTGGCTTTCCCATTCGAATCAGACATGGAGATTGATGGAGACTTTGAAACAGTAAAGTTAAATGATATATTGTCAGTAGAAGAGAGACCAACAGAATTAAAAAAGCTGGAAAGACCTGTTCATTTGTATTGCTTCTCTACAGGTTTCTAGGTGTCTAACGATACATCAATCTGGATCAATATATCGATTCAGTGATCAAGGATCCTATATTATTGATGCAGAGTGAAAACATTAATATGTATCATCTTTAAGATACGCCTTTATTTTGAAATTCCCATGGCACGTCTGTGTCACCATTTCTGTCCAAGCGCACCTCCTTCCTACAGAGTCCAGTAATACAATTGTCAAATCATATTTTAGTTGCTTTTTGTGAGTTGATAGAAATGTAACGGATTGTGTTATTTGGGCATATGATATTAGAGTTGTTCCAAAATGCGTCCGATGCTGCCCAAATTTGGTAACAGCAAGCACGCCAGTCTATGCTACGATCTGATACCATAATTTATTAACCCACAAAAAATAAACTTGTTTAACAGGATTCTAAACAAACAAAGTAGCCTTCACTGTGCTGTCGCCCTGGATGTATCATTGCTGTCAACGGCAACTACTGTTTTAGAGCAGCGAAGAAAAACTGATTGCAGGTAGTTTGTCACTCGACGATAGCAAACAACAACAGTGGGGTGCCAGTGGAGAGCGTGATGGTAACTGTAGCCATGTAGACATGGTCATTAGTAAACAGCTGTTAAATAATCATAGTAATACATGCATCATTTATTTCTTTTTTTTAAATCACGCTGGTATTGGATCGGTGCTTGGTAACGACTGATACCGCAGGTTCAGGTTTTGGAATCAGTATCGGGAACATCTCTATATGGTATTGTCTCATATCGATCAAAGGCCCCTGAATTGAATCAAAGTCGTATCGTGGCAAACTTTGTGATATCAGCAAATATGTTATTGTTGTCCAAAGAATCAATATAATATCTTATCATGATGAAACTTGTGGTTTACACTCCTACAGGTTCTTCAGACACATTAGGCTTGTCTTCTTGACCAGTCACCATATAAGCAGCAACAGTAGCTTCTGTCAAAAGAAAGCGCTAACTGGAAAAAAACATAGAGCGAGTCGATAAAGATATAATCAGCATCAAAGACATTTCAGGATCCACAAACGCTCAAACACACACCTATTGTGATATATGTAAAGTAGAAAGCATCTGATTCTTCCAGAAGCACTGAGCTGATGAAGAGCTGTCCCTTCTGTGTGGTGTCCCTGCCCCCTCTGGATGATATTACATTTCACAAATCCTCTCGACAATGACACTTTATGGTTGCCATGCAACGTGCCCTTGGGAGTGTATTTGGCGATGTGGGCGGCAATGTTCACAGTGACATCACTTCCTGTGAAAAACAATACCAGCACATGTCCACTGACACTATGAATGGTTGAGAAATGTGCCAAGTCAGAGTGACACAATGGGGGAAAAAAAGGAAAAATAACCAGCTGTGACACCCAGGAAAATAGAAAAAAACATTATAAAGCAGCTGAATGGGACAAAACACAATGTTCTTCCTCTACCAAATAAAAGCTGGCTGGGATACGGGCCTAACAGAATACCAGTGTCACATCACCAGGCAGCAGCTCAGCAGCTAACAACATACAACAGGGCTAAAGCGTCTCTCTGATCCCCATATGGAAAGACCTGAACTGTGAAACGAGACACTTGAGGGCTGTGAAACCATCGATTGAGCCAGTACAGACAGAGCATTGATGGTGAGGTGGCTCCTGGGTAATGCCATATACTGTATGTAAGCAGTCATTTATAGGGCTGGCTGATAATTCAATATGATAATTTATTGACTTTTAATGGAATCATATTGTGATGAAATCATATTGAAATATCATGATACACAATTGCATCGTCTTAATTGATAATAAAAAACACATGTTAAGTCAAATTTCTCAGAAAACCTGAATGGAAAAAAATTCTGCTTCTGGGAATACCCCAGTATAATTATTGTCTTAATCTGCATGTGAACATAGTCAGTGTTTACTGGAAATGTTTTTTTTCTCTCTAGAATTTCTATAGAAGTTACTTTCATTTTGCACTCAAGTTCTTAATCAAAGGAGAAAACACTCAATACTTTTCAATTGTCATTGGTTTCATTTACAGTGTAAATGAAACCAATGACAATTGAAAAGTACCACATTGTACAGCCTATTTTTGTATACTGTGTAAATTTTACACAGTATACAAAAATAGGCTGTACAATGTGGTCATTTCATATAGACTATTATTTATTTACTGAAATACCAGAAACATGCTATAGGTGATATATATTGTTATCGTGATATGAAATTACCTTTATTAGGATAGAAGATTTTGGCCATATCACCCCAGCCTTTGGCGTTAATGAAAGCAACATGGCATAGTTAGAGCTTAATATGATGAAAAGTATATATTCCTCATACACACAGACAGAGACACACAAACCATAAGCCACATCTTAGTGATGGTTAGAGCCTGTTCCACCCTGCTGTGGCTGATACACGGGACCACCCAGGGGTTTACTAGCGCCAGCGCTGACACACACACACTCTCCCCCTTGACTAGATCGCCTCCCCACAAGCTGAAATATATATTAACTCAAATGACAGGGAGGACTTTCAAATTATCCTCTTACTGAGGAAAAAGAGGTCTGAAAGCAGTCAGTTCAACTCTTCAGTGTCACAGTCAAGTCTCCCTGATGTGAAGAACTGGCTATTGAGCTTTTGCACAGGCAGTTCAAACGCCATAGAAACCATATCGGTTGACCTTGAATTATAAGAGAAGGATGGCTAAGTGTTGTCATTTTAGTGGTTGAAGGTTAGAAGGCTAACACTCTGACAAGCTCAAGAAATAAAATTGAGAAATTGACCAAATAACCACACAAGTTTGCTTCACAATGTTTTCTATATATATATATATCGCAGAAGAATGCTGCCTATATGACAAACTGAAAGGGAAATCAGACAACCTTGTTTTATTTATGTGAACACAGTTTACTTGCAGAAGGTGTCGCCTCTTATAATCCTACCCTCTGGCAAAGAAAACCTGTCCTAAACCATGGAGTTAAGACTTCTGGTCAACCAAATGAACACATGTGACTCTCAGACTAACTATAACTGTCACAGTCAATATAAAAACTATGTTGACATATTTAAGTACATTATAGCCCCAAGGCTGATCCTGGATTAACGGCAACACATTCAGGGCCTCAAATGTTTTGCAATATACTTTGACAAAGAAATACAGATGTGGTAAGTTTAACGTTACTCAACATTTCACTTGAAACCGTGTGATCTGCCCTGCACAACAGTTTGTGGTATACTCGACTTTTAGTCTCCTCAACAGGCTGCATGTTGTATGCAAGCCTGCTTTAAAAAGCCGGTTTTGGGTACATCAAGGCACATTAGTAAATGCCAAAGCGTTTGGCAGGGAGCTTTGCGACAACTGCCATGCACTTGTTAAATAAAAAGAATACAAAAAGAATAGAAGTGTAACCAGTCGAGCCTCCGTCGTCAGAAAGAGCAATGCAGAGACAGTGTTCAAATAAAAACATGGCATATAAATCTTCATTTAAAATATGTTAACATATGAAAATTAAAAAGTATATGGATAATCAATCTTTATGACTGAGGCTATGCATAGTTGTATTTAGTGATAATTACTTTGTTTTTTTTCTGAAGCGATGAAATGATTGCTTTTCTATAATTAAAACAGTAAATGGCACAAGGAGATTGGAGTGCTGACAGCGCTCCGGTATGAGTGGGAAGCTGCGCTTGATTTATGTTTAATCATTCTGATAGCAGAAATGAAGCAAACATTTCATTTTGAACCGGTTGTATGTTCATTTTCTGTAAAATGTTTTACATGTCATTATTTTAATCATTTCCTCAGTAAAACAAATTCATAACTTATTGTATTAATAACATTTCCGCTGTAATAGATACCACAATAAATATCACGTTTCAGCTGTCATCACTCCTGACGTCTTTAGTCCATGAGAAGCCTATCTTCTCTTATTTCACAACTCTCTCTATATACTGTACACATGCATTTCCACCTGGATGGTACTGCTGCCTTTAATGTTTGTTACTGATGGAGAGGAAAGTGATTCACTCTCCTCCCCACCAGGATTTAAAGAGGCCATCCTCCAGACATAATCTTGCATCTCTAATTAGACTACAGCTGCCCCTGATCTGACATTACAGAGCGATCCCTGATGATAGGCTACCACTTGCCTTTTTTCCTCAGAGTGATAGGCTAGTTGCCGTTGGAGGCTCGCTCGGCTCCCATCCTCCTATTGTGCCAAATAACCTCCATCCCTTGTCCCCCCAGTGTTGTCCTGCCCTACTTGGCATGCCGCCACTGGGAGTGTATGTGTGAGGGTTTGATTTTAATAGAATCAAGATATGATAGTGGCTCGCAGGCCAAGACTGCAACGTGGTGCTTCGGCATCTCAGAGAGACCTCCATCGCATTTAAGTGCGTCTACCTCAGAGATTGTGTGTGACGGAGTATCCTTCAAAACTGCTGTTAGCCTAAGTGTGGTGTGTGTGTTTGTGTGTCTGTTTCTCATCCTGAGGGGCTTATTGAGACAGTAGTGCTGGTCCTCGTCAGGAAATCCCCCTTCTTATGAATGGAAGGCTATAATCTCAGTGCCACACAACTGGAAACCGTAGTAACAGCACCATCAAGCCCCCTCTCAAAGACAAATACTGTATCAGCACAGTGCACACGGCCACACGGGGGATTTCTGCTTTATTCAGCAAACATTTAAAAAATGGGCAACGCTCACACACACACTCACAAGAGTGTGTACGTTTGCATGACTTTAAAACTCAAAGGCAAGCAACACAGACCCACAAACATGTTTATGCATCACACACGTGAACATGCACACATACGCACCCCGCGAGGGATTAACTAGGAAAACACTCAATTAAAAAAACAGCTTTAGCTCTTCCTAATGAAAAAGTGAGGGGAAAAGAGATTAGACGGCTTGCAGGCAAGCCCCTGAAATATGAACAGCTATACGCTGCTGCATATACGCTAGACTTAAACCTCCATTTTCTATCATGTAATTGATCTCACGAGCACCATTTTGTTTGATATTTCCCTGCTACCCCGCTGCTTTGTTGTATCAGCATATTTAGAACACGCCTGCTCACAGGAAACATTGGATGCTTTGAGCGTGCCGGACGAACCAAATTTATATTGGGAGAAAAAATGTAAAGGAGGAAAGGGGGGGAGGGAGGAACAAAAAGGGGGATGAGCGGCACAGTGCTTTCATCTGATGATTATATGAGCTTATTTTTTCAGCAGGTAGGCTGCCTAGAAAAGCAAATTCCAGCATGCGGGGAGCTGTGATCAGTCAAGCTTGGCCTGTTAAATAACCCTTGCCTCACCCAGGGGTAGATTCTGTTGGTAAATATTTCAATACACAATACGTACTTTACAGTAGCAGACTAAACCTAAAATCTAACAGTGCCTTTGTTTCATTTGTTAAAAGATAAAAAATGCTACAATTAACAGCAATATCTCTACTGGGAACTGATTTCTCCTCTCAGTGTGTGCTTTAGTTTAGACGCAGGCCCTGATGTCACCCGGCCAAAAAGCTGAGGTGACATTTGTAATATTCCTTTACCAGCAAAGACACATGCTCAACATGATGAATGTCGGTCTCTCTTTCAATGAAAAGAGGCCATTAAATTTACATTGGAAGAGTCAAACGAGACACATAAAACAAACTTAACTCTTGAAACTAAACTAAATTCGTAAGATGGAATATAACACAACCACCATTACTGTCAGCCAAAATGTCTGCTGTGAAAAAGGCCTGTGGGTCAGCATGGATCTCATACAGCTAATTATGTATTTTATGCATTAAGGGATATATGAAGTTTAGGGCTGTCAATCAATTAAAATATTTGAATCGCGATTAATCACGATTGTCCATAGTTAATCGTGATGCATTTTTTTATCTGTTCAAAATGTACCTTAAAGGGAGATTTGTCAAGTATTTAATACTCTTATCAACGTTGGAGTGGGCAAACATGCTGGCTTTATACAAATGTATGTATATAATTATTATTAGAAATCAATTAACAACACAAAACAATGACAAATATTGCCCAGAAACACTTACTTGCCCAAAACTGTATATGATTATCATTAAGTGGGCATGTCTGTAAAGGGGAAACTCGTGGGTACCCATAGAATCCATTTTCATTCACATATCTTGAGGTCAGAGGTCAAGGGACCCCTTTGAAAATGGCCATGACAGTTTTTTCTCGCCAAAATTTAGTGACAGTCTGGAGCTTTATTTAGGCTTCTTTGCAATAAGCTATTACGATAAGTATAGTACCAATGGATTCCTTAGGTTTTATAGTTTCATATGATGCCAGTATCTTCACTCTAGCTTTAAAACTGAGCCTGCTACAACCTACAAATCGCAAGTTGCGTTAATGTGTTTAAGACATTAGAGGCGTTAAAACAAATTTGCGTTAACGCATAATTATCACGTTAACTTTGACAGCCCTAATAAAGTTATATGGGTCACTTTTGAAGCAAATACTGTAAATAAGTGAATTACAAGTTACAGGACATACACCTGCATCATCTTTTTAACAGATGTGAGTGATTCCCCAGGGTCATGTCCCCTTCAAAGCACAGGAGTTTCAATGTTGATATGTTTTGATTCGATCTTACAAGCCTATGTTTAAGCTTTATTAAAAGGTCCACTTAAATGTACCTTTAATGTTACTCTAATGAAATGTACATTTATTAAAACATCCGTTGGGACTTTAGTCTTATGTGGTTGTATTTTCCTCAAACACCCCCAGATCAGGAGCCCTACTTGATATTAAAGCACTTTAATAGCCAAGAAAAAGATCACTGACAAACACACAACATCTTTTCTTGGATATGTGTCATGTTGCTAGTCCACCTGCCACAGCGGCTGGTGCATCCATATTTTAATCAGCTGCTTTCATTTATGTTTCTCATCAGTCTGACAGATTTTCCATATGATGATATGACCCCAAGCTGAGCGATTTCTCGCACCAACGGGCTCCGCCGCCGATTCAGCATGCTGAATCGGTCAAAAAGCCACCGACACGGGCAGACTAGTGCCAACGGTGAGGGACACACCGCAAAAACTAGGGCGACAGATGCTCACCGGCGGTCCGAAATTGGACAGCGGTGTCAGGGCCTTAACTTGCTTGCCAAGCGGCTGGTAGAGTAAACTAGCAAAGTGATCCAGAAGGCACTTATTAGCAGTTAAACGGAATTGATTCTACTAGAAACCCAGGTAGTAATGACAGCATAGTGGTCTCAGAAACAGACAATTAGGGTAATAGTCTCATCTCAGGCCCCAGTCCCTGCTTAAAGAAGAGTCCAATGTAAGAGTGAGCATACGCTCAACACCAACGACACACACACACAACCTGAAGCTGTCTGAACACAGGCCTGCACACACCCTCAACACAGCAGAGGCCAAAGTAACGACTTTAGTGGGATTTTACTACCTCTGCAGCCATGATGCATTCGTATTTTATGGGGAAGTCCTGGGTGGTGCATGCATATGGTCAGGACTCTACCCAGTATGAATCTCTCTCATCATGTACGCAGGCCGACTCCATCACCCCACATTAGTAACAGAACAACTATCCCCCACTGTCGCTATGCACACTGGTCTCACTGTATTTGGTGGTTCAAGCCAAATACAGTCGGGTACAAGCCAACCCCGAATGAGTATGTGCGCTGCCAGCACTCCATCATCGACTTTGTCTCCTCTCCCAGACGTCAGTACTGAAGTTTATGATGAGAGGGCCTTGACAGGTACAGAGAACATGAAGGTGCAGTCCAAGGAAACATAAAACATTGCAGCACACTCACAGCCTTGATACAAATACATTGTCTCAAAGTTTTCTTATAATCATCACTAAAGCATGTGAGCTACCGCAACACTGCTACTTGTTGCACCTGATACAACTAAGTCAGTGTCATATTACGGCCTGATCGTTTGTTCTGCTGGGCTAGCGAGCTTCCTCCTGTCTATCTTGTGTCTTGCATCTGCCTTTTTTCATTTATTATTTATTTATAACAGTACATCGTTATTTTTATAGCTACATTAAGAATTCCAAAAGCAAGTGTTGAAAAAGAAGGGAGCATAATCAGGTCATCGGGTGTTCAGGCCAATTCAGTAGTGTTTATGTTTTAGCTCACGTGTTTACATTACAGTGCCATGAGCCTGTGACTGATCATGCTCTGACTTCTCATGATTTGAGGCCCAGACCTGCCTGCCTCAGTGAAACTGGACTTGCTGGATTTGTTACTGTCCTTTAAAGGCAGAATGAGGAGGATTTGCCGGTTGCGGTTTGTAAACACAACATTCAAAGTCGGCCCCTCCTCCCCGGCTCAATGAGCTTGGCGTTTCGCCTCGATATATTTGCATCTTTTCGGCGCTGTGTCCACCGTTTGCTCGCTTACAATCTGGCACCTGGTCGGGACGTTTCTGGGCGTCCACCTATATAAAAATGTAGGGAACACAGCAAAATGAATGGAAAAGAGAAAATACAAGCAGAGAGCACGTTCTCTGCAGATACAGACACCACCACAGACTTGAAGTGACGATTGAGAGGGATTATTTTTGTAGGAGTCTATACATTGCTTTTTATCAAATACTACTCATTGTGCCTTTAAGGAACACAAAACAAGTCGGTTGATCATCTTCATGTTTTTAAAAATTGATTGTTTCTAATAAAAAAGGGGAATGGACTTTCCACTTTTGTCAGCGTATTTTTTTCCATATCAAGAGTCAAATGTATGTTAGGTATTGAGGCCTCAAGATTCATCATTACGTACAGCTCTTTAGAAAACTAAGTCATAAATGTGTCTGTTTCGTCTTTAATGTGCAGTCCCTAATTAGTTAAAAGTAAAGGCTCGACCAGCATGAGCATTTGCCAGCTATGAATCTTCACACCTCCGACGAAATATTCTCACACTCCCACAGGCCTTTTCTCGTATACAGACAGAGTTATACGTCATTGCCACATTAGCACCAAGGCCCCGTACATCTGAACTTCCTTTCTCAATTAAAACGAGAAGGGAGAGGGACACAGAGTAGGTGCTACAACTGTAAACCATCACTACGACCACATCCTGAAAGGACTGCGAGAAGATTCTGCATCACACATAGCTTACCGTATGCAACCTCTGAAGATGAAATCACAGCATTCAGATTTCATTAAGCAGGACCAACTACAGCGTCAAATCAAGCGTATTTGATGCAATTATCACAATTCTGTCTGTTCTGAGACTCAGGAAAGATAATGTGCATACTGTCAACGGTGACCTGCCCTGTTTTCTGCAGACTAGTGCAGACTCCTTATGATCTTGAAATATTAGTGTATGTAAAACGACTGAAAGTACATCACACAATGTGTTAAAAAGTTCAAATGCATCCTTTAGATTCTACTATGCCTGGTTAATAAAACACAGCATAGTAGCATTCATACTATGCCACAGACAGAAAGCATTTGTCTGTGTTGAGAACCGAAAGAAACTAAATACAGAAACAAAGCTATCAAACAGGTATAAAAGGTCATGGCGTATATAAAAGTTTCTGTAAGATTTCTGACCAGACTGAATAAGTTTGACGTTCCAAAATGGCTGGAATGCATGATGTAATGAAAGCTATAAAAAGGTCGACTGAGACAATATTAGGCTCCATAAGCAGGTTATGTTGCGTGCACCCTAATCTGATGCTTTTTCCGCATGTAGGCCAAGTATGGTTACATACTGAATAAAAATGGGTTACGCAGCTCATTACCTCGTAACAACAAGGATCGCTACCAGTAACACATTTGAATGACATAATGCAGACCTGTGGTCAGCTGCCCTTCAGGACTAAGTCTTGGATTGCATTTGATTAAATGCTGATGGTTTCATCAGCTTCGTCTTCTCGGCGGCAAGGTGGTTAAGTTGGGGGAAAAAAAGGATCTGGGTGTGCAGAGTTAGGCGTCCTGATCTCAGACGTGTTTTGTCTCAAAGTTAAATTACATGATCAAACCGAGCTTTTATTTAATGATCAAAACTGAGCGTGTTCAGTGATGCCACCAGATCAACAATCCTTTAGTTAACCAAACAGCTAAGAGGCCCCAGTTACTGTCAGCATCACCAGGCATGTACACTGGAAAGCTGATGGGACTGTATCACAATAACTGATTCCTCCATCATCTCACCATTTTCTCAAACATCAGCACTGCCACAACTTTCTCATTATCACACACACACGCACCGAGCAAAATCCATTGTCTGCAACAGCTTTTCTCCCTCCGCCTAGCTCATCTAATCATTAATCAACACAGCTGCCAGGCAGACAATATTATTGTTGACCATTGTCAGTCACTCTTACGCCAAGTCTAAAAAAACACAAGCCCTCTTAATAAAACTAACACTAGTTCATCAGCACAATCTGACATTAACGTATCTAAACATTCCCCCCTTTTCCCTCCAGCTCCCTGCATCGGCCCTCACATCTGCACCAGCTGATATTTCAATAGCTTGTGTTGGGTGTGGCTTATAGCAGCACACTGCTTATAGCAGTTAAACAGGGGGATGGGAGGCGGATCGCGGTATCTATACATCAGCACTTACTTGCCTGAACATACTCGGCAGCACTGTCTCACATGTAAATGCAGCCTTTGTTTGCTCCTCCCATGTCTATGCTGACGGCTGAGCCCCGCCAGGTTTATTGTTATGGCGTGTTGTAAATTCTGTTGAACTTTGAGCTTCCATCTTGGCAACCACAGGCAGAAAATGTACGCTAGTTAAACAATGTACCAGAAAAATCAACTGCTACACGAGCAGGTTAAAATCAGTGCAGGCAGCAGGTGGTAAGGCCGGGATCAATCCAAACATGTTGAAATGTATGCATTGTTTAATATGAGCATCCTCTTAACAGTATTATTTAAATTACCAAGTACTAGTGCTTAGATTCTCAGCTCAAACCCAATGGACTTTTAACAAGATTGATTTTATATTCATAGTGTATTCATGGTGCTATCAATAGATCATGTGGAGAGAGATGACCTAGCGATTCAGCAGCTCACCAGATATAAATGAACAGCAGCAAATGTGACCTCTTAAGATAAACATTTAAACACAGACGTCATACCATCTTATGTCAACACACAAATCTCAACTATCCCCTTAAGCCTATAGGAACAGGTTTGGTTTTATTTGCTAGTATTTCCTCCCCTACATCCGAGCAAGAGCACACCTGGTCCTGCCAGTACTGACGGTAACAATCAGTTTGCCCGAGGTTAGACATATTAATTAGTCGAACGGATATACAGTAGAAGGGAAAGTCTGCAGTGAAGATACAAACCTTTCTTTCAGTGCTGACAAAAAAAATTGTGAAATGATGTTGAGAAAATAAAATCAGCTGCTTTGCTGTTATATCACTGTAAATTGAATACTTGGAATACCTGGATTTTGTGTCCATTTGTTCATTCTATGATGCTTTGTCATTATTATTGCCATACTATTGATTAAAAAGAATACATTATCAATACATTTAATGGGTTATGACAAATTGTTCAGTGCGGTTCTATTTCTGGATCGAATATTCATAAATCTCTGTAAGTACGATAGCACAATAACAGGGTGTTTACCTACGGCAGTGGCATATCACTTGTTCATTCGGGCCTTTTAACACTGCCGTGGTTTAGGCTGTGTTAAAATAAATTCTACGTTGCTTTGGGTAAGGTAGGACCTGATCAAATCTCTACCCACAGGATTATTTTAACAAATGATGATGCATTTCAGTGGTTTACAGAACAGTGTAAAAGGCTGTGAATACATACCCGATCTTGGCCTTCTGCTTGGGTTTGGAGGAGGGTACGATGCAGGCCTTCCTACAGGCCTTCTCTTTAAACCGTGCCTTGCCGTTTCCTTTGTGCTCGCGTTTGCGGTGCTTGTACTGTGAGGAAGAGCTGGGGAAGCTCTCCGGGCTCATAACTCGAGGGATGTTCTTCTCCCCGCGCTGTCGGGCCTTAGCAATGGCCTCTGATATTATCCTATTGGCCTTCTCCTGCTTGTCCAGTGTCCCTGACTCCATCTGAATATGTGTCCTCCGCGGCGTCCTCTTCTCCGACGAAGAGCTGGATGAGGATGAAGACGATGAGGAAGAGGAGGAGGACGATGAGCTGCTCTTCATTGGGGGGCTGAGGACCCGGACCTGGCTGCTGGGACCATTAGCGTTCTTTCGAGGCTGAGGAGAGAGGGAAGAAAATAAAAGAGTTTTTTAGAACCTCTTTAAGGCAAATGTTACAGACAAGATGTCATCTATCGTAGATGACACAAACCCAGACTCAGATGGCGTGCTATATGTGCTATAGAAGGACCAAGTGACACAAGACCTGTTAAGTTGACACCTGACATTTGAAGCAGAGTTGAGTGACTGAAGCTGATGTCGTATAAAGACAAGCTTTAGCAGGTTCTCTCACAATATCAGATCGTACTCTTCGTGTCTTTATGTTATGTAACATACAACAAGTAATGATATTAGAATAAAAGCCATGAATAACAAGCTTGCTATTTAAGGCCGATATGAACGCAAGAGGTCATTATAGAGTCAGCTAATGGTGAGTAATACAAGCAAACCTATACAGGAAATGATCTAACTATCACTCATTCAGAAAAGCAACCGTCTGGAGGCTGTGTGAACCTCTCACACAGCAGAGCTTGTTGCTGTCCCCATCTCAGGTGCTGGGGCTGAGAGAGTTAGACCACGATGCTCACTTCAACTCTCCCGCTCCTATCATGTAATTCTACCAGCAACACCTTCAGTATGAGACAGGCCAGTGTTTCCACCAAGAATGCATGTAGATCAGGTGGAGGACACTCTGAAACTCTGAAAACCATGTGACATAAAAACTATCCAAGTATGACACAAATTCTTTTTAGGTGTAAGCTATTCAAAAAGGTCGGGTAAACACTGGCTCAGAGCAGCAGGTTACAGTGAGCCTTTCAGACATAAATTATCCAGCCTGGCTGATACATGATAATACGTGAATAATAGATGGTGCGACTGCGGTTATGCCGACACAAGCGCCTTATGGTGGGCCTTGAGCCCAGCGGAGAGGGAACCCATAAATGGATGACCTAATCTAAAAATGTGTTGCGTATGCCTACACGGCCCAGGCGCGGCCCGGTTGCTTCTTTCTTTTTTTTCCACACTGCTAGCTAAATAAAGAGAATTAGCTCGAACCTCGCCAACAAAAGTGGGGGGAGGGAGTTGAAGAACTAGCGATTCATTTTGGAAGGAAGGGGGAAAAACACACACACGCACACACACACAAGAGCTGCATTATGATTTTCACGTGTGCAATGCTGCTGAGGCTATTAGGACGAAATTTACTGGATCATGCTGGAATGTTCTCATTCAAGTTAATGGTAAAAAAAAAGAGAGAGAAAGAGGGGGGAGGGGTTGAAAGTAATGCTCAAGAGCGGAAGAACATGAGGACACATGAAAGAAGCAGCAAGAGGAAGAAAAAAAAAATATGAAAACAGGCTTGTATCAGAGAGACGGAGAGAGAGAGAGAGAGAGAGAGAGAGAGACAGAAAAGATAAAATGCACCAAAAACTGGGAGCACTGCAGCTGTGTAATACATCTATAAATAACTGAAATTACAGCCTGCCAGCACTGCAGTGATTTCAATCTCTCTAGCAGCACGTAGTCCCATGAAATCGGTGGGGACCGTTAATGCCCATGAAAAGGTAGAGTAAGCTCCATTTGGGCCGGCCAGCTTTCCCTCGCTCTCACCCCCTTTCATTACCACATGTAGTGAGCTCTCTGGTGGTGACTGACAGGTTCAACTCATGGAGGACACGCACGCACACACACACACACAAACACACACCATACACTGTACATAAAGTACAGCGCAGGGCAGCTCGGAGAGAGGGTGGGGAAAGAGATGTATGGAACAGACAGTGGGGGTGGGGAAAAAGGAAACACTGTAAATGTACTGTGCCTTGATAAGGTCTCGCACAGCAAAGCAAATGAGTATGGAGGGGAGGAAAATAAAGCAGCAATGAGTTCAAGATGGCGGCAGTGCAGCATGAGCCAGTAGCAGAGGAGGTTGTTCAGTTCCTGCCGGCCCCTCCTCCTCCTCCTCCTCGTCCCTCCTCCCTCCCAGCTCTCAGAGCAGCTCACTTACCCTTCCTCTTGGCCTCTTCACTGTAGACATGGTGGGGTTTTTTTCTCTCTTCCTCTTTCCTCCCCCCCTCTCCAAACCGGCTAACAAAAGCCTTGCCCTTTCGCCGGGTTTCCTTGCTCTCTCGCCGTTTCTCGCCTTCTCTTTACAAACACACTCACTCTTTCCCTTTTCAACAGTCGTTTTTCCTCTCACTCTTCCTTGAGCTGTGTGTGTCTCCCCCCCTCCCCTCCCTCTCTCCTAGTTTGCCTCCCCTCCTCCTCCTCTTCCTCCCCGGTCAGCTCTTCTCCTCAGGCAGTGCGAGAGAGAGCGCCGGAGCCGTTCGTCTCCTCCTCCCCCAGCGGGCAGGGCTCAAGAGGAGTGCATGGGAGCTCTCTCTCTCTCTCTCTCTCACTCTCACTCTCCCTCGTTTGTCTCTTCACAGGGTGATGAGGGAGCAGCGCTGTGGGCGGTAGAGGAGGTGCGTGGCAGTCCAGGAAGCTCTCATTCTGCCGCTTGTGTGCTGCCTCGCTGTCGTCCGGCTTCAACCAAAAGTCTCCCTCACTCACACACTCTCTGTGCGTGTGTGTCAGAGTTGCCTTCCCCTGGCTCCTCTCTCCTCCCCTCTCATTGATTCCTCTTTCCGCCTGTGCTCTCTATGTCTCTCTGAGCCTTCTCCCTCTTATTTCTCGCTCTTTCCGCTTTGCCGTTTCCCTCTCTGCCGCCTCTCTCCTCGTGTTCCTCACCAGCCAGGATAAAAAGGTAGGTTACTCCTTTTATTACACACAAAAGGGCTTTTGTGTTAGCTCGCTTGCTTGCTTGTTTGGCCGGTTGTTTTTTCCTCTTTTCTCCTCGTCCTCCCTCGCTGTGCTGCCCTCCCCTCTCCCTGGCTGGGGCGTGTGTGGCGAGCTCGAGACTCTGGCAGGCAGAGCGGCGGAAAATGAAAGCACAAAGCAGCAAAATGCATCAGCATGAATATTAGAGATGTCGTTAAAACCCAGACTCGTTTTTCCCTCTCTCTCTCTCGCTCACTCACTCGCTCTCTCACGCTCTCTCTCTCTTTGTAAGGAAGTAGGCCAGCAGATGGTGCTAGCAGTTATTACATTAACTTTCACAACTTAACCCCCAAAGCACTGGATTTCACCCACACCACAGATTGTCCACATCATAGCTTATTTAGTCCCCCTGTGGGTTACTGCCAATGACATGCTGATATATTTATGGAACGGCATCATACAGAAGATGAACAAACACATTCCCAAAGCCTAAAAATATATTCCTAATACAAACAGCTCACAAAATTGCAACGATGAACACAGCACACTTTCTACTCCCCAACCAAAAGCAGAAACACGCAGCCTGCCTACACTGCACTGAGCCTCCAGTGGTGAGTTCAAGCACGTGTGAGGTCAAGGCCTGGTCACCCTGCTATGACTCTTGGAAAAAAAAGAAAAACGCCCAAGAGGGGAAGCTGGGATGTGTTCAAGACATGCAGCTCTTCCTGTGCGGCAGAACAGATCTAGGAGGAGCGAGCCGGCCTTCAAGGGACTCCTCCTGACAGCATGATGCTGCAGGGGCCATGTGCACCGGCTGGCACATGGTACTGGGAACTATGCAGAGACACACAGCTGGCCTGAAGCCAGGTACAGTGCACACAGCACTACTGGGTTAGGCCTGAGTTACTGACAGTTAGCCTATCAGCATTTAAATCTTTATCTACTGTGCAAAAATCAGCTGAACGGGCTTCTTTCCCAGGCAACACCCTGTTCACTTTTCATGCAGCTGCAGGCATTAACATGTGAGCTGCCCAGGGCTACCAGGACTACCGCCCACATACATGCGGCTAGGAGGGGGTATGCTTTTGACACCACGTCTTTGAAATATCAATACATATTTCCTGACGGGTTAAGGCTACTACAGGCTATTGATTGAAGGGATTCGTAAATAAAACACACACAGGATAAGATATCACCGAGGACCTTCCACAATATCTTAAAAAGCAAAAATTAAAAAGCATGTAGCCCTGAGGAACTCTGTTATTTTGGTAAAATATGAAATGTTCTCTGTGTGCTTCCAAGACAAGTATTCTGTTTGTATGACTTATCACATCGTTCCATTCTGCCCAAAGCGAACTACACTACTTGTTGTGAGTTTATTCAAGTATGGTGTGAAATATGTGGGTGAGCGTGCGTATGCTACAACACAATATGGCTTTACATTGCATGTTGAACTGAGAACCTAAATAAAGTTTATACGCTACTGACCAACTGGAATGGTGTGGACAGCCTTATTCACAATGTGCACGTGTGAGTAAATGTGTGTGTTAAGTGGAGAAGATGACCACTGCCAACACAGGTATGACAAGTTCTCTCACTATATCTCTCTGGTTTGTGTAGTTTTACATTTTACAGCTTCATATCTCCTACAGAAACAGAGATGACGGCCATGTGTGCATAAGAATGATCGCCCTCCTTTCCAAGTGTGTGCAGCTGCAGGCATCACATCCACCTGCAATGCAAGGCCTTGGAGTTTGGACTTTAAAAGCAGACCACACGCCTACTGGGAGCTGAGCAACAGTGTCCTCTCCAAGCTAAACAAACCCACTGTCAGATAATGCCCACAAGGGTAGAGCACCTGGGGGTGAGCTCTGACTACAAGTGAACAAACAAATGGCCTTTACTAAACCGTCACAAACAGAGTATTTGATGGGTAAAACAGTCAAGAGGGGGCAGACATGGTGTCTGAATAACATCTTATTCAAAGCACAGACATACGTGCCTGTTGAGTGGTGATAAAACATGTTTTCTTCACTGGAAAGGTTTGTTTGCGTGTGTCAAAACGAGAGCAAATAAATACGAAAGGAGAATATCAGTCAACAACATACACATGCTTCAACGGTCACATGGCACGAAGCCACTGCTCCTCGGCCACTAAACAGTTAATATGCAAACAAGCCTGGCAGCTCTGTATGAGGGGGAGTGGCTTTCTTTAGGACGGATGAGGGAGGGAAGAGGAAGAGGAGGGGAGGGGAGTAGAGGAAGGGGAGGGGAGTAACAGAGCTGGTGAAAGGAAGCGAGTGGAAAAAAAAAAATGAGCGCGTGTATGTGTGTGTGTGTGTGTGTGTGTGTGTGTGTGTAGAGAGAGGGAGGTAGGGTGGCTGCAGAGGCACAGGTGTCTGTCTCTGAACACTCCATTACTTCCTCATCAAAGGGCCTGTATTAGTGCGCCACCGCTCTCATTTCTTGCCCGTACCACCGTGAGAGTCTCCACTAACTCACCATTAGGGAAATGAGAGCTGAGAGCTAGAAATGCACTGACTGAAAATGACAAGATGGCTAGCACCCACCGGTGCTTCAGAGCCTACAGCGCGCTCTCATACACACAGAGATGAAACTCACAGCCAACTGGAATATAATGCCACCCAGTGTTAATAGCAATTAGCAACATTATCCATGGCGCACTGAATGACAAAAAAAAAGGCCCTTCTGATCTGTTTTGCACTTTTACTGCTGTACACAAAGCACATGTTTGATCTGGTTACTGGTTATTTCAGTTTTAAACGTTTGCAATTAAGAGGTATGTAAAACACTACTTGGTTTAGTGTCCTTGAGCAAGCCATCAAATCCACACAAAACCGTGGATACTGATCTGTAGCTGACACTGTTACAAATCTTAGATTTTGTCATCACTCTTTTTACTGGTACCACTTTAGCTCTTTTATTTTCTGCAAAATGTCAAAACATTTTAAAAAGGGAACCAGAAGTTGAGCCATGTCTTCAATTTGCTTAATGTCTTTGATCAGTTGGCAATAATCCTAAATACTTTCATTTAAAAAAAAGATATAAAAGGGATGCATGAAAATCCAAATTCTCATAATTGATAATCAAAACTGTCGCAGATTTATTTTCTGTCATTAACTAATCGATTAATCAACAATAAAAATAAAAACAGCCTTCGTCGCCAACACAGTAATGAATGACTACTGGATTCTCCCATTCAAAATGAGTGAACATCCATCAGACAGTGACCAGTGTTTCTCACAGGTTCAGAACTGATTAGTGGTGGTTTGAAATCCAACACTTGAAAGTCAGCTACAATACAGTGTGGCATTTACAAATTAACAGCTGATTCGCAAAGTCATTTTTATTATCTGTAAGACTGGCATGAATGGAGCACTCCCCAGAGCCATTTTGATCAATCTTCATGTCAAAAGAATGAAGAAAAAAGTACTTTGCTAGTGCCGGGCACGCACTATACGAGAATCAAGCCAATTTTGAGGCCGGATTCCCCCCTCCCAACAACGGTCAGCAAAGCCCTGATTTTTTTGATGGTTCTAAAGATTATCTTGCCAGATATTCCTGTGGTGTGTGGTATTTGAGTGTTTTTTACATCCCCCGATTGGCTCGGAAATCCATCCTGGCTGCACCACAAATATTAAACATGTTCAATATTTATGATCAGATATCCTGTTGTGTGTGTGGGGAACCCCAAGGACCACCGATGGCGCAGTCATGAAAGAACGATAGCCAATTGGGAACCAAACTGACTGAAGAATGAAGGACAACAACCGCAGTCATGGCGGCCGCGAAGCATATAGTAGTAGTAAGATGGACTCAGAAATAAAAGAACCAACTGGTTGATTTGTGGTAACAACACGTGTTTACTGAACGTGTCTCCATGACTTCAATAAATTTCAGTACAATGTAGTACATTTCTAATTCCTGCCCGTTGTTTGCCATGTTTGTTTACACTAAAGTCGCATTTGATCGCGAGATAGTTTGCGAGATTTCCGGTGTTGAGAGTCGGGACTCCCGTTGTCCATGAATGGAATCTGTTAGTGTGCGGTGTGCTGTTTTGGCCAAATCGTTGCTCACCACACACTATAGGAACAAAACTGTTAAAATATAGTAGTTATGTGTGGGGTTTCTCACATTTTCAATATCCGTTAAGATTTGAAAAATCTTTTAGTGTGGGCCAGCATTTATCAACTGTTAATTTGTGAATGCTACACTGTGTTGCAGCCGACTCCGGTGTTGGACGTCAAAACCACCACAAATCAGTGCCCTCTTCTACAACTCTTACCACAACTCTTCCTACACACAAAAACAATGCCTGATAAACAAAGTCTCATCACTTTCACCTACAACCTTTTGTTGCCTCACTTTCACACTTCCTTGAAAATGTTTCTCGGCGCTGTTTATTAACAACAGGCCTGGCCTTCAGTGTTTCTCACAGAAATAAAAGCATCACAGATGCCTTGTCTCACCTATCATCAGCTCTCATACCTATTGCTTTGTTAATGATGCATAGATTGCACCGTTCGGTCGAGGTGTGAAAAGATTAGGCCCTGCTAATTAGGCCTACGGCTACAGGCCAGCAGTGTGAGGCAACGGCGGGGTTGATAAATGAAAGGAGACATGATGCACAGCAACGCTTCCTCAACCAATTAAATACAGCACCGTGCATTAATGATCCTTTATTCAGGGCCAAGAGTAACAGTGGTGGGGCCGAGCATTGTGCCCTCTAGAGAAGCTGCTAAAAGTCTAATAAAGCATTATTACTACAGTCTGATTTGCTCTACTGTGACCAGAAAGCCTCACTGAGCTAGATAGAAGAACTGCGCAGAGACAAACAGGATAGTACAGGCTTTCAGTATAAAAACTTGTTCTTCGGTTGCAATAACATTGTAAGAAAACAACTAAATTATCTTTTCACACTTGTATTTATCTCGGTCAGTTATCAGAGGATGTGTGTTGCTTTCAAGCAATGATTGGCTTTAAATTCATACGGCAACAAAACGTTGCATCTAGGTGCTCACCATCCTCTATTGTTGGCCAGTGACAGGCAGCTGGGGGTAAACTGCCCTGCCACCATGCTCATAGACCCCCAGGTCAGCAATGTTTAAGGAAGCTGAGAAGGTACTCCATTCACTTACAACACAGATTTACCAGCTGCTAAAGGAACACATACCAGTGATGCTGTTAGGGCTGCACCTAACCATTATTTTTCTATCAATTAATTGACTAATTTATCGATTATTCTAAAGATTTTTTTTTAATTCCTGATCAATATAACAATTAATTTACTCAAAATAAATATAAAAAACGTATCTGATTAATATTTCAATATTTTATTCATTCATCTCTTAAAAACAAAAAGATGTCGCACGATCATATATCATATATCCTGACTTAATCTTTATTATGACATATAAATTAATTTATTCGCTGCATGTCATAGCAATACTTTCCCTGAACTGGAAAATGAGTACTTTTACTTAAGTACCTCACTTTAAACTTTAAATAATCTCTGGCAAATATGTTTTTGCATCAGTTTTGAGGCAAGGGAAATAATTGAAGCAATTTACAGACCGTAACAACAGTTAATTTCAGACATTTTCTCACTCGTGCATGGCCGTTAAAGTAAACACAAAATATAAAACGGACAAATAACAACGTTAGATGACGCATGGTGTAACGTTACCATAACGTCAGCGGTGCAGAAATTACTTTTAACACGGGGGCACGTTGAAACACATGACGACAATGCTGACATAACATTCTTTGGTGGGGACAAAAAGTAAACAAGACTGTTGCTTTCTTTGCTTGCTTCATGCATAACAGTGGCACTGCAGTGATAAGGCATTTCCAATTTGCAGTCTGTGTCTCAGTCTAAAATACTTCCACACTTTAGAAGATCGGGGGCGAGTTTTTTTAGCTGCAGCTTGTTCTCCGGGGAATGCATGCTTTGACCGGGTACAGCCATTCTTGCGATGCGCCGACGCACAATATGCAAATCGACATATTTTTGCAATCGATGATGTCAATTACGATGACGAAGCACCCCAGCCCTAGCTGTTATGTAGTTTGTTGGCTACAATAACCAATTCATTAATTGCAAACTAGACATGCACTATTCAAACTTCCAGTTTCAGTTTTATGTAAGCCTATTGGGGGAAAAAAGGCAATTCAAGCCATCTAAAATCCTTTTGAGATTAAAATAGACACCGCTCTTTAATTTCTAACAATAATTTGGCACCTGGTAGTGACTATTGGACAAATGGGAACTGTCAGCCCATTTCAACTTAAAAACATGCAGTAGGATACATTGGTATTGCTTCATCCACAGGGTTAAGCATGCAATAAGCCCACAATGTAAAATGGAGAAATAAGCAAAGTTCAAGTCTGATAACTGCATTGACCTCAGGGGATACAGCACTGCTAGCAGTGTGTGTGTGTCTGTCTGAGATATTTATAGTAAACACACAAGTAAAGCTCAAAGGATCATGATCACAAAGATAGACAAACAAAAAACATGTGACATTAACCACCCTGTTTCCTTTCCTCTCTCCTATCACACACACATTTACTCTACAATAATCTTTACACCAAGTTAATTCTGTGCAAATACAACAATTAGTGCACTGGATACAATTAACCACCATATCCAGCTATAGCAGGGACGCGTCTCACCGCTTCAGCCCGGCTGCACTCCCAATCCAACAGGCTCTAACAAAGACGGCCGATTAGCTCGCTGTTATGCAGTCAGCTAATTGACTCCCTTATTTAATCAAGTTCAGCACAGACAGCCATTCCTATTGCTAATAAAAACGCTCATGAGCACAGACAGATCCATGTGAAGTGTGTTGCATGTGCAGCAGCATGTTGTTGTGCTAGGACAGAAATGACCACTAGGGGGTGACTGTCAGGAGGAAGGGCAGGAATGCATGGCAAAGAGAGAAGACGTCTGCCATCACCTTTAAGTGGCTGTGACATCTCTGAGTCAGTGTGAGGAAAATACCAGGAAGTTTTTCTGAATCACAAAAACACCATGAGGAAGTTAGAAAAGTAAGAAACAATTCACTATGTGACAAGTTATAATTATAATATAGCCTAGGTTTTGTGTCTTTGTTTAGTTCGGCTTCCTCATGATGCTCATTTTCTCACTAACCCCTGTTAAAAACAGCTGTGACTTGGGTTTGAGGTTGTGCAGAATACAGAGTATAGCCTGAGTCTGGCTCCGTGTCAATCAGGCCCGATGACTGAGAAAAGCAGGCAGTGATTCTAACTAGGGCATCTGGCCTTCTTGTTTCTCTAAGTGTCAGCTCAGAGGGCAGTCGCTCAGCAAGATTTAAGATGATATTTTAAGGGCTGTGTGCACGCACGAGCGAGCTTGAGCCAAAGTGAAAGCAAGAGGCCATCCATCCACCGGGGGGACACCCTTCACAATTAGTAGCTGACTCCCCAAATTTTACATGCCAGCAGTTCCATTGTGGATCCTTTCCTGTTCAAACACGGATCACCACTCTAAATGCAAGTCTCTTTTGTGCTAAATAACATATTACACTTGAATCTGTTCACAAAGTAGTTAAGGTAGCAGTATGGTAACCTCACCTGTGTAGCTATCACATACTGTCAGTTATGTCTTTTCACGTAAACATTTGTTGAATTGCTACAAAACATCAGCAGTTGCATGTCATTTTCTCACAGAGAGGAGAAAATCTGCTCAGGCCTTTTAGAAAAGGTCTTGCAAACATTAAAGGATAATTGTGGTTTATTACAACTTGGACTTTATTTTGGTAGACAACAAAGCGACAAGTATATGTATGTGTATAAGATGTTTCAGTGTATTAAATGACTTAGTCCTTTATTATTAAATCTACTTTCTTTAATGAATATAACTCGTCAGCTGAACACCCACAAATATGCATATTTTGTTACATAAAAACATGTTGTGAATTTTGTAAATGATTACATCTATCTTTTTCCAATAAATGTTTACTTCTGGACCTTACAATGCTCTGGAGTTATTGGAAATGTTTAGATCACACGAATCGGAAACAATCCTACGCAGCCACTACTGATATCTAATTCTACAAATAGTATAATACTAAGAATATTAGCCTGATCTTTATCTGACCATGTGCAGAAATACCGAGTTCAAACTGAATGTGGCCTATTAAGTATCAGTAAATGTGTCATTATGGTTTTAGTTCTACATGTTTAGTTATACATGTGCAAATCTAATTTACAACCACAAAGCAGACAAATGCTGGCGCACCCCCTCTGATCTTTGGCGGGGTCCCAGGTTGGAAATCACCGATCTAAACAACCTAATATGAAGGTAAAACCAAAAGTGACACCCTTAATGTCAGCAATAGTCCTTCATTGTACGGGAAAACTGTGAATACAAATCTACAGCACATACGGCAGGTCAAAGTTGAACCAGGAAATCAGGCCTATAAACTGTGATGGATGTTGCTGCTTCTCAAAATCTCAGCAATTTCTTTCCTGTATACAATGTTTATCATAACCAATAGAAACAATGGCCAAACTTATGGAAATAAGATCTATTTTGTAATAAACCATACTAATGCTTTGAACTACTGTGGGGTCTCCTCGTTCAGAAATCTATACTAAAGTCTTGAAATGACTCTCTTCTCTCAATAACCGATGACTTGGACCTGAAAGCAGCACAGGTGGCCTCCGAAGAAGTGACAATTTTGCAGATGCCGTATGATTCATCTACCCCAGAGGAATTGAACGTGTTTTGCATATTGAACACTTCATGGTTTTTGTTAATACGATGTTGTCACAAACGAAATCATGAACCTTCTTCTTTAAAGGCAGTTTTTTTTAACAGCGGTTGTTCTGAGTAATGACGCGGTGCTCTCTGAATCAGAGACGGCACAGCAGGTCAGACACCAGGCAGTGAAGTGAAGCTGAACTGTGCAAAACAAGCAAGCCGGATGATGCCATTCATTAATGGGAACATCGGTGCACACTGAGGAGTGGAGCTGAGAGGAGGTCCCTTAGGATGCGAGAGAGAGAGAGAGAGAGAGCCAGACAGAGATGGAGAGCGAGGGGAGGAAAGAGGGAGGGATGAGGTGGAGGAGAATTCAGCGAGGGGCTTACTGCCAGACCTTTACAACTCCTTCATTATTGAAGCAGTGCAAAGGGAGAGCAGGGCCAATGCCTGCGCAGAAAGGAACACACACACAGAGGCAGCCACGTATGTCTGCACACGAGCATGACAGAGCGGGTGCGTAGTCGACCTGCAGCCTTCAGGATATGATGAAGTAAGGATTTATTTTCCCCCTGCTCTGATTTCTACCTCCTCCTCAGAGCGAGGCAGGTGTCTGTGGAGTGAATCTCCACTGGATGGTCGAGGCCAGGCACAAAGGCTTTCTCCCACCGAATAAGAGAACATAATGAACAGGATCACCTCTACCCCATTCACATGAGCAATTTTATGAAAGAATATTAAAAAAATATGCATGGTTAAATCTGTGGGTTAGAAGGTTGGTGTTAGGAATGTGTTTTCTGTTGAGTCAAAGTAATAGAAATTTTGTTTGAAATAGAGAACCAGGTAACAAGTAGATAAATAGCAATACTACAGCTGTCAATCATTACAAATATTTAATCGCGTTTAATTGCATGATTGTCCATAATTAATCGCAAATTAATCACACATTTTTTATCTGTTCAAAATGTACCTTAAAGAGAGATTTGTCAAGTATTTAATACTCTTATCAACATGGGAGTGGGCAAATATACTGCTTTATGCAAATGCATGTATATATTTATTACTGGAAATCAACAAACAATGACAAATATTGTCCAGAAACCCTCACAGGTGCTGCATTTAGCATGAAAACATATGCTCAAATCATAACATGGCAAACTCAAGCCCAACAGGCAACAACAGCTGTCAGTGTGTCAGTGTGCTGACTTGACTATGACTTGCCCCAAACTGCATGTGATTATCATAAAGTGTGCATGTCTGTAAAGGGGAGATGCGTGGGTACCCATAGAACCCATTTTCATTCACATATCTAGAGGTCAAGGGACCCCGTTGAAAATGGCCATGCCAGTTTTTCTGCGCCTTTCTAATTTCATATGATACCGGTATCTTCACCAAAACTGAGCCCACTACAACCTAAAAATCGCAAGTTGCATTAATGTGTTAAAGAAATTAGTGGTGTCAAAACGAAATTGCGTTTTTATTGCGTTACCTTTGACAGCCCTAAAAATATATATATCTGACCAATAAGGATTAGAGCAGAGATTGTACAGAGCGGTGTACATACAGCACATGCATGCCAATTATATACAGTATATACAAAATCCACTAGGGTTTTTTGTGCAACTCTGAAAAGTGTTTTAATGCAACGAACAAAACAGCAAACAAAAAATAGAGTTCACAATGTGCCTTGATGAATTTATTCTCAATTAATAAATGGGCAAAACAGGCCGTTCTGGGCACGAGTTATGAGCCAGATTATTATGAATCATGGGTTTGATTATTTGGTGGGACACAAGCTGATATAGACACTGTAGTCTACAGCTGCTGCTGTCAAAGCTGGACTGGATTGTTTCAGTATCCTTCATTTGCTTCATTTCATCCAATTGTGGCCGTCAATATTCATAAGTCAACTCAGCTCTATACGGCCAATCATCGTGACAATCAGAGTGACTGTGAGACAGAGCAGACAGAGAGCAGCACGTGATGACAAAGAAATATCTTGATGGAAAATAAAGAAAAGTTCATGGCGTTCATGAAAGCAACTGTACTTAAAAACATGACCAGAACAAAACATGTGGCTAATTTCTGTCACGTAAGAGAGAGAGAGAAAGACAAGAGGCTGTGTTAAACCCCAAATATACACCATGGCACTGTAGAAACTTTTCTTAAACTACCCATTATTTGTCATTACTTTATCTCAGTTCTCCAGGAAATCACCACCACGCACGCACGTGCTCGCGAGATAAAGAGAGAAGCACATGACATGCAACAAAGGTCCCAAGGCCGGATTCAAACCCAGGACGTTGCAGTTCTATGGAATGCGCTGTATCTACAGCCTAAAACTACAATAAAGTGACACCATGTATGTGCAGCATGTGTTATGTTTATTGTTTTTACGCTGCTCTTATTGTTGTTTGCTTGTATTTTATTTTTATTATGGATATGTTCAGCACTTTGGTCAACTGCGGTTGTTTTTAAACTTGCTATATAAATAAAGTTTGACTTGACTTGACTATTTGTTTTAAGTTATATATTAGCTTTTCCTACCAAAAAATCAATCACAATTGCACTTACTCAATATACATTAATACAATAAATATTTTCAATAGAAAAGGCTAAAATAAAACCTTTTGGTTACATTATAACTAAATTGCCTTATTAATCAATGTCAGCTATTTCATGTTCAGTTTACAGACTTTCCCAGTAACTGCACTTGGCCCTTCTTCAGACTGCACCTGCAATTTTGGAGACACTCTACCACAGATAACATTTTATCTCAACTGTTTTGGCTTCAATAAACCGAGATTAAAGGTTTTTGAGGTGTGCATCTTACCGTTTAGACGATTCGCTACAACTTGATTCAAAAACAATAAACGGAAATTTGTAAAAAAAAATGTAATCAGACCTTAACTTAGATTCAATTAACTTACGATAACATTCCAATTAAACTCAGATTTGATAAAGTAGAAAGTCTAATTTTCAATTGTACATTACTTAAAGTGTGATTTTCACTGGCAGTAACACATTTTGTCTGGCAGTTCCTCACATTTAATTTCAGACACTAAACAGATAATAGCCTCAAAATGATGTCTGCTGTGTACCAACAATAGTACACAATGGGCAGTGATACAAGGGGCTCATTTTGTGGATGATTTGGTTTGGATCTGTTGTTGCATTGTATCTCTATCTTAGGCTTTCAATTCTCTTTGGAAACCTACTATGAGTACTTTATCACTGAGGGTTTTAGTATGTTAGGTAGCTACGCTAAATAAAATAGATTTTTATGTATCATTTCCCATACAAGAAAAGCGAAGGCACGTTGAACTACAGCATGAATGCACGATAAAAAGCTGCATCAAGATGGTAGGAACCACACTGGCTTTGGTAGGAGGTGATGTGTGGTAACACTAATGATAGGTATAGACCGTTTCGACGGAATTGCGTTGCTAGGCAACAGCTTGGGTCCATGTTTACTTCCTGTCAGCTTATGTCATTCACGTGCACTGCAACAGCGAATAAACTGGGACACATTTGGACTGTTTACAACTGGGAAACGGTCTATAGGAGTCTGGCAACATTTTCTCCACTAAGCCAAGAAAACCTGCACATTAATTGCAGTACCAGATTGGCTGCCGATGACTGCTCTGACAATTTTTTAAGTGCTATATAACGAACTAGAAGAAAAGTTAATAGAACACTTTTGATGAAATGGGTAAACTGAAAGAAATTCTATCAAAAATGATAAGGTTTTTTTGACCAGGTGATCCTCTACAACCAATATAATTATTTTTTTATCTTTGTTTATTTAAATTTACCTTTTTGTGAGCCTGTATGGTGCTATGACTGTAGCTTGCCACACTACACAGTGAGCGATGATAGATTATGACTATGGCTGTCAAAGTTAACGCGATAATAACGCATTAACCCAAATTTGTTTTAATGCCACTAATTTATTTAACGCATTGATGCAATCAATCTTTAGGAGATTGTAGCAGGCTCAGTTTTAAAGCTAGAAGATACTGGCATCATATGAAACTAGACAATCTAAGGAATCCATTGGTACCAACCATGTCATACTAGCCTGTCAGTAAGGAGGTTAAATAACGCTCCAAACTTGTGCTAAATTTTGGCGAGGAAAAACTGTCATGGCCATTTTCAAAGGGGTCTCTTGACCTCTGACCTCAAGATATGTGAATGAAAATGGGTTCTATGGGTACCCACGAGTCTCTCCTTTACAAACATGCCCACTTTATGATAATCACATGCAGTTTGGGCCAAGTCATAGTCAAGTCAGCGCACTGACACACTGACAGCTGTTGTTACCTGTTGGGCTTGAGTTTGCAACGTTAGGATTTTAGCATATTTTTTATGCTAAATGCAGTACCTCTGAGGGTTTCTGGACAATATTTGTCATTGTTTTGTGTTGTTTATTGATTTTCTAATAATAATTATATACATACATTTGTATAAAGCAAGCATATTTTCCCAATCCCATGTTGATAAGAGTATTAAATACTTGACAAATCTCTCTTTAAGGTACATTTTGAACAGATAAAAAATGTGTGATTAATTTGCGATTAATTATGGACAATCATGCAATTAAACGCGATAGTATTAAATACTTCATACATTTTTTGAACCGATAATAAATATGCAATTAATCACAATAAATATTTTAATAGATTGACAGCCCTAATTATGACAGACCAATTTCAACAGTGAACTTTCTTCCGCGTGTTTTAAAATACTAAGCATAACACTTAACAAAAGACAGGACTTGCAAGATAGGCGTCCATAGCAACTAGGAAGTGACTTCCTACTGACACAAACCTGTTTTCTGAACTTACAAATCAGTAACCAGTAAGCAACTGCCGTCTCGGTGGACAACGTGACCGACGTTAAGTTCTTCCAAAGTCAAACGGTGTTTTAGAAAACCATGTTATCAGGTGGAACAGCAGGACAAACTTATTGCAGCCACACTAACTTTTACTCGCTTTACTCTAGCTGGCTTTATTCAAGCTTTACTTCATATATTAAGATGTTCTATTCCAAGATTTCCTCAGACTTCCTCCCTCCCTCCCTCCTACCACAAGACAACAACCACTGTCAGTTGTAAACACAAGGGCAAAGGGTCATTACTCGTTCTATATGCCTTTTCTAATTACCTTTGTTGCGCGCTACACTGAGGCTAATTTACAACTGATTTTCATGCTTCCTCAAGAGAGTCTTTTTATACCCAGAGACACTGTGGTTGTCTAACCACCCAGCTTTCCCTTCTCTGCTAGTCAAAGGTTAACATGAGTTCAAGGAGGTTGCGTCACATCACAACCAGAAAGCCTTGCATTCCAGTCACATACACACACACACAGAAAAAAAGAAACTTCACATTTGACCACCGAGCAAACACTCAAAATATTCAAAGCCATTTAATCCCAGGAGAAAGAGGCAAGGGAGAGAAGGAAGGACAGAAAAGCAGAATAAAAGAGCATACTTTAAATTCAGACCTACTGACAGTTTGGGCTGGCAGCGTTCCCACATGTTCCTGACACTCTCAATCCAAGTACAACTCCCTCCTCCCCCCTCCTGTCCCAGCTCCTCCCCCGCCTCCTCCTCCATTGAGCCCTCCCCTTCCGCCTGCAGCAAAGATCGCCTGACTTCCTGTTTACCTCTGACCCCTAGTTATCCCCCGCCCTTATCTGGCAGGCCACCAAACAGACAGGCTGATGAGGCCGGATGCAAACAGTCAGAACACTTGACATAGCGAGCAAGCCAGAGAGGGAGAGGGAGGGGGAGAGAGAGAGAGAGAGGGTTGTGTATGGATGTTGGGGGAGGTGATCAGGCAAAGTGTGTGAATGAGACAGCCTATCACCATGTGACCAGAGAAGCAGCAGGTTTCCCAGGGGTGTGTGTGTGGGAGAGCAAACTGTGCGCGTGTGGCGCATGTGGGGTGAGGGCTGGGGTGACGCATGGTGTCAAGTTTCAGGGCTGATTATGGCATTGCCTGCCCAGTCTGGTCGGCTAGCAGTTATATAAACCTCAGAGAGGTCAGGAAAGCAACAAAGCTAGCATATCACACATAAACGTGTTGCCAACCATGCTTGCAAGCGCACACAGATATCCTAAGTTGCTTACTCGTAATACATCTCAGAGGCCGAGGCAGGGTAGAGAGGGGTGAGCAGTGATACCCAGTCAGATGATAAATCTAAACCAGGCAGGCGGGCAGGCGGGCAGGGAGGAGGAGGCACCTGCTCCGTGTCACTGCCGAGGGCCTGTAGTGGCCATCAGTCCCCACTTCCATCTTTCCAAAAATGCAAAGCCAATCATTAAGAATACATGTATCATGTAAAGAAAATAGGGGTTAGGCCTGCACGATTTTGTAAAAATATCTAATTGCGATTATTTTGACTGATATTGTAATTGGGATATGATTTGCGATATTAGACAGTATGATCATTTTTAGGGATGCACCGATACCGGATTGAATATCAGGCCTAAACTGACTCAAATAGCTGGATCAGATATCGGTGACAATGGGACCAATATATTTAGATTCAATTCTATGTTTATATACTATATACATTATAAACTGGAATTTTAATTCCTGTTTAAGTTTTGACCAATTTGTTGCTGCATTAAAACGATTTACACCTGAATTGTAATTCCTGTAATTTTGAAAAAATTTTAACCAAGTTGTTGGTGTACGATTTATTATTTTAATAATAAATAATAATTCACTTAATTTATGTTGTGTTATCTATATATTTAATTGTTACATTTTGTTTTACAAAGTTAGGAAAGCAATGTTTAAGTCAAGCCGGTTGTTGCCTTACACATGAAGAATGGTATCCCTGGTATCCGATCGGTACTCTGTATCGGCCGATACCCAAAACCCAGGTATCGCTATCGGTATAGAAACTGAAAAAGTTGGATCGGTGCATCCCTAATCATTTGTACATCATTATTCTCATTTTCATTGCAAAACATAATGAAATTATTATGGTGTGATGTATGGTGTGAAGATGTTTTCTTAAGTCTGTAGAAAATGATGTGTGGACATCACTGCAGCATCACAATATTTAATTTAAAATGCTACTTTGACACACATTTCAGCTTGAACAAATTCTCGGCTTCGCGACGCAGGTCGAGAGGTGGGTCGGACCAGGGTTGATTTCAATGTGAACGGCACGCACCAGGGTCGCTAACAACGGGGCAGGACAAATCTATTTGGTTGCAAATAGGGGCGCACTGTCATGACGCAATTGTCACAGGTGCCTTAGCAAACGGTGCGACGGCAGCAGGAATGATTTCAGATACATTGGAGGTGACTGACGGACGATTTGAACAACACGGATATGTGGCAAGACTTTGAGGTAGAGGGGTTCCTGGCTGTCCGCGGTGAGGAAGAAAAAAGCGATAGATGACCGCGACGGTGAGTGGATAACGTGTGTATACGAACATAACAAGGCTGCTAAATGAGAGAGGCATCCATACACAGAAACAGCAACACACCGTGTAAGCAGACCACCTCACGGAACAGCCAGCTGTGAGCGCATCTGTTTTCAAAGCATGTTTGCACATGTTCTATTTGTAACGTTACCATTTTTAACTTTTTAAAATTTCCAAATAAACCTGCAAAAAGATCCATCTGTCGCCTGTTCCATCTGTTAACAAACCCAGTCCTAGTTTATTACATTATCGAACAATTAGCAAACTTCATGAAATATTAACTCATGTTATTACATTTTGACATGCTCTTATACATTATCCAACAGCTGCCACATGCCAAGCTGAAAAACTTTAGTAGGACTACTATATGTAGCAAATCTTTGCTGGGATGGTAGAGTGAGTGAAATAAACATTTCAGTCTTCATACATTTCTGTAATCCTTTTTGTAAATGTAGCCTATATTATTATATTAGATAGCACAACGTAGTCTAATATATGATAAATGGGTACTGTAGATGGACAGAGGAAAAAAGGTTCATGAGTGTTTATTGACAGATGCTGTAAATCTGTATATTGTCTGTATGTTTTTGCATAAATTAGATACAGATCCACGTAATATATAACATAGTTTAACCTGGTCCGACCCTGGTCATTGGTATGAAAGAGGTAATAGAAAAACTGACAACTGTTAATTTTTCCACGTCTAGTCTCCCATTTTTTTTTAATCAATCTGCAGCATCAAATCACCAATACATTCATGGTAGGAGGTAGTAAAGAAATGTAACTGTAGAGCAGCTGCATATAACACCCATTTTAGAGTAACCAGGTTATTGCAGTTCATTTAAACACGTTCTCTGATTTCTTGTGCTAACTTCATTTCTCCCATTAACCTGGTTTCTTGTGTGCACAAGGACCACAGTGGGCCATGTCAGTTTTGAATTGAAATGATGGCTCCTTAGGTACCAAAAATCGGGACTGATACCAGGATGGCAAACATCCTCTTTCAGTTTCAGTACGCCTGGAAGGAGTGTTTTGAATGTGCTGCTGTTGCCCCACAAATCTCCAAAACCAGTTTCCTTTTTGCCTTTGGGATTAGTTTAATTTGTACCCATATATAGCTCTATCAAATCCAAATTAAGACACATTAGGATTGTACAAAAAAGGAAGACACAAATCTCCCACTGAAAATCAACCACAACTGAATTTCCAAAGTTGAAACAAGACAATCAAGTTCTCCAGCAATTTTCAAAACTGGGCTGTCACGTTTTGCCAGGTAGTCCTTGAATGGTAAGGAGAGGGTGACATGGAAAGAAAAATTCAATATGTAATACTGTAGTATGATACATTAAATCTGGAAATCCAAAGGTAAACTATTTGCTGTACATCCCAATAAGCCCAAAAATGACAAGCCAGCAGTTAGCCAAGGTGTTTAATCTCAAGTTTTTCTTCAAAAGGCAGACTTTCAAATTTGTGCTGTAGCAACTATAGTTGATATCTTCCTTAAAAGAAGTACTGGGTGTGCTCCTTTTCATACACGCGGGGCACAATCCAGCAGGAAGTGATGACGAGTGGCGTTGGAGGAGCGTGCCTCTTAAATAGAGGGGAAAACCTTTGCCGGAGGGAGGTGGCGTCGCCTTAAACAAAGCATGGATCTGTCAGAGTGACCAAGATTTATTGTGCCATAATTGTTGACGAGATAATGATGCCACAGATAAAAAAAAAAAAGATACCAGCAATAACCTGTTGACTGCTCTGCTATATGGTATTCGCTCATTGTAATAGCATAATGTATAGTACTCCGCTATGTAATACACCCAAATACCCTATTGTGTTTGTGTCAGCATGCGGTTGAGGTAGGCATGCACGCCGCTTTCACCGGCTGAATTGAGCGGGGCATCCGGCGTATGTGCAGGCTCTGCCTACTCGGCGCACAACAGGCGTATGCCAGCATGGTAATGGTGCGGACCCACTAACTTCTGCCAACTATGAGCCAATGACGACAACAGTATGTGGCAATTAGCCAATCAAATTGCAGTGGGGCAACAAGCAATCAGCCCCACATGGCATCACATTTGTGTCATCTGCTTTCATTACTAAAAGCTTTTGGCTTATGCATTGTTGTTTTCCCACACATTTAAAGCACCATTTTAAAATTTTATGATCCAGCAACTGACCTTAAATTGTATTATGATAAATAACAGCAGCAACTGAGGATTTTTCATGTCATGCATTAATCCAGAATTACTGTATATCATTTCTAAATTACTCAGTACCACTAAAACCACACTATTTTCTGTTTGCCTCACTTGCCCCAAATGACCCATTGCCTCTATAAATCACCAGACAGAATAATCATTTGTTTTTGACTAATCCATATTGACGTAACTAGCTGAATAACTATCCAGTAACCAGACAAAACAAGATACTTATCATGTGAAAAACATGTTAATCCAATACTGCCACAAAGCAGTCCCAATCACAGAGTGCACAAAGGTCTCTTTCAACCTACACATCTCACAATTATTTTTTATTTTAACATGCACAGAGATTTCCCAGACATCTGTCTTGACTACACACAGCATAAAGACTTACTGCTGACTCACATGAGTACACGTAAGCATTACGAACTGGTATCCAGCTCAGAGGGGTCTCACTAGAGTGCTTGATGCCTGTAAGCTTGAACTACCTCTTCAGAGAAAGCCCTTTGCAGCCCCATAAATGCTGCTGAAATGATTCATGGGACAGGCTGGAGTTCTACACACATCTGTTCATTTGAATTTAGGTCCATTGCAACAGGGCCTAAGACCTTATTTTTACTCAATTTGACTTTTGAATTTGGCAACCTGGGACAACTGTTCAATCTTGAACCCCGGGTGCTCATCACAGCTGCAGCTGACCATTACAACCATTGGAAATCCTAATTAGCCACATTCACTGCGGGGGAGTGCAGAGTGGGCAGCTAGCCCCTGATGCCTTGCCTGTTCAGCAAACACACTATCAGCGGGCTCTTCACACATCGGTGCACATGAATAGCACAGTCAGCCTGTAAGCATCAACATGGGGCTGGATGTTGACACAGACGGGGAGAGGCTCATTCGTACGGCTGTGGTTCATGGCCTCATTTCAATCAAGGACCTTTTGCAGATGGGCAAATGGCCGGCCTTACCAGAGCTCATCCACACAGGCCACCCGTTTTGTTGTCACCTGCTGTCTGTTGGGGAATAGCCGAGGCAGTACTCGACACACAGGTCGTGTTATGGCTCATCATGGGCATACGTTTGGTTTCAGAAGTGGAGGGCGGGGGGGCATAATTGGTCTGCTGCCAGTAATTTAAATGAGTCACTCAAACTGTTACTGTAAAATGGTAATCATTCATGTGTTTATTACACTAGGGTGTGCAGAAACCGACAATGTGGGGTTGGTAAGATAATGCCAAACAACAGTCTGTATTGTCTGGGGCTGACCCGAATGCTTTGAAGCTTCGACCTTTTCCATGGTATTCGTCCTCCAAATCACTATTCAAATGCTCCATTTTTTATTTATTATTATTTTTCTAATTATATATATATATAGTATGTAATATGTAAGGGATAATGTACAACGAGCCGGTTATTGTTGTGAAAGAAACCCCGGCGGAGGGGTCTGTCATCGCCCTGAAGAGGTTTCTTTCACAACAATGACCCACTAGCTGTACATTATCCCACTTATTACACGGCTACTTACTTAAGAAATCAATAATTTGACACAAAAACGGTCCGCCAGAGTCCGACATCAGAACTGCGGCCATAGCAACGGTCTGTTATACATAGCAACGGTCCGCTATAAAGAAATAACAGACCGCAGAATGCCGTGATCAACCACCGGGCACTGAAACGGGGGAGATGGAGACAGACCGACAGAAGAACATGTCAGTCTGCCCCGCTGCGCTGATCCGCGAAGCTTCAAATAACTTTGAATATTGCTCACTCACTCAATTTGTTTGGGATAGCCCTAATAAACTGTGTGTTTTCTGTTTAAAAAGTACAAATGTCAGAAGATAGCAAGTAGGCTTACTACTCATCCATCTTTTAAGTAGTTACGTAAGGAATAATCCCACAACATTATTCATTATTCATATTCAACATCAGTTATTATTAGTTTTTCTCAGACAGATATCGCTGTTTGTTGCGTTTACAGGTATGCGTCTGTAGTGCTGCAGCGGCATTGAAACGGGGGAGATGGAGACAGACAGACAGACAGAGGAACATTACTCAAATATCGGTGAGTAATATTTCGAATCAGATATTACTCACCGAAGCTTCAAAGCTAAAAAAATGGTCTTCGGGCCAGCCCTAGTGTAGTCAGTGGCATGAGAGACTCAGCTCCGTCAGTAATGGGACATGGAAAACACACTTGTGGAAAAATGCGTGAATTTTCCACATGTGCGTGTTTCTAGTTTGAGATAATCTGTTTGTGCTGTACTCAACAAAATATGTTTAATTGTTGGTAAAACATATGTTGTTTTTGTAACAACATTGCTGTAATCTGAAAAAAAAAGTGATCAAAAAGGAATACATGGATGTGTTGAAATGCAAAACCATGATGAAACATCTGTTGCTTCTGCTGCTAGTCATGTGTCACTCGTGGGCCAAGAGGCTGTGTGGATGCTGCTAGGTTACTCGCCAACTGAGGTCCAGGAACCGCCTGAAGCCTGTTACAGCCAGCTAATGCATTCTCCCAACCTCCCCCTCTGCTTCTCTTCTCTCTCTCTCGTGCTCTTCCTCTCTGTCTCTTTCTTTCCTAAGCTCTCCTTCTTTTTTCCATTCGCTACTGCTCTCTCCATCCCCCGAACCCCCTCCCCCAAGTGCTAACCACTCTCCTCCACCACACTCTTCTCTTCCCGCCCGCTCTCTCACATGTGCACATGCACTCACACACACACACACACACACACACACACGCACAGACACTGTGGCAGCTACCACAACAGTGTGCAACCTCCCCCACACTCCATGGAGGCAGTGTGCAAGTGCCTCTGGCTTGCCCTGACCCACATCTTGATATAGCCCTAAGTATGCTTACAGCTAAATCCTGAAGACACTCCTGCCACTCTTAGCCTAATCAGGCCTGACCTGCTGTCGGCACACTGGGCAGATAGACAGGCCCGGCTGCGCAGACCATTATCATTTTCAGAAGGCTTTCAGATGGCCCTAGGTACCGCCTCTCTCCACCTTCCCCCCTCTCTCTCCACCACTGATTGCAGGTTTCCTACTAGACAGGCGAATGGTCTATCTGGGATAGTTAGTTAAACATTACACAAGTGGCTAGTTTCAGTGCCATGCTACGCTAGGATAAATTCTCTTAATGTCAGTAACAAAATGTTCTCCTTTAGAAAAGCAGATATACACTCACCGGCCACTTTATTAGGCACACCTGTTCAATTGCTTGTTAACACAAATAGCTAATCAGCCAATCACATGGCAGCAACTCAATGCATTTAGGCATCTAGAGGTGGTGAAGACGACTTGCTGAAGTTCAAACCGAGCATCAGAATGGGGAAGAAAGGGGATTTAAGTGACTTTGAACGTGGCATGGTTGTTGGTGCCAGACGGGCTGGTCTGAGTATTTCAAAAACTGCTGATCTACTGGGATTTTCACGCACAAGTATCTCTAGGGTTTACAGAGAATGGTCCGAAAAAGAGAAAATATCCAGTGAGCGGCAGTTGTGTGTGGACGAAAATGCCTCGTTGATGTCAGAGGTCAGAGGAGAATGGGCAGAGTGGTTTGAGATGATAGAAAGGCAACAGTAACTCAAATAACCACTCGTTACAAGCAAGGTATGCAGAATACCATCTCTGAACGCACAACACGTCGAACCTTGAAGCAGATGGGCTACAGCAGCAGAAGACCATCCGGTACTAGCACCGGCCACTTTATTAGGTACACCGTGTACCTAATAAAGTGGCCGGTGAGTGTATGTGCAAATATATCATCTAATTAATTTCACCGTCCTCCAATTCCACTCATTAGACTATACTGAGAAGAAATTGGGGTAAAGAGCAGAGTGCATAATGCCGTATGGATATAAATTAGAGTAGGACAAAAAGCATATTGCATTCAGAGGGATGCTCTGCTACAGCGTGGCTAAAAAATATACTGCCATGCATGTGCTTAAAAACAGACAAATGAATGATTTCATATTTTATAAGAACCAAAAAGTTACCTTTTCTTCCTTGTACTCAGCAGGTTGTGGTTTCCTGTGCTCACATCCCCCCTCTTGACTGGAATCGACCCAGGAGCAGTTGGAGTCATCCTGTTGGCTGAGAGCAGCCTCCAGCTGCGGCAGTAGGTCAGGCAGGAGGTCAGGAGGATCCAGGTCCTCCAAGTCTCCATCCTGAGCCTCTGATGGCAGGAGATTGTCTCCCAACGCTTGGTATCCATTAGTGTTGATGGCCCCGCAGCTCGGAGGCTGCTCAGAGGGCAGCTGGCTGGCCAGGCTGGAGAAGCAGTTCATAGACTCGCCAAACATCTCGGATGACTTGCAGTTTCCCTGTGTTTCTCGGAGCGCCCGGAAAGGACATTCCTCCTCCTGGCTAACTGGGGTCCTCATGACTGCTGCGGATGGAAACTGACATACTGTCGCCGAGAGCTCAGGCACTGTAGAAGTGAGGGGTGCAGTGGCAGTGGTGGTGGTGGGCATAGACACTGAGGCTGTGGACAAAGACTGCTGACTGAGACTGGGTATTTCTGGCTCTCCAGGGTAGGCAGGGTACTGAGCAGCTTGGAAAGCAGCAGCAGAACTGACTGAGCATGTGGGCAGGGAGTGAACCATAGATGAAGAATGCATGGGGAAGGGCAGGGTAGGGGCTTCCAGTCCTGATCCAGAGAATGCTTGATCTCCTCTCCTCAACTGGTAGCTACCCTGCTGCTGCTGCTGTGGCTGCAAGCAAGTCCCACTCAGCGAAGCATTTTGACCATCCAAATAAGACTTGCTTGGCATAACCCTTGAATGGAACCTTGGTCCTCCTACAGTAAGTTGGTGCTGAGTATGGTGACCTTGCTGTTGGCTCTGAGATTGACCTCCCTGGTGGAAGGAGAAGTTGTGATGCTGCTGTTGCTGCAGGGACATAGCCTGTGGGTTAATTTGTTGGTGCTGGCGCTGGTTTAACAGCTGTTGCTGATGGCTTTGCTGTTGTTGCAGCTGCTGCTGCTGCTGCATTCTGTGCTGCTGCTCCTGTTGTTGTTGATGACACGGGTGGTGTTGTTGCTGCTGTGTTTGTTGTTGTCGGACATGAAGTTGCTGGTTGTGCAGTTGTTGCTGCTGCTGATGACAAAGCTGTTGTTGCTGTTGAGATAAGGGGTGGTACATATTCCCGTTCTGGTCTTGGTCGCTCCACATTGGACTGCTACTGTTACAGAACAGCCCATTGGATTGAGGTGCTTGGCTTATGGCAGCATTATGGTACTGGCCATGTTGGTCTGCAATCATGCCACCACCTCCGCCACCACCACCTGGGCCCCCAGGACCAGAAAAAGGCTGCCCCATAGGGGCCTGTGCCTTAATGCCAATGTAGTGACTCATCTGCTGACTGTAAGCAGGCATGGCTTGTTGGGTGGCAACTGGTGGCATCACGTCTTGGTGCTTCCCCGGGTCTAGAGGCTCAACTTGAAGGGGCTCAAAGTCAGCGGTGAGGTTTAGCTCGTCCACAAGCGATGGCGCTGAGGGGAAGACATCCTCGTCCAGCCCGTCCAGACCTCCAACAAAGAGGGTGGGGTCACTAAAGAAGTCCATGGCGGGAGCCCGGAGCGCGACTGGAACCTTTGGAACTCCACTGGATCCAAGCTGGTCCCAATGAGCCTCGCTGTGAGCTACAGCATGTCCATTATATTGTGGCCCTTTCCAACAACAGAGGGGAGAAAAAATAAAATACAACATTAATATGAGAAGATGGAGACTGTGTGTAATGCAAGGTCTAGATGAAGATCAGATCACAGTTTGCAAACAAACTACAAGTTACTCATTAAAATCACACATAAATAAAACATTTTCAGGCTGAGATGACATGACCTTTCCCATCAAATCTACTTTTATCATCCTTTTCATCATCAGTGATACATGCTTGTAGGCTAGTAGAATTGCATGACCATGCAGTGTCAAAAAAAGGTTTCAAAAGGCAGGTAATGGCTAGGTCAGAAGGGTATGGAGGAAATTTGGTACCGTTAATTACCCATCAGCGCTGCCTTTCATGTGTGTAGCAAAGCAGCTGGTGCAAACCAACCGCCAGCACCAGCAGGTGCCTCTTCCTGTACCCCCACCCCTTTCACACACAAAAACGCACCACCACCCCCCCACCCCCACAACCAATGAAGCAGCCTGCCCTGCTACTGCAGAGTGTGTGGGAGGTGCAGACAGCTGATAGAATTTCAACAGCTAGGGACAGAGGAGGCAGAGGAGGTTCATTGAGCGCGTGTGTGTGTGTGTGTGTGTGTGTGTGTGTGTGTGCGAGTGCGTGTGTTCCGCAACCACAGAGCAGCGGAAGATGACAGAAGCTTACCCAGGTCAGTCATTATGTGCTGACTTGCTATGCACACAGGCAGGCACACAAGAGCACAAACAAGCACAGCCATTTCTCCAGTATAAATATAACTTATTGTTTCATTGGCCAACATATTATTTCAAATGACAGCCAACATGAAGGAAAGTGGTATTTTTAGTATACCATTCTCTTAAATACACTGGGTGTTGATGACATAACTGTGACAGCCTCAACTACTGCACATGTGATATGTAATCATAGGCCGAATAAATCACGAACAGTTACTTCTGTAAAGAGTACATAAATAAGACTGTCTGCAATGGTGGGCATTATGCCAATTTGCAATGGCAAATTCATACATAAGTGGCTAAACTTCCTTAAATCACAATATATTGTACAACCCCTTGCAACAGACTGTATTTGTACAGTCTGCGAGTGAATTTGAAAACATAAATACTGTCAGAATTCTGAGTTGTTACACTAAAACGTGATTCTAATTGGCAACTTTTCAACATTTAGGCTATGATGTTAAAAGGTGATTTTGCTTAGGTATGTGTAATGTCGCACCTGACATTCATAGATTAAATTTGCAGCACTATGTTTAATATCCAACGGTCCATTCAGAATGTGGTAAAGTATTTCAAATTACCAAAAAAACATGAAGCCTAAACCAAAGTTAAATCACAAACTGAACAAACAGAGGTAGGAAAAGGCTCTAGCAATATCACAGCATACAGTTATTTCTCTGGCTCACTGTCATGCCACCAGGCACGCACCATAGCCAATATAGGCCTATTATCAGTCTCCCCACACCAACCACTGTCAACAAGTCACAATAAAAATCTGTTCACACAAGCATGAAGCCATTCCTGTCAGTTTGGGTGGTGCCTCCGACTTCAGGTTCACTCCAGTGCTTTACTATCCTGTTTATTAGGGAATCATGTGATGATCCTGAAATGTGACATTCTCACTTAATTAATTTTTTTTAAGCTTCTTTCGATGCCTGTCTCTTAAGGCCCTCCTTGATGATTTGTCTCTCACGCTGTCAACAAGTAAAACAGGAGGCATGTGACATCACTGTCTGAGAAGAGAGACAATTTAAGTACAATAAAAAAAACTTTTCCCAGCCATACTCAAGTGATAATTACACCATCTCTAACCATAGTAAAAGGTGTTTTAAAGTATGTACTTGGGTTTCTGATGATGATAAGCTATTCATTTAAAGCTGCAGTGGGTAGAAATGGAGCAAATATGATTAAAAAAAGTTATTTTTATAAAACGGTCACTATATCCTGACAGTAGTGCATGAGAAGTAATCTGAAAAAAAAAAAAAACATGTGCCCCTGTGTCCTCCGGTGCTCCTAATGGCATCTGCAAGATTTCACAGAGAACAGGAGCCTGCCATCTATGAGCCGGCTGTCAATCATTCGTGAACTCTGACCAAACGGTCAAACTAGGCAGCGCTGATCAAATATGAATCAATATTCCTTTACTGTAATGTATTTCTCGCCTCGATTGTTTTCAGAATCATCTTGTAGTGTACTGTTTAGCTGTAAAATTAGAAAGTTTGTGCCCCGTAGCCATGTTGAGATCTGTTGAGGAAATACCAAGCACCGCCCACCAGCCGGAGCACAGCCAATAGGAACGCTCTCTCTCTCTCTCTGAATTGACCTGTGATTGGCCAAAGTCTCCCACCACGGGCTATATTTTTTAAAGCCTGAAAACAGAGCCATGAGGAGGTGCAGAAGTCTAGTTTGCTCTCAAAACACTTGAATTACAATATGCTGAAAGGTTATTATGGAATTATTTCCCAAGGATGTAAAAAACTAAGATGTGCACTAAGAATTTTGGATGACACAAAAGAGTTTGTGCCAAACAGGAGAATAAATCAAGTGTGCTTGTCATTTATTGAACACAAAAAACACATATGTAATGAAAATTAAACTATTTGTGTAATTTGAAATGATTTCCAGCACAGATATTATCTTGTTGGAGACATTCAAAGCAAGTCCGAGACACAGCCATATAGCTACCAAAGTTGAATGATGAGTAGTTATGAGCTATTATGTAGTCATATTATCTATATGTATCTATTTCTTTATATTAATCTTGTCTTTAGGTGGAGGCTTCAGATAAGCCCAGTGGGTTTTTTGCATCTTCCTGCACTGTATATTATTTTATTTGTTTTGTTATGTTGTGTAGTCTTAAAATTGTGCAAAATAAATAAACAAACAAATGAGGCGAAGTAAGCAATCAATTCAAACTGGATTTACTGACCCGGCAGCCATGTTGAGATCAGTTGAGGAAATACCAAGCACCGCCCATCAGCTGTGCGCAGCCAATAGGAACACTCAACAGGAACACTCTTTCTCAGAAATGACCCGTGATCGGCCAAAGTCTCCCGTCAAACGTTATGCCTACTGGAGCTTTAAGATGTGCACTAATAACTTTGGATGACACAAAAGAGTTTGTGCCAAACAGGAGAATAAATTAAGTGTGCTTGTCATTTATTGAACACAAAAATAAACTAATTTGTCATTGAATTCAGTCATTGAAATGATTTCCAGCACAGATAGTATCTTCTTGGGTTGGTGACATTCAAAGCAAGTCTGAGACACATCCATATAGCTACCAAAGTTGAAAGATGAGGCGAAGTAAGCGGTCAATTCAAATATTCAAATTGGATTTACACCAGTAAACTGGAGGTAAAAGCTGTATAAAAACTGCAGTGTGATGGGTTTGAACAATCATACACCTTTATATCATCTTTCCCCATGTGCCATGCAGCATGTTCCCACTGGTAACCTTTAACCGCCCCCCCCAATCTGGCCCTGAGACACAGACCAGTCCCCCCTCACCCTTATAGTCACCTTCCAGCTGTTTCCTCCACAATCATGACGTGGTAAGTCCCATCCAAGCCACGTGTTACTCTCATGTCTAATATCAACAACAGAACTGTGTACACAACTCCACCGAGGTCGCCATTGAATCCTGGAAACATCCAATTCTGCTGCACCTCAAACAGTCAAACCAGCATCAAACCAACAAGTTGTAGGCTGGCCGGCACATGCGTCAAGCTACTAGCCACGTTGGGGACAAAAGTTAGCCAAAGGGCGCGTTTAATTGGACTCCAGACTTGTTTTAATTGGTCGCCTACACTTGTTAAATTACGCACGACCGCGCAAAACGTTCGTCAACACGTTTCCAAAGCTTTAATAAGTTTAATACGGAGTCTTTAGCTCTCATTTATTACCAGACACCACCGGGGCTCACCTCTGAAGTCCCAGCATCCTCCTCTTCTTCATCTTCAGCCCAGCAGCAGCAGCAGCAATGGATGGCTTCAGCTCCTGAACGCAGCGTTTTCTAAACGATGTGTAGTTTTATAGATGATAATAAAGCAAGTGGAAGCTAAATGAGTGTGGCTACTTGGGGTGCATTTGATTAATTTTAGTTTTAAATTGGGTTGTTGGGAGCTGGTCACACGTGTTTCCTATAAACCTCCACTTTGGGAAAAACCACAGGATTCAAAAAGGTGTCGTGACGCTTCACACTGAGAGAAGAGGAGGAGGAGGAGGGGAGGAGGGAGGAGGAGATGGATGGGGAGGTCGACAGTGATGGTGTCCATGATAATACAACTAGTTACGCACCGACTTTCGTTTTAATTCTTACAAAAAACCGACGTATTGGCCGCATATAAGAAGTGCGGCGCTGACTGAGGTCGCTGTCAGTTCAGGACCACTTTACGCATCAATTTACGCGTCAAAACTGAGAGAAAAGTAAGATGTCATTTGCTTTTTTTTTACATGCAAACTTACGCAAAACTAACGCGGACAAGTTTTTAGTCAAGTCTTATTATCTACCGGTAGGATACCCACTAAAAAGCACGGTGTCATCAGACAGCTGAGCCTCTGTCAGCTATTTGACAGCTCCCTCTTTGCCTTGAATGAAACTGCGTCTGAAACACACACTAAAACACACGAAGAAGTGGTTTTTCTCACCTGAAACGAACCCCCAACAAAGTGCACCTCCTTGGCGGTCCACGCAGAGAGAGAGAGTAGTGTTATTATCGGGTTGAAGTTGTGACTGTGTTGTTTAGTTGTACTCCTGCTGGCGACCACGGCGGCGCAGCGGCGGCTCTACCGCTGCTGCTGCTGCTGCTGCTGACGTGACTGTGATAACACCGGCATTTGCATATTAGTGACCTCCTCTCTGATTGGAGCACTCACAATTCACCACACATTCACGTTTCTGTGTATAAATAAAAGCCGGTTCTGTCAGTGTGAGTGCTTTTGGTACTGTGGCGCCTCCAGCAAGCTCCAGAAAGCTGCTGATTAAATCCTGGTTTCATGCGTAAAAGTGCCTCTGTTGACAGAGTGCATAAGATGGCCGCGTACGAGCCAGAGCCAATCAGGAGAGGTTTTACTATCGCACATGCAACTGGAGTCTCTACTCAATGCAAACATGGCATGGGGTGGATGAGCTGCTCTCTGTGGGTGCATGGCGACCTCTGGTGGCTGACTGGGTTAACATACTGCCACTAAATTAAATCATTCCAATTTGGACTTGTACTCAATATGGAACACCAAAATACATGTTATCAAGAGCTCGTTATCCTTAGAACATTTTAAAAAGGAAATTATCATCACATTTGATTCATGATGTCTAATTATCTTTTGATATGTTTAGATACATTTTCTTTTTTTTCTGTACTGTTTTTTGTATGTATTTCATTTTTTTTATTGGATTGTTTTCCACTATTTGGTTAGGGGTTTTTCTGCACATTTTGTGTACTTCATGTTGTTTTTTAACTTTTGTTTTATTTTTAAAATTATGTTAGTTTATATCTTTCTTTCTTTTTAGTTATTGTGTTTTTTTTTCTCCAGAGGTTGGTGGGCACGGGGTCCTTTGTGTTTAAGCCTGTGGCTTCTTGAGCTCTCCTGACACATTTATTGTTTTTTTTCATTGACTGGATTTTGTGCAGTTTTATATATGTGCAAATAAATAAATACAAAATAAATAAATACATAAATAAATAGTGTGTTCATATTGACTTTATATAATTCATCTTTAATCTCAAAGGACACACCAGTACGCTATATAATGGGGCAGTTAAGCTGAAATAGTCATAACAATTGTGTATTTTGTGATAAAAGCAACACACAGATGTGGCACAGATGTAGGTTTATATGTTGTGAAAATATATAGATATATCAGGGCACTGCAAATTTGGCCCCTGGTTGCCATGGCGGCCACAACAAATTGATGATCTAGTTCATAAATATGCTCTATGTTCTGATAAACAACTTGCTAGAATTAGTTATGTTGAACATTTGAAACAATACTTTCTTGTGCTATAGAGCTATTTAGTCAGAACTTGATTGCATACAATTCTGCTTTATACTCTGTTACATCAGTGGCTAAAGAACCAATATATTGAGTCATTTAAATTCTATTCAGCCAAAATAATGCAAATATACAGAAACTACAGAACCATACAAATGTTTTAAAAATGTAGTAAAAATTGTAGGGACAATGGCAATATTTACACTGAGAGGGGTCTAATATGGAATATAAATATAAGTGAGTGAAAAGAATAGTAATGAGTGTGTGTGTATGCTCTGCATGTATGTGTGTATGTGAACGTGTGTGGATAAGGGGGGCAGCATGTGGTGCATGGTGGGCGCCCTGGAGAGGTCAGAGTTCACAGTCCTGATGGCCTGGGGAAAGAAACTCCGCCTCAGTCTCTCTTGTTTTTGCAGCCTGGCTGCGGAGGCGCTTGCCTGACCGCAACAGCTGGCACAGTCCAATGTTTTGGTGGTGAGGATCCTTCATAATCCTGAAGGCTCTGGTTCTGCACCTCCTGGTGTACAAGTCCTGCAGGGAGGGGAGTGTGGTTCCAGTAGTGCGTACACTCGGCCGAACGCACTACCCTCTGCAGAGCCCTCCCATGTGATGAGATGTGGCACAGATGTAAGTTTATATGTTGTGAAAATATATAGAGATCAGGGCACAGCAAATTTGGCCCCTGGTTGCCAATGGCAGCCACAACAAGGTACACGGCCACTCACAGGTTGTATATAGATTGTCCTTCTATCATGAAGGCAAGGGAGTGACGTTTGATACCTGAAGTGACCTTTTATTAGGTTTTTGCGTTTTTCTCAGGTTAAAAGTTCTAAAAAGCACCTTTAAAAAATAAAGAGGAAAATAAACATGTCTCTGATATCTGATGTAATCAGCTGAAACACACCTTGGAAATCATCAAGACTCATAAAATCAGTTATCTGCAACAATTAGGAATATTCAGCGCCTATTTGGCGGCGATTTTGAAAATTTGCAGCACCCCGATATCTATATCTATTCATAATATATAAACCTACATCTGTGCCAAATGTGTTGCTTTTATCGCAAAATGCACAGTTGTTATGCTTAACTGTCCCACTAATAGAAAAGTATGCCCTGATTTTGATTCCAGGTATTCTGCTAGGACTCCTCAACAGATCAATTCAATATTCCTATAATAAAAGAATCATTGTCTGTGTAGTAACCTTTGACAATTTATTACAGATTATGTATCTAGGTAATGTGCCCTTTTAACAGCAGCTATTTGACATATCATTGCAGGTTAACACAGCTCTAATTGTTAAATTTAATTATAGTCCCGTTCTATTTAGTGTCACAGTCATTCCAGTGAGCCAGCATTCACAATACCAGGGCCCTAGCACACCTAAATGGAACAGGGCCATAATTAAAGGTATTATTGATGACATTTTTATGAATTAAAGTGTTGCTTTTCCTGAAAAAAATGATTGTGAATTCATTTAAAAAAATGCTGGCAAAATGTTTTGTTTATCTCTGTGGAAGATATCTGATGTTTGGTTCCCACTTCTAACAAGGCTTTTGAGCCAATAGTAAAACATTGTTGGTATCACGTGGTATCTCTGGGTCAGCAGTTAGTGTGGAGAAAAGGGATAAATGGCTAAGACTGATTGTAAATACAATAGAACGGGGGAGGGAGAATGCAACATCTAGTGGCTGAATGTTATCAATAGCACCTTTAATTTTATTAATTACACCTGTTTACCCTGCAAAGGCATGTCAAGATAACTGCTGTGAAAATGGCCTATTGTGGAATATTGATGAACATGATTGTATGTGAACACATCTATTACTATACAGATGTTTAAGAGTGAACCTTCTCTCCCATGTAGACCATATACTAAAGTACTTTGAAAATAATCCTTACTTTCTCCCCTGCAATGATCAGAGCAGGAGTCAACTGTTGATTAGCAGTATCTCATTTGGCAACACTTGGGGATAAAGAAATCATGGGAAAAATCTGTATTGTCTGTATATAATCTGTGCTCTGAATCAGGCATTTCCAATAGCCTGCAGTGAGTAAAGCTATTTAAGTCGATCCCTCCCAAGTGCGATAACAAAAATTCCAATTATGACTTAGTTTTTGATCAGTTTATTGATTTCAGAGAAAAGCATTTAAACCTCATGTCATCTATGCAGTAACGTCTCTCACAAACTGGAGCAGGAATGGGTCCATATGGAACACATTAGCACTCACACGTTTGAAGATGTCGACAGCCCAAATGTCAGTGTGTGAAGTACACCGAAATTTTCACAGCAGCTATAAATAGATCGAACAGGTTTCAGCACCATATCTGCTATTCTAAAATAACTCTTTTCCTTCTGGGCTTCCCACACATTTTAAAACTCCCATCCTTTTTCCCCCACACCCTTAAGTTTGACAATATTTGCATATAACTAACAATTAAGCCAGAGCCCTTACAGATGAAGACATTACATAAAACGCAACTGGCACAACAGAGAAGGTGTATTCTTGTAGCTGGACAAAACTCCTTTTTGTGTTGCTCAGAAACTAGTCAATAACTAAACCTTATCAAAATACATTTCCTCCAGATTTATGTGGGAATTCTGCAATAACTTCTTTGACTTGTAATGAAAAGATCTGTAAGGAAGCTTAAGTAACATTTGCAAAGAAAACCTCCCAAAAAATAACTTAGAAAATCCAAGCGTCAATGCAGACAGGCCTCTAAAAGTCAAAGCTTAGCACAGCATCCATTATTTACACATCAAAACTTTAATAACCAACAGCCAGAGGGTACATAAAACATTCAAAATTATTTAAAATCAGACAAAATAAAATAATAGAGCTTACTTATTTCGCATCTCATTTAAAACCATACGGGCCTGCTCTGCTTTATATATATAAGGAACTATGTAAGACGATAGTTTACACGGTGGGATTAAGAAGAAATCATTGTCCAATTAGAAACAAATGTAAAACATATCATGTCAATCTAATTGGGTAATGAGGGTGGTTTCATTCACACAGCTGTGACTGACAACATTCCAAATCTGACAAATAAAACAGTCCTGAGCCAATTTCAACAAGTGGTAGAGATCACGTAGTCCACTATACTTACCGTATGAATGCTTTACTCATACTTTTCAGCTCCTTTTGGGACAGTATGCTGTATCATCTAGCCCAACATGTGCATGGATCTGAAAAATCTAACTGAGAAAGCTCTTTGATTGCATCACAGCCGAAAAGATGTTTCTGGGACATCCATTTGTCATCGTCGATTTACATATAATACAAACTTTGTTTCCTTATTCTAAAGCCGTTTGAGGAGATGCCTACGAAGCTTTTAAAGCTGAGCAATAATGTGGAGATTTAAAGTAAAGTTCTCCCAACTGTTTCAAGGATCCAGTTCGCTTAAACAGCTGAGGCAAGCCAGTGGTGTGGCGTCCGATGCATATGGGCCTCCCTCTAGCGGCTGCTGCATCGACAGTGCAGGTTCAGCTCTGGGGAGGACTGTCGTCTTTGCTGAAGGGCTGCGTCGATCCAGGCTTCACCCAAGACAGCCCCGACACCTGCGTTCCCTTGTGGTGATCCTCAGGCCGTCTCTAGAGCAACAAAAGGCAAATTAGCGGTTACATAACAGGAATAGCTCGACCAATCAAAATGCTTATAGCTCAAACTCTATTTGGGTTGTTATTCTGGGAGGAGAAGTAGACTGAACTCTCCTGCTTGTATAAAATCAAAAAAAATCTTAGATGGTTAAGTTATGTAGTAAAAACTTACTTTGTATGTGAACATCCGCTCTTTTGCTTCCTCATGAACAGCTGGGTTCCATGGAGAAAAACTATCAAATGGATAAGAATGGCGATGTGAGCGTGAGAGGGAACTTTTTTTCTCCTTCAGAGTTTCATCTCACACGCACATACAGTACAAACATAGTATTACAGGGTGTGTTTTCTTGTAGAGGAATGTTAAAAATGTGAACAATTTACCAACCTTATTGCGTAGGGATCATCTATCTTGGGCTGGTCAAAAAGATGACTGTTGCATAGTTTCACACTATCCACCACTTTGCTTTTGAACAACTGCACGTCCTTTTCATATCTGAACATTTTAAAAAGAGGGTATGCTTTAGGATAAGTGAGACAAGAGTCACTAAAGAAAATCAAAGCTGCAACAGGCAGCTGGACAGAAAAATGAATTGGAACAAAAAGACTGGAGTTCTTTGTCCCTTTTTTTAAATTACAGATAATATATTTATTTTTTTAGAATTTCACGTGCAAAGGCCTGTACACAATATTCATCATATTTCTGCGTTGTTCAGTGCATGACAAAACCAGCGCGTTTCTGAAAAGTTTGCACGGCCACACAAAAATACCCTTTCTCCTCATTTGGAACAATTGACAATTGGTGCGAAGAAAATGTGGACACTCAACCTTACACTGACAGAGGTTTCTATTATTTAGTCCATTCCATTTACATCAATGAGTGTAGGCCAAATAACAGAAACACCTTTAAGCATAATGCAATACAATTCAACAGCACCACAAATGTCATTCTCCAAAATGACTACAGTTGAATCAACACCTCTCTGAAACAGTTTCAGCTTCATTAAGGTATGATTTATTGCAGGACTGTTGTTGACTGAATTCATTTTAGCTAGGTGTACCTAATAAACTGGCAATTTCTGAGCAGCAGACATTTTGGCATGTCAGCAGGAAAAGCACACGTGTAATTGAGAACATTAACAACAACTGCATTTCATTTAGGTGAGCTAGTCTAAGGGTCCTGGTATTGTGCATGCTAGCTCACTGGCATGGCTTACTGGGACACTTGATGGAACTGAGCAATCATTAGTGAAATTTGTTTCACCTGTGCTTTTCCTGCTTTGACAAGTCAAAGAACCAATATATTGAGTCATTTAAATTCTATTCAGCCAAAATAATTCAAATATTGTATATTGTAAAACTTAAAATTGAAAGAATATTCTTCAGCAGCATCACAGTAAGTGTTGCTTTTTTACAGTTCATCTCCTACTTCAGGATGAAAACAATTGGAAAGGAGGCTCAGATACTCACAGCACAGCAGCCTCTGGGTTGAGTGGTTCCGTGGTATTGATCTTGTAGAAAATTGTTCGTGCGTACATCAAGACTTGCCAGATGTGGTTGTGATTCCGTCTACAAGAACGCAACATAAGGAGTTGACAACATCATTAAACCTTTTTGCCAGGAACATGGATGCATCACATCACTTGATGGTCTCCTTTTTGATGTGATAAAACTAAGAAGACTAAAAGTGTAAAATAGGCTTCATTTTCTCGACCACCACTAACAATGAATGCCCTACCATCATAGAAGTGTAGCTACATTCATAACCTTGTTCTGAGTGATGAAATGTTAGGATATGAAATTAGGTGAATATTCCAAAATATCCCTACTCTCATTTGATCACCATACTGAATGTATTTTCACAATGTTGTTAATAATTCTCTCGTTCTGTTTGGTCCAAAAGATGACTTTGCAGACAATGTCCAGCTGTCCAAGAGAAGCACTGACCAAGCCAAACTGTCTCAGGGGGGGTGAGGTGGTGTGTGTGTGTGTGTGTGTGTGTGTGTGTGTGTGTGTGTGTGTGTGTGTGTGTGTGTGTGTAGCATTTCATACAAGAGTAAATTGTAAAAGCATGAAAGCAGAGAGCATACCTCCATTTGGTGAAAGCTCTTCTGACATCAAGCTCTCCAGACACAGGGTCAACAAGAGGATGGAAGACTGGGATGTCAAATACTAATTTCTGAAACAAAGCATAAGGAACAGATGTTTGAGGGTTTGCAACAACTTTTTGCTCAACAAAATGTTTTGACTGTTCTGTAACACAAAGCGTTGTTTCCAAGATTATTGGTCAACCTACTAGTAAACGCATCAATTTAAGTTGAAAAAAATATGTAGTTTAACAATTTAAATACAACTGAACACATGATGACAGTTTGAGATGTTTCAAGATGTGAACATTATTTTCGAGACCTTTGCAGACCTGGAAAAAAAGTCACAATAAGCATAAATACTATATGATTGGATGGATGCATAAAACACTGTCTTTGTAAACAGTAAAAGACAAATAAAAACAAGTGCACTATACTTACAGGACAATCTCCATCTGGATAGTTATCTGGAATATACACAGTGAATTTGAAGACTCCATCCTGGTACAAGCCATGTCTGATGAATATGACCCCAAACCACACTAGACAGTGGGAGACATAAGGTACTTCCATCAACACAGGTATGAATCATGCAGAACCAACCAGTGTAAATGCACAGACAATTTAGTTTTATTTTAGTTATACATCTTCAGCATTCAAGAAGGAATCCATGAGTAGCCACATTGTATTAGTGTATATATGAAACAGGCATGAACTTCAAAAAGAGGGTCCTTACTTAGTGCTGATTTGTAGGATGGCTGGACATAAATTCCAGGGAGTTTCTGCTTAATCACTAGTGTGCTGCAGGTCACATGGCAAGAAGTCAGATCAATACAAAAGGGAGAGAAACATGCATGAAACTTATTAACCTAAAGGGATACTTTGAACCCAACTCAACACAGACTATGCCTATGTGTTTTAAAAGCAAGTGCTACCAACATATTTCAAAATGGAAATCCAAATAAAAACATAGAAAAACACAAGTGATAAGGGAATACACACAAACACACTGAACTTTTAATTCTGACGGTCGTCCAATACTTACAACTCGGCAAGCAGAGAGTACTCCAAGTAAAAGGGCCCATAGGAGGCGTGTGTGCCATTGGCTGACTGGGCTGGGGTCACCGTTGACGCGGGCTTGGTAATGGGGGTTGCATTCTTAGGAATGGGTGGAAGCTGCTTTTTGCCAAAGGGCAGCCGGGCTGGGCTGGCTCTCTGGTCCCCGTGACCGCTCTGTTCCTCGCTGTCAGATCTCTGCTGTTTTGTATGAGAAATATAACAGGAATCTCAACATATCAGCTATAAACAAAAATCCAGCTATGTGAAAAAGCAGGCAGAAGGAACGTCTTTAGAGCCAGATTAGAAAAGGCTACTGTTTATGAGCCATTAGACACACTAGGTAGTAAGTTAACCATGTGCTGTGACCAAACTCTCATGTTACACTGCCCATCTGGTTTACAGCTCATCAGGAAGAAGCGTCTAGACAAGAGCAAGCACTTCCAAATACAGCTATCATTGTATCTCAGGATGATAAGAGCAGTTACAGTAAAGAGTCACTGTGCACATCGAGCACAAAGCAGCAGGATGGCAGTAATGCATCAGAAAGCCACAACGTACGCTGCTGCTGACGACAACTACAAAATGCCAGGAATGTTTGCAGTCAATAGTGTGCTATTGCAGCAGATTTAGCCTGCACATTCATTGAAGTTAGACTTGACTTCATAATGTTTGAAATGTTCCTGTGACTAGGCAGAAAAAAATGAACTCACACCCATGCTAAAGGTACAATGCTTGCCTCCTCCCTACCTCACCCAGGTTGCACCAGCATGCTATAATGTACCTCCCCTCCCCGTTGTTTGTGGAAATTCAGTCTAGTTCTAGCTAACTGTACTAAACCACTGACAATGCTTACTGGTATTGAACTGAGTGAGTGAGTGAGTGAGTGAGTGAGTGAGTGAGTGAGTGAGTGAGTGAGTGAGTGAGTGAGTGAGTGAGTGAGTGAGTGAGAGAGAGAGAGAGAGAGAG